>NC_052502.1:1986017-2330720 GCF_016617805.1 Bactrocera tryoni
ATAGCTTCAAAATAAAAAAGTAACAAGCAATTTACTGAGAGTTATTTGCGACATTTTGTAATTAAGTTCCGGTAAAAGAAAATACTACTGATATGAATATGTTTTTATTAGAACATACCGGCTGCAATCTTAAATTCTTACCTCATAAGTTTTTGCTAGTAAGGACAAAACATTCATGGTTGTGTTCTCCTTTTCCTCCGGACCGAATAGTATTAAATGTAAACGGTCCATTAAATGATGCACCGAGTGTGCATTGGGCGATACAGTCCATTCAGCGAAAGCTACTAAAGTGCTTGCCTCCAGTTTATCTTGATGGGCTTCATACTTTTGCATTTGTTGGAAACGAGAAGAAATTCGATTTATCGTATCCTGAATGTCGTTCATTTTAGACATAAGTGGCAAATTTTGATTGATGAATTCTGTCAAGGATTCAACTGCCAGTGCAACGTTTTGAGCATACTACAGAAGATAATGTTTATAGTTGTCTACTGAGAGGTACTTATATGCACCTATGTACATATGTATGTATTTACGTATGTATGTACAAACCTTTTGTTCTGTTTGATCTATTTGACGACTCATTTCTTTTAAACGCTGCAAAACTTTACGTTGTTTCTCACGCATTAAAGGAAACTCAATGTTTTGGGCGATTGGGGATTGTTGTACAATGTCCCAAGCCTTTAAGATTCCTACAGTAACTTCCTTCACCACGTGAATAACGTCAAGCACATCCTCTATAACGGCAGCGGCTGGTGGCGGTGTGGCGAAGAAGATGAAAAAAATTACCACAAGCCCAGACAAGTTTCTGCCGAACAGCCACATTGAATTTTTTTATAATTGCGGTAATTGTAGCTATTTGAATGTAATTTATTTTTTGTTATATATATTGCAATAAATTAAAATCTTCAAAACATCTTATTAAAATAGTGGAGGTAACCGCGTTTAATAAAAGTGTCACAATACTAAACTAACAACATAGGTACTCTACTTAAACGCGTATATTCAAAGAGATACTTCACACACACCAGTCGCCGCGTCAACACTTCAGCACTAGTCAGAGGCCATTATACGAATAAATAAATTCGTTGACTAAACCAGAGTGTGGAAAACTCGCTCATGGGCAAGAGTAATTGTGAGTGTTGCTAGCTCTTTAATGGTACACTCTCGCTGTTAACATCACTCCTACTCCGCACTGTTAACTTTCAAATGAATCAGGGGAAAAACCATTTTATTCATACTAAAAAACTCATAATTATTAATTGTTTCAAACGTTTTAATAACATAACAGTTAATGGATAAGTATTTCGTACAAATTATAAGAATGATTGGAAATAAAAGGATGTTTCTGAATGATATTAGCAAGTGTTGCCGTGCCGTCGTAAATTATTGTTATAACATCGAATATGTTTAAATTTTTAGTTATCAAAGTAAAAAAAAAAACAAATTCAGGAACGCTTTGCCTTCCGTGCTTTTCTCTAATAAAAATAGCGACTGTAGGTTGGCAAAGTGTAAAATGATGAGTAGCCGAACATTTTGCTTCGCTTTGCTTTGCTTCGCCTTGATGTGAACGAACTTATACAAAGTATACATCGAATTTACTTGTCAAAGCAAATGTCTGAAGCGAAGCGAAGAAAAGCAAAAGTTTATTTAATGATATTTCATTTGCATATACTGTGTGTTTTCCACTGGTGGCACTATTATAAGAAAACATGTTATAGTTTTAAACAAATGTATATACGTTTTAATTGTATGTAGTAAAAAGCTTGTTCGATATATTCTTACAGAGTTTCTTTTATGAGATACTGGCTGGGAAATGGGTGCGTAATGGACTACAAATCAAAGGTCAAGCCATGACCTATATACAGGCGAATTTTTGCAATTCTATGGCCGACATGGACCTATTCTTTCTGCAAATATGTGCAACGAATTTGCCACAATACTTCTTTTTGCAGAACACAATTGAACTTTTCGGTGTAGGTCAGTGGTTAGAGTTTGCACCATTAAAACAGCCGCAAAAGTTGGAGCAGTGCTCAATGCTTGAGGGATTCTTAACTTTTTTAGCAACGCTTGTAACTAGTCGTACGAATCTCGGTAATGACGAGGCTACACAGTGTATCATTGAGATAAGTGCATTACTCGCTACTGAGAATAAGACACATTCGCAATTGCTAGAATTGATGCCGGAGCGATCTGGCAATGTACATACGAAAAACTTTGAAAACTTTCTGAAAAAGCTGTCTGTTTACAAGGCTCCTTCTTCCGGTTCGGAAAATTTGGAACAGGGTCTTTTTACCCCGATTGATGATGTGTGGGAACAGCACTATGACCCCTTGCATGTACTTTTGCGAGCAGTACATCGGCGGGATTTTCAATCGTCTCTCGATCGTTTTACAAACTATGTTAAAAGTAAGAATAAGATGCCGGCTAGTGGTAATTTGTGGCCACCGTTTCGACTACCAAGGAAAGTGGGCGTAGCTTTTAGTGATCCATGTTGTATTCTTAATTCTCGTGTGTTTCACTCCACTATACTATCAATTTTATTTCGGGCAGTGCATTCGCGGGACGTATCTGAGCACTTGCTAGCGTTAGCAATATTTCTGTTAGAAATTGCTGTTGAGAAGAGTAACGACACTAATGGTACTGACAATGACAAGGCTGCCGTTGTGGAATGTGAACCAAAAAACAAACATGGCTACCCATTTTCTTTGAGACGTGATCCACCAAAACTTTTCCACTGCTATCCGACTGATAATCTACGATGTAATTTACGTTATGTCGTCTCAAAGTTATCTTTAAAGTCTCACGAGCCACAGGTATCGCCAGCAAGTTACCGTTCTAATCAATTTTACGGAGATTTAGATTATGATGTAGAAAGCGATACTGCGACTGCTTTGCCCATGATTGGTGGCAGTGATGATGACTTAGATGATGATTCAATGAGTGTAAGTGTGGCTAGTGGCACGTCGACTGCAATGGTGCGAATGCAAAATATGGAAGTGGCCTTGCCACCAGATCTTTCAGTAGTACCAGAACAAGGCTTAGTAATCAGACAAGATAGCCAGGATGATGATACGTTGCGAGATGCCGATGATGCTATTGAAGGTGCCTCACCATCTGTAGGTTTTCGCTTCTCATTACAACCAATTACATTACCCGAAAGTGGAATGGAAGTGGCTATAAGAAGGGAATTGCAATTACTAGCTGGTGGCAGTGTAACTGCTGGTGGAGGTAGTGCTGTTAGCGCTGGTGGAACATCCGCGAGCGGATTAAGAAGAACTACGGAAGTCCAACATAATCCACAACAACAAAATGAAATGTTTTCACCTAGTACTAACAATGCTAATAGCATGTTATTGCCATTTCAACGAGTACAACCGGTTGCTGTACCGGTCGGTAGTCGAAGCATAGTTCCCACAGCAACGATACGTGGTGTGGTGGGAGTTCCTACGTTGAGTGGACGTCGAACTTATGATTCGGCTTCACGCAAACGAACTACCCAGTTGGTAGACAATGCGATTGGAGGGCAAAACAAAGACGAAGTCCCCATCGAGGAAAGCATACTTTCGTTACTCTTAAAGCTACATTCACAGCTTAGTGGTACATTGGATAGTTTCTCATTAAGCGATGGTGAAGATGAAGAAGCGGAAGAAGATACTGGCGAAAGGATGCAGTTCTCAAGCTCAAGTATAGCAAAAGACCGAATTAAGCATGTGGATATTGAAAATGACATAACAGCAAAAGCAACATCTGTCAATCATTTAGAAAAGGAAAGACTGTTAAAGATAGACGAATCAAGTAATCCATCGCATAGCGCACCAGATTCACCTTCAGCTATGGATATAGACTGCTTGGAAGCCAGCACTTCTGCTGCCGCTTCTAATCTTAACCTAGATTCTAGTCAACGGAAACACAATCACAGTAGCACGAGTAGAAAGCGTATTCGTAATTATAGAAAAATTCGAGTATCCGATTCTCGGATTGGTGATGGCCCCTATTTTATTGGCAATCTTATACGTAAAATAGCACAACGTGATGAGTTGTGCGCCCAAAGCATTGACGAGATACGTTCAACACTTTGGCCGAATCAACGTGAAAAACAAGCCGAGCAAAAAGCTCGGGAGACGAGGGAGAAAGAAGAACGTCGTAAGCGCGCACGGGAGCGGCAAATGAAAATGATGCAAGATTTCGCAAATAAGCAAAAAGAATTCATGCAAACGGCTGCTCATACCATGGAGGGCAACATGGACGACGAAGACGATGACATTTTCGAAGAGCAGCCCCGTGAAAAGGAGTATGATTGTATTATTTGCAATTGCACAACACCCAGTACTGAATCCAATCCCATTGGACTTGTTGTATTGGTTGAATCTAGCGGCATTGTTGGACATCGACGTCGAACCGCTGAACGATTGCCGTTACCACTTTGTCTCGAAGACGAGGAACGGTTAAAACAGACCACCAGATTAGCAATTGAGTTTAACCGACGGACTGATCTATTGAGTTTAAAATTTGGGGAAGAATCCTGGTATCTCTCCAATAATATGGCCTACGAAAATGGTGTACATGTGCAATCGTGTGGCCATCATGTTCACCTTAGTTGCCTTGATGCTTATCTGAAAACATTGTATGCCACACAACGGCAGCATCAGCATGAACGAGGGGAGTTTTATTGTCCAGTCTGCAGGCAGCTGTCTAATTCGGTACTACCACTGAGTCCCCAACTGGATAGACCAACGCCGATGGTACGATCAGGTACCCAACCTTTTGAGCAGCTTGTAGCTGAATTGACCAATTTGATCAAAGAAAATGTGCGACCAACGGTAAATATATTCGAAGAGTATAATATTCTTTATTCTTATATGTTTATATATTCTTCTTTTGTCGTGTCATGCTTTAGCAGACGTCAACAAAACTATCGGAGGCCATGGGTCGCGCAATGGAGGATATGACAAATATTACTCATCGTAAAATGAAGCGTGTACCGCCAACATTACGCAGTCTATTCGTCTTCGTGACATCAATTGCTCGTACGAATTTAGAGTCGGAAATTATACAGCGCGGGGGTTCTCTATGCACAACAAATTCAACACGCTACAAACCGAAGCGCGACTGCATAGTTCCTTTACTGCATGTGTTATCTGTACACGTTCGTGTGTTGGTGGAATGGCCACTTTGGCGATCTTGGGCATCACTTGCTGGTTTACCGGTAAGCGATTCGGCTCCAGTACCTTCGCATTGCCTCGAACTGATACCTAGCCTTTTGGCCGACCCCATAGCGTTGCTGTTGAAATTTATTTTGTTAGCTCCTCTACATTTAGACCAAGGTAAAATATATAATAAATCGCAAAGATCACATTTAATAATTGTAAGGATAATTTTTAATTAAAGTTTAATAAATTTGTTTGATTATTTACAGATTTCTTCACTTGCATGGTTAAGGTTATGTACAATTTATTGTACTACCAAATAGTAGTTCAACTATGTGTTACACTCACAGATTTAGAATGCGAATATATAATATCGAAATTTAACAAATCTCCTTCCATGGATGATGATGATACCATCAGCCGACGAAATTCTTCCCGTACAAGTGGTACTACCTCATCGAATATACCGTATTTGGGACGTGCTATGGCGTTGGTATTGAATAACACAAATCGTATGTCACATTTGCGTCGAGAAAGCATACCAAGTACGTCAACGGCTGCTGCTGCTGCGGCAAAGGCGAATTGCGCGGGATTCTATGCATTTTCTGGTCTTGGATATTCATCGAATAATAGAGGTGGTAACGATGATGCGAACATTTCGAAATCTGATGTCGAAGTAAATCTCAAGTCCATGGAAGCTCAATTACAAACACTATGCTTGCCATTTTTACGCATAGCAGCATTGTTACGGCAACATTTATATAGACATGATATGCCCGAAATAACCGCACCAGGATTGGAGTTCGTGCGTCTTGTTTATTACTTAGAACTAGTTACAGATTCAATGGACTGGGACTGCTTTAATGCTTCGAAAGGTTTATGCTTCATATCTGGCACTGAGCAAACGTTGCCTAAATTTTGGTGTGAGCAATTAATGGATATTCGGCCACCAACAGATACAGTGCGTGAGCTTGTTATCTTAAATCAGCATGGATCTTGGCAACAACCAAAACTTCTCGAATTACCTCGGGAGTATGAGCGATTATTCACGGTATGATTTGAAATGAATACACTTACGTAACACTCATATATACATATTTGTTAATTTCGCGTTTTTAGTATTACCATGAACGTCCATGTCTGAACTGTTATAAAGTGCCGAAAGAGAGCTCAATTTGCTTATTATGTGGCACAATTGTGTGTCTTAAACAAACATGCTGTGCTGAGAATGACTGTTGTGAAGCGGTTCGTGTAAGTAAAAGAGATTGCTTTGATATTGTATAAAAAAATGTATGTATGCCTATATTATTTATTGTGGTTAAAATTTTAGCACACAATTACTTGTGGGGGAGGAATCGGAATATTTCTTGTCGTTACGTCGACATACATAATAGTGATTCGTGGCAGACGTGCTTGCCTTTGGGGTTCGTTGTATTTGGACGATTTCGATGAAGAAGATCGAGATCTCAAGTGAGTAATTTTGTTTATACGGATTATAAATATATTATATGTTACGGTCGTTACTAATAAATTTAATTGATATAGGCGTGGAAAGCCCCTTTATCTAAGTCAGGACCGCTTCAATTTATTGGAATCGCAATGGCTGTCACATAAATTTGCGCATACAAAACATACATGGGTATTCCATCGAGATTTATTGTGAAATATGGAAGAGTTATTAAGAAGTATACAAGAATTGGTAGGGCAAATATAATTAATTGTTTGGTCGGTATAAAAATGTAACAAAATACGTATATTATGAACAATGTTCAAGTCTAATTTAAAATATATAAAATATCTCGAAGAATTTGCGAAGCAAAGAAGAATAACCTACGCGTTTCTAAAATGCGTTACATACAGTTAATAAAGGCAAAAGATCTTTGCTATTACATTATTAATAAGCTATAGATATTTCAGTTATAACTCGCAGCTTGCTTATGTTTAAATAACGTAGCTAAAATAATATAATAAATAGAAAATGTAAAAAGGCTTAATGACGATATATCATAACGTGTGTAAATTGATTGAGTGAAATTTGACAGAGTTAGCTTAGATCCCATTTGGAAAATGATATTCAAATATTGCTGAAATGTTCTTTTTATCGATATTATTAAAGCTTTCAACAAGTCCGAAAATTCAAAAACTATTATAGATTACATAAAACGACCGCAAAACATCCTAAAATTACGTTACACTTTACGTATTCACGGATATTGCATATTGTTGCTGACATTCATCTCTCGCAATGGAAACATGACATTAGCAATACCGTCTTTTTTATGATGTGTTCAGCGTATGTATTTATTACACATACACAAATGTTATGAAAAATAACATTAAAAATTAAATGAAAATTGACATTGAAAATATAATTAAAAGCTTAAAAATAACGTATTCAATATTCATTTATGTGATATAAATTAATAGCTATTAGATCATGATAATGTGAAAGAACAAAACGTATTTGAATATCCGGAATGAAACTTTATTTCCATTTCATTATATTTTTCAATTTGTGTTCGGTAAGAAACTAAAGTATCGAATTGAATAAAAGGGTAACATTTACATAACAATAACAATTATATTTAATAATATCATTAGCTAGATGAAGATATAAATTTCTTTGGAGACATGCAAATGTATAATTAATAAAAATATGAAAAAATAATAATTATTTATCTTTGTCACATAGTTTTACTGAGTGCATTTGAACTAAAATCGCATCATTTCTATCGAAATTATTTCCACTTTCTTCACAAAGTATCTATGCAGCCACTCTTCTTCTTTACTGGCGTAGACATCGTTTACGCGGTTATAGCCGAGTTAACAACATTCGTTTCTTCTTTTTGCAATGCGGCGCCAATTGGGGATTCCATGCAAAGCCACCTTATCAGTTCTTCGCCGCTGTATTTGAATAGTTCATCGGCCTCCGTCGCTTTGTTGGTCTGGTAATGGAACGTCAGTTCCATCGTCATTGATTGGGGAATCGGGTTCACCATCTCCTGTTGCTATGCTTTCACTGCCATTCAGCAGGCTGGAGAAGTGTTCCCTCAATAATTTTAGTATGCTCAGGGCACCAGTCACTAGATCACCTCTGGGGGTTCCACAAGAGTATACTCCGGTCTTGGAACCATCTGTTAACCGCCGCATCTTATCTTAGAATTTTCGACCATTACCTCTGTTGGCCAGCTTGTCAAGCTCTTCATACACACGCATTTCAGTCCCTCTATTTTTTTGTATACAAGTGCCTTTCGCTTCCTTTTCCTGCAAGTCGAGCAGAAAATCGTTCGAATGTTTTAATGTTGTTGGTGGCTTTCCGATCCGGAGACAGCCAGATAGCTTGTTGAATTTTCCAAGCTGGAATCTAGTACTACAAATAACTATTGCTTATGGACACAACACAGTCATTGCTACTATACGGTAGCGAAATATGGGCCGATACATTAAATGTAGAACATAGACGAAAAGTGCTTGCTAAAGTGCAGAGAACAGCAGCCTTGAGAGTCGCCTCGGCGTACCGCACTGTATCCGAATCCGCAGTGCTAGTGATAAGCGGCGTCATCCCAATAGACCTTCTCGCAAAGGAGAGAAGACAACTCTGGCTATGGAAGAAAGACGGAATAGAAATACACATGGCCACAAGACAACAGGCGAGGAAGCAAACTCTTGAACTCTGGCAAGATCGGTGGACAAGGGAGAGCAAAGGAAGATGGCCCGCTAAACTGATTAAAGAAATAGAGAAGTGGCACAGTAGAAAACACGGCGAGGTAAATTACTATATAACACAGATGCTGTCCGGTCACGGGTATTTCCGAAAATACCTATACAACATGGGAAAAGCAGAGAGTCCAGCATGTATTTATGGAGACGATCCCCTAGACGATGCAAACCATACCATTTTCAAGTGCCACCGGTGGAAAGAAGCACGAAGGACTGTACAAAACAAACTCGGAGAACTAAGTGCGGAAAATCTCTTAGAAAAAATGATATCTAGCAGCGAAAACTGGAAAATAATTGCCTCGTACGTGGAACATGTTCTACGCAGTAAAAAAAGAAACATGGACGCGGACTCCCAATAGAAGACGAGCCAAATAGCTTGATGCTGGCTACAAAATCGTAGGCATTCCTGGACGCAGGGAGAGTAGAAATAGAACTGTAATGGGCCCATCTTGGAAACCTTGCCCTGAAGTAATGCGAAAGCGGTTCCGGGGTAGGGGAAAAAATTCCATGATAGAAGGGGGGAGTGTTTTAGTGGGTACACCACTCACGTAGGATAGGATAGATAGGATCCCTATATGGTGCGAAGGCATTTTAAACCGTCCTTACGGCCTAAAAAAAAAAAAAGTCGATCAGCCCCAATCCATTTGGGGATTTTCATCATGGAGGATGAATTTACCGACCGTTGTGCCAAAGGTACCTTCTTTGCCCACCCTGGCGTTAAAGTCGCCATGCACGATTTTGACATCGTGGCGGAGGCAGCTCTTATAGGTGCGCTTCAAGCGCTCATAGAAGGCATTTTTATTCACGTCGTCCTTCTCTTCCTTCTTCACCGAGGTGAATGCTTAGTCTTCTCCTACCACAAGCCCTTCATCGAATTTGCGCTCCTTTATATAGCCACTGTAGTAAATGTCACAAGTACCTGCTCGTTTCAGTTCTTGTCCCGTCCATCGCACTTCTTCGACGGCGGTGATGGCAACCTTTATTTTTACGAGGACATCAACCAGCTGAGCAATGGAACCTTCCCAATCAAGAGACCGAACATTCCAGGTGCATGTTCTTAAATCTAAAGAGGGGTGGTTCGCCTTATCACTTTAGCGCGCCTTCTAACTGAAGTTCTTTGGCTATCCAGAGGATACTTGGTCTGAGACCGGATGTCGTGAGCTTTTCTACACATGACTCAATCCCCCGCCGACGTTAGATAGTCCTATAGTTGGGATAGTTAGTCTATGTTATCGTTTTGTTCTTCACCAGATAGTCGATCACCTATCAAGCTGAGTCAGTGAATTCATGTTTCGTCGATGGTGCCGTTCATCAAAAGCAGGTTTAAGACCTCGTTGAATCTCGTGAAACCTCGTTTTTATATAATATTGGACCCATTTTCCATATTATCCACTTTTCCAACATCCGGGAATATTCCCAGTTCCACAAACGACCAAAACAGATTGTCAACTTATTTTTTACATAGTGGCGATATTTAGAGGTGAGCCTAAACTTTTCTGCAGCTAGCAAAAGTTCAGAGATTACAATTTGAAAATGAAGATTATTCCAATTTGTTCAAATATTGTTAAAATATTTAAAATAAGTAAAGAAGACTAACTCCAAAGCTTATTAATATATTTGTAGGAGTGCTGACATTTATCGCTGGATGCGTCACTACTTATATCCGTTATGCGTTTTGTGGACAGCCATTCAAGGTTTGGTGCCTAATGTGTTGTAAATATTTTGTGTCTGTTTTGTGTTAGAGCAGGGCATTCACAGAGAAAGTGGAAAAAGGGTACCTCAAGTCCTTCTAGCTTACGGCTGAGGCAAATTGTGTTACAGGGCAGACCCATTTTTAGCGCATGTTCTCTAAAAGACTTTAAGTCTGAAAATACTATTCCTGGACCTATGTAATAAATTTTTAATTTAAGTCTTATCATACTTGCATAACTGTTTCGTTATCTTGTAATTGGTTATTGATTTCCATCTGAACTGAGTTATTTGTTTAAAATGAGTATAAAACTCTCTATTGTTCGTTCCCAGCGAGCATGGCATTAACTCCGCCTCAAATTCATCTAAAGAAGCTCCTGGTAGCGAACTTGTCTGCTTTTTCTTTGCCAAAAATCTAGGTGGAGTTTTTTTCTATCTGTCTTGGCTATATTAATTATTGTGGTTTTCTGCCAAATAAAGCTATTCCACCGGAAACTAGCAGTCATGGCAGATCGATACAGGGCGTTGTGTGAATTCCCTTTGTTAGCAGCTTTTTATAACCACAGTCATAAACCGTTGTGAAAAAATGTTTTAAAGAAATATAAAGTCATGATTCCACTTTTAATCTCTTGTGCTTTTGGCTTATGTGGTTTTATAGAATAGTTCGATCTTCGCAACACGTTTAGTTTAATTTAACGTATTTAATTAATTGAGGTACAGTGAAACAATGTACATTGGAAAATATACATATGCACAGTAAAATTTCTTATAACCGGACACCCATGGAGTGCTAAAAACGTGTGTTTAAAATTTTGGGTCCGAAGCTGCAACTCAGATCTACATATATCCGTATTTCAACTGAACTAATAACTGCAAGTCAATATTAGCCAGCAGTGAATAAATGACAATTATATCATTTATATTTATATCCCTTGAACCACCGAGAGACAGACGGTCTCAGCGCAAGTCAACTTTGCTTATTGTTCTTAAAAATCTGCAGAACTTCACAAATTAATAAGAATTTAAAAAAAACGTAAACTACAGTTTGTATTTAATTTTTTTCCACATTTTATGAGCTCTTGTCTATTTATCAGAGAGAATTGAACGAAATATTAGTAAAATAGTGTCCTTGACCGGTTTTGGAGCATCCGGTTATATGAATTGGTTTTGTATGAAAATATTAATGAAAACGTAGTGTTTATGAAATTTGTGTGGTGGTTTCAGGAGCTATCGGGTTATCAGGACAGTCCGTATTGGCGAATTCACCGTATATATTGGGTAGTTTTATATATATAATAATAAATAAATAAACAAATATGTACCATTTTGGTCGATCACTTTTTGCCGTTTTTTCGTTAGAGACATTATTCCATAAGAATAGGAAGCGAGCGAACCATTGTTGTGCTACACCAATTGATACAGCATCATCTCCGTAAACTTAACAAATTTAATTGGTGGCTTGCGAGCATTTCTCCCTATTTTTATACAAAAATTTCAAGCGAAATTCTTTATTATTTTCACTAATATTTGAACAGCTGTAACTTTTTTCAACTTCCCCGATTTTATTTTTTTAGTTAATGCCCCTATTGCGGTTTTCAACCCGACTTGGTCGAATTGAAGTTAACGGGGCATCTCGACAGGATAAAATCTATGTCTTGCGAACTGTATTGCTGTGCCTATTGCCTGTGGAGACTCCACATTGCTTATATCTTACAATATATCGCAAACGAATTCGTATGCCATATATCGTAAGCTATAAGCTGTCACTTCAGCAGTTTGACAGCGCAGTTTTCATTTCTATGAAAATTTCGAAGATGCAACATACCCATTTGCACATATGCCGACGGCATTTTCATTTCGGTAATATGAAAATTAGAAGAGCGAGTATTAAGACGGTTGTGTTATATTATAAAAATAAAGTACATTTTCAAAATAATATTAGAAAAATTATGCAAATTGGGTTGGGAATAAGCGAAATCTTAAATTTAATAAGCTTGTACTAGCAAAAATCAAAATATCATTGCTCATTTTAAATGTATTATTTTAATTGGTATATAAAATGTATGCCACAATTATGACATAGTAGTCCAAAAATATGAATTCTAATTTTTCCCAGAAATACGTTTGTAAAAAAAGGATCTTTTTCTTTATCTTATTTTTCCCAGAAATATACATTTGTAAAAAAAGGATCTTTATACTTTGTTATTATTTCATTTTTCCCAGAAATACATTTGTAAACAAAAGGATCTTTATCCTTTTTTTATTTTCCACATAAAAGATTTAAACAGTTAAAGGGCTCAAAACATGGGTTACGTCAGCTACCTACCCAAATGCTACCTTCGCAAATGATAAAATAAATTTTTCAAAGGCTCAAAGCATGCGCTACATCAGCTCGAACCTACCTACTCTACGCCTTTGCGCAAATGATTATCTTATGATAACAAATGCCCGCATACAGATTTGGCAATGGCAATAGCAATAGATTTGACAGTTCGCAAGACATAGATTTTATCCTGTCGAGATGCCCCGTAAGGCAACTCAACTTCAGATCAACCAAACTCTTTTTCGGTATTGCGAACTTCAACTAAGTTCAGTCGAAGTATGATTGGCGTTGCCAACCTAAGAAAGGGAAATTTGACAGATAGTGAAACAGCTAAAATTTTGTAAACGACATATTTAAACAATTGAATTCAGTTGTCGCTCGCGAAAAAGTGAATGAACATATATAATAAACAATAAATAAAAAATGGATATAAGTTTTGATTTATATTACAATGACGAAAATACTGGGGGCAAAATTGATGTGCTCGTATACGAAAAAGCCTTCGTGATCACTCAAATCCATTGGAGCTTCCAAATGCAAAGTAAGCCATAGTTTTTTCACAATTGAATTGCTTTTTAATAATGCTTGTTGCAGATTCATAAGTTATTTTCGATTAAATAAAGAAGCATTTTGTTTTTTACTGAATGAGATGAAGGAACATTTCCACAAACGTGTGCAAGGATCGGCCATACCTCCAATATTAAAATAATGCACAACTCTGCGTTTCCTTGCTGACGGTGGTTATCAAAAATGCAGTGGAAATGATTTTAACATTGGGTTGGTGCAACCTACGATATCTTTAGTAATTAAAGAGGTTCTAAATATAATTGAACAACGTATTAGTGCCCAATGGATTAAAATTCAAATGACTGAGGAGGAGCAAAACGCTTCAAAAGTTTCATTTTATTCAAAGAGTTCTTTCCCGGGAGTAGTTGGTTGCATCGACGGGACTCATGTTCGCATAATTTCACCAAGAAAAGAAGTGCAACATCTTTATCTTAACAGAAAGGGCTACTACTGACGCCTTATCGCTTGGCGGAAGCTTCTTCACCCCAAGCACGCTACAATACAGTACACTCAAAGGCCCGGAATATTGTAGAGCGGACAATTGGTGTACTCAAGAGTAGATTTCGATGTCTTTTATCTGTACGAGGTTTACATTACACTCCCGAAAAGCTACGACCATTGTGAATGCTTGTTGCGCATTACACAATATTTGCCAACACTTTCAAGTGGAATCTCCGGAAGAAATACCATCTACTTCACATACTACAATGACCAATGATGTTTTGGACATAGAAAGAGAAGAAGAGGATACGGCTCGAATAATTCGCAATAATATTATGACTTCCCTCTAAATAATTAAAATATTAAATTTCATTTATTATTTCTAATGTGCTATTTATTCAGGCATACATTTAAATTTTATTAAAATAAATTCATTAAATAACAATATCACTTCATTTTTTAATGTAAACTTAAACTATGGTACAAAAATATAAAATATCACTTCATTCCAGAATAATTAAAAATAAAATAAAAAAAATATTACTTTGTGTCTTAAATAACCAAAAAAAATTTTAATCTTTGCGAAGATTTTAATTTAGCAATTGGAATTTATTGTTTCCAAATTGTGGCTTTCCTCTTCCTACTTCTGGAAACTTCTCCATTAACTCCACCAATTTTTCGAATTTCTTTTTTTGCAACTTTATTTTTTCTAAAAATTTATAAAAAATATTAATTAAAATTAATTTAACATTAATTAAAATAGTTATTTTACCCGTCCTCCATTTTTCTTTAATATTTTTTTGTATTTCACTGCACGAATGGTGAACTTCAACTGCTATTAAGCAGTTGAAGTTTATTTATATACTAGTCAACCCCACTTGTACAGAGTTGAAAACCGCAATACCAAAAAAAGTTGAAGTTCGATCATACTTCAACCGCAATTTTTTTTTACGGATTGAGTTGAAGTTGGCAATACCGAATTTTTAAACTTCGACTGAAATGCAGTTGGGTTGAAAACCGCAATAGGGGCATAAATGAAGTTCTAACCTTTCCAATACTATTTGGGATGACACAATGTAATTGGTGGCACTGAAGATATACGACTCCAACGACATCTATTGACCAAATACGAAAAGACTTTTTCGACTACCCAATATATTATGTAAATATATGTACAGTGAAACCTCTACTTGCGGACACCTCCAATAAGCGGACCCCTCTCTTAACCGGACAAAAAATTCAGGAACCAAGTTTTACTTTGCGTTTTCAGAACAAATTCCACTCTAACAACCGGAGGTATTTTCATTACCTCTCGAAAGCGGACGCGGACCTCTCGACAAGGGACAAGAAACTTTGATTACAGAACGAAAGTGTAAAGAAAACAGTAAGAACCTCTGATGAGCGGACGCGAAACTCTTATTTGAAGACAACGAAAACCAATAACTGAAGTAAATGTAGAGTAACTAACCGAACAGCCGAAATCTATATACGAGTAATATAAGTACATACTCGTACACATACCATATGTTAAACTGTGAGGACAAGCATGAACATGTTAAGATGTAACGGGATCTACATATACATATGTAACAATTTGTAGCTATTAACATGGAAAAAATAAAAATTATGATTCATTTGATTTGTGTTTGCAAACCGTTTAAGTCGTGTTAACCGGGAAAATATGCCACAAAAAAAGAAAATACTTTCTATTAAAAAAAAAAACGGAAATTTTAAATGTGTTGGAGAAAGAAAATTTATCTGTCCGTGCACTCGGAAAAAGGTTAGTGCTTTATAATAGTACAATTTTTTTTACTTTTATTTGTTTGCTTTTAAAGATTCGATATTGGAAAATCCCACGCTGCCACTAATGTGAAAAAAAGGAAGACATTAAAAGGATATGGTTGAGTGGTGATAACATAAATAAAAAGAAAAACTTCTTAAATAGTGATGGTTCAAAAATAGACAATTTGTGTTTTGAGTGGTTTGTCAAAGCCAGAAATCAAAATATACCAGTGTCGGGCCTTATTATAAAGGAAAAAGCAAAACAAATTGCGGGTCAATTAGGAATTCAAACTTTTTCGGCATCAAATGGATGGTTGGGAAAATGGCGGAAACGACATAATGTGACTTTCAAATGCATATGTGGAGAATCTGCTGAGGTTAATCCTGAGGATGTATATCAATTCAAACAAAAGCTACCAGACTTATTACTGGGCTACAGACCAGAAGATATATTTAACGCAGATGAAACTGGACTTTTTTTCTGGGCTTTGCCAAATAAGACTCTTGCCATGAAGAACGAAAAATGCGTTGGCGGTAAGTTGTCGAAGGAATGATTAACAGTGCTATTGTGTGCCAATATGGCTGGAGATAAAGAAAAACCGTTAGTGATCGGAAAAGCAGCATGCCCACGAGCGTTTAAAAAATGCGATATAAAAAGTCTGCCAGTTGAATGGAAGTCAAATCCCAAAGCTTGGATGTCTCGTGAAATTATGTGTGAGTTGCTACTAACGTTTGATAAAAAATGGGTTCTCAGATGAGAAAAGTTTTACTATTTTTGGACAATGCTACAACTCACCCTCGAGATATTAAACTTAATAACATAAAGTTGATCTTTTTACCTGCTAATACACCATCCATTTGCCAGCCCCTCGATCAGGGAATTATACAGAATTTCAAATGTCACTACAGATGCAATATTATCAAACATATTTTAACAAGAATAGATGAAATTTCAATGAACAAACTTTCGAAAACATTTGACATTTTGGAGGCTATTTATTTTATTAAGACTGCTTGGGACAACGTAACGATGGAGACAATGGAAAAACTGTTTTTCAAAAGCTGGTTTCCAAAAAAGTTTGAACGAAATTTCTGACTTCGATGCAGAGGACGATATTCCCATATCGACGTTATCGGCTTTGATAAAGCTTTTAAATGAAAATGGGCAAGGGCAGCATTCCGATGACTTTTTGTTAATCGACGAAATTGTTACTACAGAAGATGATAATATTAACATTGTTATTGACGAAACGGTTACTGACGAATTATCTGACAGAGAAACTGAAGATCTAAATGAAGTATGCGCTCAGGAAGCGAGTCAAATTAAATCATACACTGAAGCACTAAAACAACTTCGTCGCATTAAAAAGTTCGTTAGTGACGACGTTACTGGATTTCAGTATGCCAAAAATTTGGAAAGTCATCTTGAAAACTGTTTTATAAAACAGAAACAAGGAAAGTTGCGACAAACTACGGTAAAGGAATTTTTAAAAGTCCAAACATAAATAAATATGTTCAATTTATTATAACTATGAAACATCTCGCAATAAAAATTAAATATATAAATCAAATTACCAAGAAATCTAATTTATAAAAATTGTGGAACCGTCAGTGTCCGCTTGTGGGAGGTTTCACTGTATATACATATGTATGTATATTAAGTAAAATGTAATATGTTTTAAACACATCCGTGAATCCTGCAAATAATAATTAAAAGTTTATTGAATTGATGATATTTGATCCAAGCACAAATTTTAAGTGCACTGATAGTTTTTTATAAAAATGCCTACTGCATTTAAAATATTGAACTGACTTAAGATAAACTGATCATTAATATTAGAAATGTGTTTACTGCGGCAGCTGGTTTGCCAGGGACTTCAATAGCTCTAAGAAGACTGTACTTTAAACTAATTAATTTCGATGTAAGTATGATCAGGATTTTGAGACGAGTTGAAGCCGAATTTCCGTCAGTCCGTTCGCAGGAGCGAAATCGAATCGATTGACACAACCGAAAAATGTTGTTAAATATAAAGCTATAATTTGATATAACTAAGCCACAAATTAAGCTAGAATAGTGAAATTTTATATAGAGGATATAGCCATCTGCGGTTTTAAATTTTTTTGGAAAGTGACCGTAGCTGTTTAATGAATTTAAGTGAACATGTTTTCCTAACCATATTGTGGTTTACCGCTGAAAATAAATTATATCTATTGGTCTACTTCAGTTACATTCGAACTTATTTAGTATAAGGTTTTAGTTAAAACCCTTTCTTGCGAGAACATACAATGTGCAGTTATACCCTTCCTTACTTATCTTAAGGAATTTCGTTGTATTTTTTCTGATGTTTTAATTTTGGGGTATACGACCCCACTATAAGAATTGAAGCCATGTTTTGATGGGAATAATAAACATGTATGTCTGCATTGTACGTACGCGTATAGTATTGAATGTGTGAATGTGTGGAAGTATTTATAAAATATATTCAATGTTGTTTATTCATACATATACAAGTAAGCACATTTGTAAAGGTTGGCCAGCGCGGAGGCGCCATGAACACTTGTATATTATTTGCGCTCTTTGGAACACTGTGGATAAAATAGTAAAGAAACCGGCAAATTGTATTTACTCGATTGTTGGGAGCGGAACCCGATCGAACGCTCTGACTCGATCGCTTGTTCTCCCCTTTGTATGCGTCTTTATGTTTGTTTTGAGTAACCATACACACATAAGTATGTACATAACTTTTTGAACGCTTTAAATTAGGCACTTCTGCCTATTTTAACTCAGTACGATATTGGATTCCGATGGAAATTATCGAGTCTGGACGCACGCGTTGTCGCGACGATATTAATGAGAGTGACAGTGACAGTGACAGTGACCGTCGATTGTTAAAGCAATACAGAAGTCAATCATAAATTACAAACTTTACACCGAATTATTTATTTTTCCTATCATTTGTGCAGTAAATCGAAACTGAAATTTCCTGAGGCAATGTTGAAAGTAAACTATTACGGGAAGTAGAAGGCAAGAGCGTTGCTAGCGAAAATCCAAATGAAACAGTATAAACGCGTCATTTTAAAAATGTTGAGAAAGCCACCTACATACATACATACATATGTATATGAACACATTTTATATATTATTATAGGTACGTGCGCATGTATGTAAGTATGCATGTGCGTACGAGACTTTCTGAACGTATTTTTTGTGTCAGTGTATGACTGGGGTCAATCCCTTCTAATTAAAAAGTACTATATATTTACACAAATATTCCTAGGCAAATTACAAATAATCATAATATACATATAGTATACATATGTATGTTTATGAGTATTCACACAAATTCTAGAAAGCAAGAAAAATGAGATGAACCAATTTCCGTACAAAAGTCCGGGAAATTCCTGAAGCTTAAAAAATATTTCCAATTACCCCACATTAAATACAAAAATGGGACAAGTTAAAGGAGTAGAATTACGTCTAAAGGAGTTCCTTTCACTGAAGAAATGAAAATGTTACACCGAAATTTGTTTAATTATTAGTGTCACAACTCAAAAGAGCACTGCTTATTTGATAAGTCCAGAAAACGATAGTTGTGATATGAAAAATACTCGGAAAATGAATGGTGGTTTCTACTTCGACATGTTTTATTTCTCAGATCTCGTTTCTCAATTTTACTACAGAATGACGAAGCAGAAAAACAGTCGAAAGAGCTTATTTATAATGATTTTATTATCATTTATAATGATTGCAATTCCATAAGTAATTGCCTGCTTCGTAGTAGTTCTGATTTAGAAAATATGTACATACATGCAAACTTTCATTGCAAGGACATTATAATGTTAAGTCCGCCAGTTGATTGTAAGAGAAAGAGCATGTACCCGAACAAATTAGCAGTAAGATTAAATCATTTTGTACTGGTGCATTTCAACATGGGTATATCTGAAACGTACAGATGCATACGGTCGATCCATATTGCTACATTACTATTGTACATTTTGTGTGCTTCATTCACAAAATCTATTGAGCGTATGAATGAACATATCAGTATATAACATTTACTTATACATACATACATATATGCGTGTACATATGTATGTACATAGTATGCACAAAAGCTGCCTGAAGCATAACGAAAACGTAACGAAAGAGTGAATAAAAATTAAAAAGTTGTTTTTCGTCCGTATGTATATAAACAATGATACGAGTAGCAAAGTTTGTCAATGAATTTAAAATTAATAAAAAAACTTAATTTCTATGAATTCAAAACAATTTATTAATTTAGCGTCAACTAACCATTTTTGAACAAAGTTAAAGGGCTATTAAAGATAATTGTACTGTGATTATGTAAAAGAGATGATTTTAGGGTATTTTTAAAAAATAATGAAATGGTGCCTCCTGCAGAGAGTGCAGCCTTCACCATTGTCACAATCAAAAAATTGCCTTTACAAATGATAAAAAATATATGATGTTAAACAAAAAAAATGTCGAATTTTGCTCATATATTACATTTGTATGCCATCAAAAGATTGAAGGATCAGTGTACATACACAAAATAAGCAAAAAACTCAGCGATCGGATGATTTATTTCCAAGTCACAACTGTCAATTTGAAAAAAGTAGTTATGATAAAAACGAGTTCAAAAATAAAGCAATTTATTTCAATATACCATTTTATGATAGAAGGCGGTAATTCAAAAAATTTGGTGTGTTATTTTATAGGTAAAATATGCAAAAAAAATATTTTTTCTAAAGTTCCCCTTCGATACTACTTACAAAAATAGAACTAAACAGAGAAGAATTTATGCTTGGAAAACACCTTCGGCATTGGTCGAAAGTGGCGTCGCTTCCAATCGAATTTCTGGCCGGCTTCGGCATTAAAAATCAAAATGGGCAAAGATGATTGCAACGCTTGTTCGAATTTGCGGGACCAAAAGAACTTAGCGTTGGCGTCACACTAAGTTTATGTCCATATGTAAGCGACTGCTGCCAAATGCAAATGTGCGAGTATTTACTGTGAAGCATTGCATGTCATAATATGGGGATTATTCGTTAAAGGTGATGTGCTTATTTAATGTATTGGCAATTTATTTTTTATTATTTTACTGTATGATTTATGATATTGCCAACAAACATTGATATTATTCTCAAACTTGACGTCTGCTAAAGCAAGATCGAAAGCTATTGATTCAAATGCAATCTCGTAAAACAAATATGAGAATGAGCAAGTTGAGCCCGTTTTCACTCGTTTGTTAAGTGTGCTCCGGGCAACAATAAGCCCATGGCGCGCTTGATATATAGCTAACTATAAAAATTGTATTGAATCAGAAATTAGTCTTTACTGATATCCATCTGTCACATAACGAGTTGCTAGTTTAAACACAATAACAATTGGTATTATAGGGATAATAAATTTAAACACACTGTGCCGTAGTTGAAACCCTTACAAATATTTTGCCAGTTAGGTTCGTATGTATCGTTTAGACTAGGAGAATAAAACTGAAGCATTATTTTTTTGGTCCAGGAATACATACTACATACATACATACGATTATTGAAATAATTCTCAATCATGCTGATAAGTGTATCAACGATAATGGAACAGTTTTTTTTTAGAAATTTTTACATTAATGTATTAATTACACTCTCGCAACATGTTGCGACAGAAAGTATAACAGTCTAGTCTTGAGTAAAACTAAGATATCTTAATGAAACTTCGTAAACATGTTCCTTGGCACCTAATTGCAAACGAACGGAATCGGTCCTTTGTCAGGCCCACAAAGTGTTATTTAGCGAAAACATATTGATTTTATTTTGATTTATTTCAGTTGTATCCTCAGTGCCATTCAGAATTCTTAGAACATGTTGCGGTTGACGAAGTTTTAAGTGATGCACACATTGCCATGTTTAAGTTAATTAGCAAAGTTCAAGATTTTATTGATAACGGTTAAAGTGGTTAAAATAAATATCCATTTGTGTTAATAATAAGGACCCTAACTAAAAAACACTTTTGTCCAATTGTCAATATGAAATCGATGAACCGATAGATAAAATTTTTCCACAATTAGAATGGAGCTGTTCATTTATATTGTACCTTCAATTCTACAATTGTTGTGTATTTACGGAGCCGCAGCAACCGATCTTTTATACGGTAGGTACCATACATCTGAAAGTATCTTCATACTTTGACACGTGTTTGTTTTGTTTGTTTACATTCTAATTATATTGATTTAATGCCCTTCTTAGTTTCATATTAGCGAATGTCACTACATAATATCTTCTAAACATTTACGTATTTTTTATTGCGATTAGGACTGCATTCGGACAAACTAAAATCGGGCGCAATTGTTATTCCAAAACGAGTGAATGCAAACGGCGATTTTCTAACTTTCGATTTGGCGTATCGACATGATCAGAACTATCGACATGAACATAGCCGACGCCGCCGAAATATTGCTAAGACTCTCAGTAAAATTCATTACCTGGTCGATATGGACAATGGAACCATGCATCTTGATTTAGAGTGAGAATTCAAATAATTAATTTTTTCAATATTTAACTGGTTTTACATATAATGCATTTACCGATATAATATACCTATTGCATATTGGTGATTATCATCATAAATGCAGACCTCATACTTATTTCCTCGCACCGAGCTTGATAATCGAGAGGCATCGGCGCGATATTCGTTCGCGTAAAGCGGCTGTTCCAAACACAGACTGTCATTTTCATGGAAAAGTGCGTGGACACCAGGACTCTAATGTGGCGATATCAACGTGTGAAGGTTTGGTGAGCATACAAGTATTTGTACATAATTTCAAATATATGATTGATCTTCTTTCGTTGGGGTAAACAACATATTCGTACCTCATAAATAGTAAATGCTTCTCATAAAGATTTTCTTAAACTCGTACAGAGGTAAAGTTCATGCTTAATGTTGCCTTTAAAATTAGCTGCTTTTGGTTAAAGAACTTGTTGTTAGTTTTATTTGAGACTAAATTTAAAATTAATTTACTACTGTATGGCGAATATGTATGTATATGAAAAAATTACTATTTTAAAATATTGAAATTAAAACCTTAATTTGGTCAAAGTTTTTATTCCAATCATCTTCCCAGAGCTTGATGAAGTTTCTTCTCATACATTAATATGGGAATTTTCAATCCGTAATTTTAAATTTGGAGAACAGAAGTGACTTTAATTTGCAAGTTATTATTAAAATTTTCTGATTACTGCACAGCTTGTTTGACGGAATTTTAGTTTCTAAGAAGAAACTATAATGTTTATGTATATAATATTTCGCTCAATAGTTAAGAGATGAAAATGCAATAAGTAATATTCCGTTAGTTGGAGTATTAGTAATTTTTGGTCAACCTCTTAATCGCAAAAATTAAATTTTATTTATGGTCTTATACTTTAAATAAAATAATTTAAACTATTTAAATATATATTATTTCAAATTCTAGGTTGGTCATATAAAGACGAAACGTCATGAATACTATATTGAGCCTTCGAAGAACGACCCAGCTGACAATTCAAGCGGGCATCCTCATGTTTTATTTCAGAGATCGTCTTTGAAACCAAAGGTAAACCGAAAAGATATGTGTATAAAATATAATTATACTCATAAGCACTACTTCATTATGAAGTAAACCGCATCTTCTTAAAAATCTGTTTAATGCAAAAAAGATTGTTGAGTAACTAATTTCACTTTGCAGAAGCACTATGTAAAATATAAACAGCGAGAAGAATTGATTAGCAACTGTGGTACCAAGGAACCGAAAAGATATAGTGGAACACGTCTAGAATGGCAAGCGCATGGGAAAGTAACTATGAAAAATCCAATTGGAAACAATTATGCATATGTTTATATTTAAATTAAAAAAAACATTTTAATAATTATTAAGACTGAATATATGTATATGTTTAAAACAATATTACTCCAATATTAAATTGTTTTTAAATTTCTACCTAACAAAAAACATTAATGTGAAGCATTTTATGAACGAATGTGTGTACATTTTCCTAGGTTAAAATTCAAGGCGGTAGAAAGTTAAGGCACAAATATCCATTCCGCTCATACCGTCGCCATCAACAACATTCAATACAATGCATACAAGGAAGATATCCTAGGAAATTCAATCAGGCGCCACAAATTAAATTGAAATATGAGACAGCTTCAGATCACATTAATACAATCAATCAATCGGACTCCACGATCCAAAGTCAAACTACAGACTACGAGAAAATCAATAATGACAAAAACATTATAAATACGAAGGAAATGAAGCGCTCAAAACGTTCAATTAGCAGTCCACGCCATGTGGAAGCGCTGATAGTGGCAGATGCAACCATGGTCGCATTTCATAGCAAACTGGAGACATATGTACTCACCATAATGAATATGGTATCGGCGCTTTATAAAGACCCCAGTATAGGCAATTCAATTGAAATTGTTGTCGTCAAAATTATTTTGTTGGAGGAGCATGAAGCTCATCCCGATTTAAATCTTACGCAAAATGCGCAAAAGAATTTGGATAAATTTTGTAGGTGAGTTATTGGAAAACGAATGTTTGAGTCGCAATCGTTATTTCATTTACACTTTAAAATCGTTAATGTCATTATATTCATATATATAGTTCAAATTGCAATTGGTTTTTAATTGTTGTTTACTAACAAGATAAGTATTTTTATATGGAACTAGAAGTTTCTTTACCTGATGTTTTTTTAAAGGAGTCCATATATGTATACATATGTATGTATGCAGGCACACGTCTTCTTTCTGACAATCTATCATATTTGCTTGATTTCTTTTGAGTTAAGTCATTTGAGAGTAAAGATTAAATTCATATATTCCAATTTTAAGTACATGTATTGGCAGTGGCGTAGCTAGGGGGGCGAAGGGGGCCGTCGCCCCGGGCCCAACGTCTTGGGGCGGCAAAACGATCTTCGCTGTTTTTTAAAACTCCAATTCGGGCAAAAATTCCTGCAAATTGTGACAAAAGTGTACAAGATATAGGGCGAAATGGGATTTTTCTATGGCTTTTAATAAGATGTCTTGTAAATTTACTATCAATTTCCTCAAAAACCATATTTGTGAGAATTTTGAAACTTCAGAATTTGCGTGGCTTCTAGTTCCTAAATTTTATATACTTAATATCGAAGATATTTTGTAAAAATTCACTTTTGTTCGAACCACCTCATGAAACTTGTAGGTAGGTAGATAAAGGGGGGCGGCAGAACATCTTGTAGCTACGCCACTGTGTATTGGTATTTGTAGTAGTTTTATAATAATTTACTGTACGCAATAAAAACTGTGCATTTATACTCCTCTTTGGTAATTCTATGACACCACACCAGATGGCAGCACAAACTGAATACGGCCAACGAAAATGATCCATATCATCATGATGTTGCGATACTTATAACGCGGACCAATATTTGCGGCAACAACTGCATGTGAGTGAAATATTCAAGTTGATTGAGTAAATTTCGCTTTTGACTTGCTGCATACATACATATGTATGGATGTGTATGTGGTAGCAGATTTTGTTTATATTTTTTCTAAATTTCTAGGACCCTCGGTTTAGCCAATGTGGGTGGCATGTGTAAGCCGAAGCAATCGTGTAGCGTTAACGAAGACAATGGTATAATGCTTTCGCATACGATTGCACATGAATTGGGACACAAGTACGATAAGATTAATTTCGATACAGCCAGTATTAATATTTAGTTTATATTTTCGCAACATGTTGCTATAGACAATTATAATTTTAATCAATTAATTTGCATTGTTTCACCTGAAACTAATCGAGATAGATATGGAGTAAGATGTATGTATGTATGTATATATGGTATGTACATAAATGATCAGGATGATGAGACGAATTGAATTTCGGGCGACTGTCTGTCAGCCATGCCGTCCGTGTAAGCTATAAGTTGAGTAAAAATTGGGATATCGTGACATTATTGGGACATTTTATTAAAAAAATGTAGCCAAATAATTTCAATTTGTTTGACGTAACTGACTGATGTACAATCAAATTTGTTTCATGGTAAAACATTCAACTTGTTTTATAACTAAACTAAACGAAAACTACATTAAAATCATCTTCAAAAAGGATATATAAGTATGTACATGCATATGTATCTGACAAAAAAAAGCAGATCATGCTAAATTTAATATATTGAGTCTAAGGTCTAAGCCAATTCCATTCATATTCAGCGCTAAACCACATATTCTTTAAGAAAGCTAGTCTACTTAAATTTATTACAAAGCATACATTTTGACCAAGCTAAACGGTTTAAAGACAGGTGGGAAGCAGGAAATCATTATATATTAGGGGTAGTAAAGATCTTTACTAGCTTTTGACATGATTTTATAAATATATAACTCATCACTGACTGCCATATTCAGCATAGGGATTGTTAGAATAAAGAAAATCATTGGAAGTAGTGTATGGGGGTTTAGGTAATTCGTAGTCCAATATCACATATTTTCTAGTTTTCGGTGATAAAAAACAACCGTGAGGAGAACAAAACTATTTTACTCTATAGCGACATGTTGCAATATTATAAAAATATTATGTGTACATATGTACATATTTATACCCTGAACAGGGTATATTAAGTTTGTCACGATGTTTGTAACACCCAGAAAGAAGCGTCGAAGAGCCTATAAAGTATATATGTATATAAATGATCAGTATGTTGAGCTGAGTCGATTTAACCATGTCCGTCTGCCTGTCTGTCCGTCCGTCTGTATATATACGAACTAGTCCCTCAGTTTTTAAGATATCCTTTTGAAATTTTGCAAACGTCATTTTCTCTTCAAGAAGCTTCTCATTTGTCGGAACGGCCGATATCGGACCACTATAACATATAGCTGCCATATAAACTGAACGATCGGAAACAAGCTCTTGTATGGAAAACTTTCACATTTGACAATGTATCTTCACCAAATTTGGTATAATTTATTTTCTAAGGCAACAATGTAATCTGCGAAGAAATTGGTCAGATCGGTTAACTATAGCATATAGCTTCCATACAAACTGAACACATAGTTACTAAAAGAAATGCACCTGTGAAGGGTATATTAGCTTCGGTGCAGCCGAAGTTAACGTTTTTTCTTGTTTAATATGTCTTTATGCTTAACTGTTTACCTTCAATCGTAGTTTCGGCATGTTTCATGATACAGCGAAAACTGGATGCCATCCTCGAGTAGGCTCAATTGTTCACATAATGACACCGACTTTTGGAGCAGATACTTTACAAGTTTCCTGGTCGAATTGTAGCCGGAAGTATATTACACAATTTCTCGAGTACGTGTGTGGCTCACGAGTTTTTCCACATTTCATTTATATGTATTAATACCACTATATTTGAATTTACAGTCAAGGTTTCGGCGATTGTCTAGATGATGCGCCCACTCCCAAAAGAAAATATGTTTATCCAGCTTTACCCCCAGGAGTACTATTCGATGTCGAAACGCAATGTCGTCTGCAGTTCAATCTAACGGAAGCCGACGTCAACGCATCATCATGCACATCTATGGATGAAATTTGCTCTACATTGTGGTGTAGAGTCAATGGCGAATGCGTAACAAACTTGCGTCCTACAGCGCCGGGAACAAGTTGTGGTGATGGAAAGGTTAATCAATATTTTATGAATTCGGTTTTTTGTAAGCATTGCTATTTTTTGAGTCTGTGCTATTTTGATTTGATAGGGATGTCATAATGGAAAATGTATACCAAATGAACAAGCTCATCCAATTAATGGGAGTTGGGGGGCTTGGTCCAAGTGGAGCGATTGTTCGAGAACTTGTGGCGGAGGTGTGTCGACTCAAAAACGAGAATGCAACAATCCGGTGCCGGCGAATGGCGGTCTCTTTTGCATTGGTGAAAGAAAAAGGTTTGTCGCTCTTTGGACTTTTTCGCACACATTAGGTGTTCTACATATACAGTATTTTCAGATATAAGATATGTAATCATCAGCCATGTCCGGTGGGTGAAATCAGTTTTCGGGCACACCAATGTTCCAAGTATGACAATGTGTACTATCAAGGCTCAATTTACAAATGGTTACCATTCTTCGATAATAGTAAGTAGCCGGAATTTAGAAAATTTCCTTCTTTTGTTTGATGAGACGCCTACAAGTATTTTGGTGTTTGCAGAAAATCCTTGTAAGCTGCTGTGCACTGATGTTGACGATACCATCATTGCAAATTGGGGAGACACAGTGAAGGATGGCACGCCTTGTGGTGTTGGCACTAACGATATGTGCATCGATGGAATATGTAAGGTGAGGCGACACAATGGAACATATATTTTCAAAGGTCAATGAACGCAAACGTATGAATTGATTTAGAAAGTCGGATGTGATTGGGTTTTGGATTCCAACATGCGAGAAGATCAATGTGGAGTGTGTGGTGGAAAGAGCGATCGATGTAAATTGATAAAAGTGAGTAAGTAATGAAATGGAAAGTATAAAATCTAAAAAAATATATTTGTAAAAATTAAAATATTTCAGGAGGTATTTGAAGAGAACGTCAATGTAACTGATGGGTACGTAGAGATTGTAACCATTCCCTCGAAAGCCCGTCAAATTATAATAAGAGAAATAAGCAATTCGAAAATATTTCTCGGACTTTCAATGGCGAATAGTAGTAATTTTTACCTAAATGGTGATGGACTTATATCTATGCCTGGAGAATTCAGAATAGCAGGAACGGAGAGTTTATATGATCGTGTGGATGAGCAAGAGATCATAAAAATACCTCAACCGATTGAAAATGCTATAACAGTACATGTAAGTTTCTATTCTAAATTAATGCGAAAAACATATATTAAGTTTACGATTTTAAAAATGTTAAAGTTAAAGAGACGAATTTTTTCAAGATATAGCCTGAGTAAAAGTTTATAATCTGATGATTATTATTTGTTATTCAAAAATACAGTACTTTAGCGCTATACATAACTCAATCGACAATTAAATTAAAACTGAAAATTATATAGAAGCTCCTCTAGAATACAAGAAATCAGCGTTAACTTTTTTGCTTAAATTATTTAAAGTAGATTCAAATGAAATGATATGGTTTATATCGGCGTTATATTGGAAGTGGGGAAGTAAGCTGTGGTTCAATATCTCAAATTTGAGATATTCCTAAAAGGCATTAGGATAATGTTTTGTACCAAATTTGTAGAATTATTTGGGAGGTATAGAATTTTCTGTATGTAGACAGTGCTACGCAATTTTTCCAATTAATTAATTTTGCTTGATTTTTTAAACGGTGAGGATGCTTACCTTAATAAAGTGTGATGTAGTATCGAGCTTCTAATTATCGAATTATTCGGATCGACAAGTTTATCTGACTTTTTAAAAAATTTTAAGGCTCTTTATTTTTCTAAACAATTACTAATTACAAGATTATAAATTGTCAGGCTATAATTCGTGGGGACGGATTAAATACCAGTATTCGTTATGAATTTGCCTTGCCCGCACTAAATAACTCACAAGGAGTACGGTATTCATGGAAGTTGGGCGAATGGACCGATTGTACCAGCAGCTGTGGAGGCGGTGTGCAATATAGAATAGCACAATGCTATGCGGATGGAGAATGTAAGGAAAGTGTTGTATTATAAATACGTATTTGAACTCAGTATCGCGCCTTATTTCATTTAGGGACACCTAGCTCCGAATATTGTTGGACTTTTGCAGAAAACAAGAGACCAACGCGGCGTATACGTGTTTGCAATAGGCATCAGTGCCCGGCCCATTGGTGGACGGGTCCGTGGCAATACTGCCCAGTTACCTGCAAATGGTCAGAGGACTTGTCGCCTGTACGGCGTCGCACTGTCATGTGTTTGGATCAAAACGAAGTTGTTGTCGAGGATGATCGCTGCAATATTGCATTAAAACCTCCGAGTACAGAACCCTGCAGTCATAATTTACCCAAGTGTAAAGTAAACAATAATATGGAAAATGTTGTTTTGCAAATGCAAAACATATAAAGTATTAGTAAATTAGTATTCACAATTTCCGCCGAACAAGTTAAATACATGCAATTATATAAATATAGTAAATAGATTTATATTGTTTATAGAATTATTGATGTTTATTTTTAGCAAAGTTGTGTACGTAGACTTTAAAAAATCGTTTTAACAATTCGTGATAAGTTTAATGTACTTACATAATATTTTCCACAACAATAAAATTGTATAGTATTTTATTTAACTCTATCAATTTTACTTAAAATTTAAATTAAATACTATATGTTTACATCCAATGTTAATGGACCAAATATGGAATTATGTACGGAAGCTCAAGTTTCTAATGGAATAAATAAGGAATCTACTTGACTTGTCTATTAATTCTTGTGACAGTGGAAGATGGTATATACCTTTAGGTATTTCCTTATTTTAAAGAACATTCTTAGAGTGCAATGTGGTCGACAGGTTTTATAAGGCATGTTTGACATGCGGAAGTGTTTACAGTTATTTCAGCTAAGCCTTAGGAATGTTTTCGTATTGATGCATTTCTGCATTAAAATCTAGTGTTGTCGGGCATTTTAACGAAATGAGCTATCTTATCTTTAGGCACTTTGTAATTATGCATCCAGCGACTGCCTTTCCGTAATGAGCCGTCAATTCCGTCCTTCCAAACTCCTTGTGGCAAGTAAACTACAAACAGGAGTAAAGAAATCAACAAATATAAACTTACACATATGTATGTATCGGGTGATTTTTTAAGAGCTTGATAACTTTTTAAAAAAAAAAAACGCATAAAATTTGCAAAATCTCATCGGTTCTTTATTTGAAACGTTAGATTGGTTCATGACATTTACTTTTTATACTCTCGCAACAATGTTGCTAACGAGAGTATTATAGTTTTGTTCACATAACGGTTGTTTGTAAGTCCTAAAACTAAAAGAGTCAGATATAGGGTTATATATACCAAAGTGATCAGGGCGACGAGTAGAGTCGAAATCCGGATGTCTGTCTGTCCGTCCGTCTGTCCGTCCGTCCGCGCAAGCTGTAACTTGAGTAAAAATTGAGATATCATGATGAAACTTGGTACACGTATTCCTTGGCTCCATAAGAAGGTTAAGTTCGAAGATGGGCAAAATCGGCCCACTGCCACGCCCACAAAATGGCGGAAACCGAAAACCTATAAAGTGTCATAACTAAGCCATAAATAAAGATATTAAAGTGAAATTTGGCACAAAGGATCGCATTAGGGAGGGGCATATTTGGACGCAATTGTTTTTGGAAAAGTGGGCGTGGCCCCGCCCCCTACTAAGTTTTTGTACATATCTCGGGAAACTACTATAGCTATGTCAACCAAAGTCTACAGAGTCGTTTCCTTCAGGCATTTCCATGTACAGTTCAAAAATGGAAGACATCGGATAATAACCACGCCCACCTCCCATACAAAGGTTATGTTCAAAATCACTAAAAGTGCGATAACCGACTAACAAAAAACGTCAGAAACACTAAATTTTACGGAAGAAGTGGCAGAAGGAAGCTGCATCCAGGCTTTTTTTAAAAATTGAAAATGGGCGTGGCGCCGCCCACTTATGGACCAAGAACCATATCTCAAGAGCTACTAGACCGATTTTAATGAAATTCGGTATATAATATTTTCTTAACACCCTGATGACATGTACGAAATATGGGTGAAATCGGTTCGCAACCACGCCTTCTTCCAATATAAAGCTATTTTGAATTCCATCTGATGCCTTCTCTGTATAATACGAGTATAAACATTAGGAACCAATGATGATAGCGGAATAAAACTTTACAAAAATACGGTATTTGAAAAATATGTAAATGACGTATTATGAAATCTCGATTATCACTTTACCATGCGAGAGTATAAAATGTTCGGTGACACCCGAACTTAGCCCTTCCTTACTTGTTGAAGACTGCGTCTTAGGTGGTCCATTCGGAAAGTCCAATTTTGGGCAACTTTTTCGAGCATTTCGGCCGGAATAGCCCGAATTTCTTCGGAAATGTTGTCTTCCAAAGCTGGAATAGTTGCTGGCTTATTTCTGTAGACTTTAGACTTGACGTAGCCCCACAAAAAATAGTCTAAAGGCGTTAAATCGCATGATCTTGGTGGCCAACTTACGGGTCCATTTCTTGAGATGAATTGTTCTCCGAAGTTTTCCCTCAAAATGGCCATAGAATCGCGAGCTGTGTGGCATGTAGCGCCATCTTGTTGAAACCACATGTCAACCAAGTTCAGTTCTTCCATTTTTGGCAACAAAAGTTTGTTAGCATCGAACGATAGCGATCGCCATTCACCGTAACGTTGCGTCCAACAGCATCTTTGAAAAAATACGGTCCAATGATTCCACCAGCGTACAAACCACACCAAACAGTGCATTTTTCGGGATGCATGGGCAGTTCTTGAACGGCTTCTGGTTGCTCTTCACCCCAAATGCGGCAATTTTGCTTATTTACGTAGCCATTCAACCAGAAATGAGCCTCATCGCTGAACAAAAAAAAGACCATAAATCGGACGTAAAGCGCGAAACACATTTCGAACCGAACACTGATTTTGGTAATAAAATTCAATGATTTGCAAGCGTTGCTCGTTAGTAAGTCTATTCATGATGAAATGTCAAAGCATACTGAGCATCTTTCTCTTTGACACCATGTCTGAAATCCCACGTGATCTGTCAAATACTAATGCATGAAAATCCTAACCTCAAAAAAATCACCCGATATAAGAGAGCGTAAATAACATGAATTTTACCTTCTCGTTCGTCCGAATTTTTTTCCAAAATTGGAGCCACGATCAATTCCTCACCTACTGAAAATTCGTCATTTACAAGTAAGCAAGCCGGGTCATGGGGATCTAGCATCCAAAGTGGTCGCACTAATGGTAATCCTTCGTTCATTGACTCGCTTAGATATTTCTTCAATAACGGTATAACAATTTTCTGTCGTATGGACATCAATTCCTTGGCTTGATCAGTAATGTAATCACTTTTATATTCGGATGGTAAATGGCTAAATTGCATCGACGGCATAAAAGTCATTAATTGCATCCAACGAATGAAAAGATCTTGTTCGGCGAGTTCTGGTTGACCCAGAGAGTAAAACGACGCCATTTTTTTTAAAGTGCGATTAACATAATAGTCGCCACCAATAGCACCCGGTAAAACAAAGGGATACCCATTTATACCATTGTTTAAAACAACGGTTAACAATTCACGCAAACCCTCCCACGAAGAATTTATTGGTGGCGTGCTGAGGAAGGTTGGTGGCTTTGGGATAGCACTTGCACTGGATACACCAATAAAGCCAACACTTTCCATACTACTTGTAAAGATTTTGGCATACATATCGGGGTTGTCCAGAGTCGTTCGACACTGATAATAATGCGGTAGATTATAGCTCGTACCGAGATCCAAGTAAAAACTGTCCACTTGGTAGTCTTCCTTTAGCTTTTCCAATTTATTCCGTAACCATGGTATTGAAGCGTTATTCGTAATATCCAATACTCCGGCACTGGATGAACTCTTGTACCGTGTGAGCGCAGGAATACTTCTATCCGAGTGCCGTTCATAGATAAGCAATTTGTTTTTAACGGCGTCTTTGAAATTGGGACTATCTGTACTGATAAAGGGTTGAATCGTGAAAACAACTTTAAAACCTCGTCGATGGAGTACCTCAATAGTGTCCTTGAGTGTGGGAAAACGCTCTTGATCTACAACGAAATCTCCAATGTTTCTTTGCCAGAATTCATTTACTAAAATATGACCCAAACGCATAAAGCCCATCGCGATAACATCTTCCGAATAATTGTATATAGTTGTTTCATTAATCGATGTCACTTCACTTTGAAACGGTATCTTCCATACGGGTTCTTCAATCAGTGAATGCAGAGAATAGATATCAGATTCCTTTAGACCATCCCACAGACTCTGTTGTGTCATCAGCATATGTAGACTACGCATGTCTTCGGTAGTGCAAATTTTATACGTAAGCTCTGGATATTCCGTTAGATGATTGACGAAGGTGAAATTATCATTTCGGGCACGAAAGCATAATCTATTTTCTGTTTGATTGACAGATATGTGCAGAGGTGTGCGATCGTCGACCTGCATTGCCACACCAATCGAATTTATGAAATAACGTTTTATTCCGTTACCGAACTGATGAACCTTACCGTCACCACTACCGAAAGGTGCATAGTCAAAATTTGCCGAGCTTAAGGACCATTCCATGCCCTTTGTAAAGCTCCCACCAAACCATAGCCCGTTATCCCTTTTCAACTCATAACAATCGGTTGGATAAATTCCCGAACCCAGTGCTTGCCACTGTATGTTATAGCAACGGAATACATTCATATTTTGGAAACTCATATAAAGCCGAGCTATACCATTCCATTCCAGACAAACGCTGCCATCATTTTTACGTTGGTCTTCCAGACAATAAAACGGTATACTATCGGAACTTATAGAGAGACCTAACTTTCCTGTTATCACTTCCTTGTCTTCGTGACTTAAAATACTGAAAGTACGATCCAACGAGCTGAATTTGATCTTTTCGAAGTAGGAACGAGTTAAAATCTCCTTATGGTAGGTTATATAAGAGTATCCAATCTGGTTAGATAAGAAATAAACATAATAGTAAAAATTAATTTACGAATTCATTATTTAAAACTGCATTTCTTTAAAAGGATAAACAAATCCTTCCATACAGTGAATCATAAACTCTTACCAAGAAGACAATGATGAAGAATAATATTGTGACGAAAATCTTAATTTTATAATCCTTGGTTTCACGTTTCTTTTTGCGAATCATTTGGGGGAATGCCTTAAATGATATACATACATATGTACGTAAATAAATAAGTACGGATGTAGTATGTATATGTGTATGTATGAATGTATTACAACTTACATTCATTTTTTCTCGGAGTAAACTGGCCAATGAATTAACGCTAGTGATGGATGCTTGGTTGCTAGCCACACTGTGGGTGTCGAAGTCACTGGCAAGCATCTCCTTACTATTCAAGCGCAAGGCGGGTAGAGGGGCTATCGATGCTCGGCGGCGACTCCGAAACGGATCACTGCAATGAAAATATGCTAATTTCATACGTGTCGCACTTACATATGTAACAAATGTATGTATGTATGTAATGGTCGTAGAAACATTGGGTTTAATTTATTAATAAGAAATATTACACAAAAGTGCATATTTATATATGTACATACATACATACATATGTATGTACTTATGTACATATGTATGTATGCCGGTTATTAAATAATCAATTTCGAATGTTAATTAAATTAATTCCATAATCTCTACACCCATATATACTTACATACACATACATACATATCCATATGTGCATATGTACATATGTTTGTAAGTGAAAATGTATTCTTAATTGAAATTCCGCTTATACATACTACATATGTTAACGTATATACATACATACATACATACATGCATATCTACATATATCACGTACTCAAACATTTACACACATATTAATGTGTTTATTATTTTATTTTCTCATCTCCCCCACACTATCTCCAGATTAAGTAGTGCGTTGCAAATATTTACTTCTATGTGCTATGGTACTTTGTGCTTTTTTGCATAGCATGTAAATATGTATGTATTCAAATTTCTAAATATATACATATAATGCACAATCTGTATTGCCTAAACTATCGACTTAGTCTATTTTAAGTATGTTTATAAGAAAAATCAATTTCTAACTAGAAAGGTTGGGAGGAACTTACATATACTTTACGTTGGTCTAGCCTTTTATCAGACAATGTGGCGAAGATTTGCGTTCTTATCGCCAGTAAATTCAATCGAGTACTGAGTTGTTATATCTCTTTTAACTAAGATAAACGCACAGTTTGTGCCGAGACGAATCATTTCTTAAAGCGTACACTTTGGACATACACATATGTATGTACCTACACACATATGTATATGTTCATATGTAAGTATATTCATTATCCACTTGTGGAAGAAAACACTCCCAAAGTCAAAATTAGCTTGAAATTCGCAAGATTTACAAGTATGTATAAAAATATATGTACACAGGCATAACGTTGAGTAACAATAGAAAGCCAATAACTTAAGATACTATACAAACTTTATCTGGCAAATTTGTTTGAAAAAAAAACGATTCCGTGAACAAGTTCATTGGGAGTTCCAGTTCGAAATATTTCCTGTTACAATAATTGAATTTAAATTTAATTTTTCAAGAATTATTTGCTCTATTCAGTTCTCTCATTCTTCAAACCAACAAATATTTGGTTTTTAACTTAGAAGATTTTCCTTCTCAAGACATAATATGTAAATTCATCCAAGTGCAAATAAATGCGAATCAATTTTGATTTTGATTTATTAGTAATAGATTCATAATAGCATACGAATCCTCTAACATTGATCCGATTATACTTTTATGTTCAGATAATAGTTTACGGCTGTTTTCTCTATGACTGATTAGCTGCAATCTGTCAGTAAAGCTCTGGTTAACTTAAACAAGACTCCTTCTTTCAAGAAAGAACTTATTTTTTTTAACCAGAACTTAAGTGACAGATGGCAGCTAACCAGACATTGAGAAGACGACCCTAAGTGTCGTGATTCTTACAGTATGTATGTATGTATGTATAAATGAGCATAACAACATGTTGACATGTCGCCAACATTAGTTTGTACAGGAAAAGAGGCACGGTGATGATTTTAATGTGGTCAAGTCAATATGCTATGCCAGGTTGCTGAGTCTAAGGGGTTACATTGGTTTACGGGTTTCAAAAAATCGATTTGTTTATTGTCTTATTACATTCTACTACACCTTTCCCCAGTTGATCCAAGTAATAGTTTCGGAGATGCTGCCTTGAGAACTTGTGCGTTCGAGGCCAGCTAGGCCAAGTGCGCTGTCTTTAAACGCGTTTGTCTTGAAACTGTGTTTTTGAAGTCGGTTGGCAAGATTTTGAGAATTACTCAAATGATCTTCATGAAATGAATCACTTGGTTGCAGGATTTTTTTCGATTCCAACTATTAAAAAAAAATGTTGCGCAATTTTCACTGAATTTTAATTTTTTTTGTAAAAATATCTGCAAAAATCCAATTTTCAGTTTTTTTCCTTCGTCCCAGTTCAAAGTTAAGGTTTTAACTAAAACACATTTTTTCACTTTAGATGATCTTGTAAGGATGCTAACGCGGGCGCATCTTTCTTCCGAGCGGTCACTGGAAATGGCGTCGCAAAGACCGAGTTTAAAATATTTTTTTCCAAAAATTTCGGAATTTCTTTGTTAATAGTGCATGTTTGTATCAATAAAAAATTCTAATTAAATATTACATTTTTTACATCTAGGGGTTTCACATAGTCTGAAAAAGTTATAAGTTATAATGACCCGAAAACATAGCATTACGAATTGTAAATGTGTAAACTCATTTTTGTATGTAATCCAACAACAATTTTTTTAAGCCAGTGTAAAAATGTATAATTTTATGATTTTACGATGCCTTATGACGGGTTGTAAGTAGTGCCAAGCAGAAAAAAGTTGTTGAAAAAAGGCTGATTTTTACCCGAAGAAACCCATTTCAACATCGAGGGTTACAACCATCTAGTATTTTAGTGTGTCTATCATTTTCCACTAATTGCTCTTTCAGCGAGTTTCCTTACTTGGGTCACTGAATCTGTAGCTTTTTATGTGGATTAATGATTTTACCAATCGCCTTATGATGGATTTAAGCGTTCGCATCTATGTATACAAACATTATTTTTTGTGCTTCCATTATCACGGGTGAAGTTGAGATCGTAAGCTGGTGATGTGTGAATAAGTAAGTAATCATGTAAACCACTAGGTAACTTGACTATAATCACATGTTTTGATGTTTCCTATTTCAGTTCTCTCCCTTATATATACTGAGCCTTTTTTGCAATCTTAAATACATACATATATCTCTGTGTATATATGTAATATACTATTTGTAATACGAACCGATACTTCCGACGTCCGCCACCATATTCCTCATCATCACTCTCTTCGTCATTCTGGTTTATTGATGATATACTTGTTTCCGGTACATTCGGGCTGACCGAACCGCAGCTGTCATCGTTTATCTGTCAAAGAGATTTGATTAATGCATAGAAAATTAAAATCTTTATTAGGTTCACTTAGAAATCATTGTAAGGTTTCGCGTACTCGTACACCTGCCTTATCAAAATGAATGTACAAAGTTGTTAAATTAGTCACAGGTTGACTCGGATAGTAGGAGTCGTAATCGGCTGTTTTAATAATCGTGTTTGCAGAATAATTCGCCATTTTTGAAATTCATTAGAAGGAATTAACCGTTGTCAATAAGAGGCTATATCTAAAAGTTCTAATATTCTAATATAAGTATATATAGAGTTTGGTTTTGAACTCATCAATTTGAAAATAATAAAGAATATAAGTTAATTAAATAAAGTTCTAGTTAAAAGCACAATATTCTCTATCAATTACTGTTAATAAACTAATGTCGAAATTCAAAATGAATTTCATTACACCGCAGGCCGTGTTCACCAATTAATATACATTGGCCAAGTAAATAGTCCAAATCAATTGGAGCGCGAATGTGAGCGCAGAGTGTGAGAGCAAAATTAATTAATATGAAAATTTACAAGTGAGTGCTATATATGTATGTACATAAATCTACTAATAGTAAGCGCGTATTGAAGATAAGCTATTGATGAGCTATTGAATTTAGATTGACATGATTATTACAACTTACATATTTACTTATAACAACCTGTAGGCGATGAGAAGCATGCATTAGATCGGATCATTGTTATACGAGTTGGTACTGCCAATTTGTTTAGAATTTATTGTTCAAAAATTGGTCAATTTCATTTCGATATATGTATGTATGTATGTAAGCAAGAAAGTTGAAGAACAAAATATACAAGTGCATGCATTACATGAGTTTTTGATAACAATTACATTCATCTTTAAAAAGTTGTCGATTATTTCTTAAGCCTGGAATGTCATCCTTATTTGTATACTCTTGCAACCAGTTGCTATAGAGTATAGTTATAGTTTTGTTCACCTAACGGTTGTACGTATCACCTAAAACTAATCGAGATAGATAGAGGGTTATATACATATATATAAAAGATCAGGGTGACGAGAAAAGTTGAAATCCGGTTGACTGTCTGTCTGTCCGTTCGTCCGTGCAAGCTGTAACTTGAGTAAAAATTTAGATATCTTGATGAAACTTGGCCCTTAGTACAAAAAAAATTCAAGTTCGTTGATGGGGGTAATCGGACCACATTTAACAGTACTGTTAAAAACTAAAATAAAAATCAATAACTAAATACGCCAAAGACATTAAATTTTACCACCGAGATGGTACAAGAGAGCTTTATGACAGCTGGTTTGAAAATTGGACGATGGGCGTGGGATTTCGACAAAATTTGGTATGTGCCATTATTTTTATATGCCTATGTCACGTTATGAAAATGATCGGAATCGGACCATAACCACGCCTACTTCGCACATAGCACCATTTTAAATTCCATTTGATTCGTTCAGTTTCCAGTACACTAATCAAGAAGGAATTAAGGGATCGTTTCTGTTTGACCGTCCGAAAAATCACCGATTTTCGCGATTTTTTTTTCGATGTTGAAATTAACTAATCGTCCGTTTTTTTATTTTTCTTCTATATTGGAGTCGCTATGTTCTGCAGTCTGTTCCCTTTCTACCAGAAACGCTGTTGAGGCCGTAATAATTTGAATTTCGATTTTAAAATTTGCGAGAATGTTTATTACAGTGTATGCTATACGATAGTGCAAATTTCAGGAGGAAAAAATGGATTTTATTATTGTCTTTTGTATAAATTTGAAACAAGAAGTAACGAATTTCATATACCCAGTTGAACTTGACTAACTCGAATCACCATATTCCACAAAAAACTTCGACTTAGAGAGACTTGAAATTTGACTTCTATTGCCAATGCGAGTTCGAGTTATGGAGTTCAACTGTATGTATTTTTAAAATCAGAACAAAACATATAAGAAAAACATCTTTTCAAACGAATTTAAAATCGCGCGTCGTCGTTTTAACGAAGAGTGGCGGAGCTGGGTTTTCCTCAAAGCAAAGCGAATTGATATATCTACCTTACATTCCATTGGAAATTGGTATTGCTTAATAGTTATGGCATAGTTTTAGGCATGACTCAGAAAGTCTGCACAGTAAGCCCACAAAGAAGTAATAAATTATGCCTCTTATGCAGTTTAACCAGAGAATGTAAAACATAGAGAAGGCAGAGAATGTGAAGGACATGTTTTATGTTCTCTGTTTTATATTGTCTGGTTTAACATCAGTTGTATGCGTTTCTTGAAATCTTACCTTTTGTATTTTTCAATAAAGCTAATATACAATATTAATAGTTATAAATAACGGTTTTTGTATTTTTAAATTTTTGCGGGTTTTAGAAAGGCGAACTCATATTCATTGGGTTGCAGGTCACAGGATTATTTTACAAATACCGCATATACATACATATAATACGAGAAACCTGCAACATCGAAAACTAAAAATTAAGATTACTAAAATTAAGAAAGCAACCCAAAACATGGTCGGGGAGAGATTTTAAAGATTGAAGAAATTAACGGTTATTGACAGTAACTCAGACAATTCAGCTGCGTTGTGTAAATAAGTACATTTGTAATTCACACATGTATAATATATACATATGTATTTACGTTTGTTCCCAATGCTATTTAACTACTACATATACCTTGTATTGGTTTTGGACAGCTAGACATGGTTTCTAAATAGCGAATCGACGATCTTGGTGTGCTTTGTGAGAAACCGCGTGCACACTCAATGCGAAATGATAATTATTTGTATGCAAGCTTTGTAATCAAATGATTATAACGCTATAATTCTCATATGAATATGCAAACAAACGATGAATTACCTGTCGCTGGGGTCGTAAACACATAATTAGCATTTGAAATTCCAATGCACTTCGAAATGTTAAAGTTAGGTGATTATATAAAATGCTGATGTCAAACCCATTTTACTTGCCAGTTAATACCAATAAACACAATCGATTCGGCTAGGGCCAACACTGTTTTAATGGTCATGCTTTATATCTGTATAGCACCCATGCGCTGCAAAAATTCTAGACATTCAGGGAAAGTTTGGAACCGAGTTTCTCCAGTGAGTATTGTTCTATACGTCGGCAAGTTGTATCTCCAATTTCGTTTATATTATATTTGGCCTTTCTAAATTCGTGTGCTTAATTGTTTATTTTCAATTTAAACAATTGGATTGACATTGTGATCAAAACTTTGATTTTATTTGTTATTAAATGTATTTCTTAATGGATATCGGATATCATATATAAACATATATCAATTAACCTTAATGGCCGCAGTTTGTATAAATTAATTCTTATTTACTTCACCATTTTATCTCCCATGAGTACTTCAACCCATTTCAGACAACAATGGCAATATTTATGGACGGAAATAATGAGAAACATCACAACCTGTCGTGTATAAATGCACATACTTAAATATCATCTATAAATATGCATGCGTACATACATATTTATTTAGATGGTGCAACAGACCCAATGGAAAAATTATAGTTTGGAAATGCAAATAGTAATGGCTAGCTCCTTTCTCTACAGCGATGACATACGAAAATAAAGTGTTTCTGTGTTTCTTCAAAAGGCTTTATTTGCATTCTATTTTATGCGTCGCCTTGGCCTCAATATACCTAGCGATAGCCTAGAATTTTAACCCATTATATAGTGAATTAATCTCTGTACTACGTTCGAATTAACAGTTTTAAATATAAATCAACTAGTTTAATATTAATGTTTAATAAGATCGCTTTACGACGCCACTGCTTTGGCTTTGTTCTGGGTGATTCATATTATTACGTTAGTAAAAGATTCACTTGTCCCTGAATATCATCTTTATCCGCATACATTTTATTGATTTGCTTGCTTTTTACAATATTAGACGATCCAATATCATTGGATATATGTACATATACTAGTATGTACATTTACCAAAAGACTAAAAAAGTTCCAAATAAGAGTGAATGAAAATGCAAAAAAAGGTGCAGAGTAAAAGTCAATCAAACGTACTTTCACAAATTTCTGTGACTGTGAGAAAAATGTACTGCATCTCATTCTTCCCTCTGGGTTGTCTGATCTAAGAAAGTAAACTAAAAAATTATGCCTCTATTTACGCCCTTATAGTGTCGTATATATCTATAGATCTACAATTTTGATGTTATATATACATATATTTATGTACATATGCATTTACATATAAATGAATACTTACACTATCACTCTTTTCCTCTTCGCTGAGGGCATCCTGTTCTTGCATTTGATACTTCAGCCGCAGGCCTTCGAGATCAATGGCATCGATCCCCATTGGTAAGGATATGGAATTTCGACGCAAATTCCTACCTACCGGCTCGACATTGGGAATTTGGTTATTTGGGGGTGGTGTAAGTTCATCGCCTTCGGCCCTCAATGTACTGTCTTGTTCATCCACCTGTATGACGATCGGCATATTGACATTTCGCCTTGCAGCGATTCCACGCTTCATGTTACCTTCGCTTGACCGACTTTCATCAACATTACCGCTATTGCTGGAAGTTGCACTGCAAATGTCGCTTGTGCTGGAATCGTTGAGTCTATCCATATAGGGAATGCTGCTTTCACTTTCCGTGCTCGGTGGCCGTGGGTTTTGTCCAGTTGGCAGCAGGGGTTTGCGTTGTTTTCTGTTTTCATATTGTTCTTTATTGTATTCTCTATCGCTCATTTTGAGAGCTTTACGTTGTGCTTAGTAAATTGCTATGCTAATTATTTCGAATACATGTTTTACACAAATTCGCACACTTATGTATGTATGTATATTCAACTTTATTTGGATTTGTTAGTATGGTTGCGTGTATATCGATGATAGATATATTGCCAACTTAATTCAAACCCGTTTAATCAAAATTCAAAAAAAAATCATTTGCTTTTAAGGGTAAAGGCGTAACTGAAAAAAGGGTTGATGGGCTAATTTGATATCTTGAAAGAACCTGAGTGCATGATGTATGCATGAGTAATTTTATGTCTTCGGTCCAAAGTTATAGTCCAAAATAAAACACAAGTATATAATTGTCTCCATTAATAATAGTTGAGCAACTTAGCACACTGCTACAAAATTTTTACAAGTCTTAAATCTCTAAAACTAAGCATCATACTTTTAAAACGAATTTCGAAATTCTATAATCGGATTAGCATAATCTGGATGTCATTTCGAACTATACGAATTTATACAAATAAACACGTCTAGTATGTATTCCCATTTCCAAATGTACTGTATGCATGTGCTCTCAGATATGGAACATTTCGAAGTAAAAGGAGTTTTTTAGACACTCCTTTTAAAAACACGTTTTTGTTCCTAACACGCTAAACACCTTTCACAGTGTACATATACATACATAGTATCTTGATTATTTATGGCTTTATTTGTTAAACACTTAAAGAGTAGTTAATGATATTTCATAATTTGTTATTTTTGTACGGCTACGGTTACCTACATATGTACATCTTATCAGGCGCATGTCAGTATATACACAGTATGATATATACATATTATTAAATGTCAATCAACATAATAATTTAGTAAAAGCAAATTTAAAAAGATATTCGCATGTATATAATTTGTAGTTTCTAAATTTTATGTCTCGAAATGGAAACTCAAATCTATGTCGCACCATCAATAGAATAGCTTTAAACTGCAACTAAGGCTCATAGGTGGTGCTCCTCAGGTATGTAAGAATACTTTGGTAGGATTAAGACAATCTGATCAGCTCAAAAAATTCTCAAAGAATAACTACAAAATTCATTATTAAATGAAATTCTGTAGGATCTGGACCGACTTCATCTACTTTTAGAAATTAATTAAGTTATGCTAGAATTCTATCACCTAATTTCATTAAGATATTATATAATGAATTTCTCCTAAATATAAAGGTCCTGATGCCAATTATTATCCCTTGACCAAATTCTTTTTGTAACTTATAACTTTTAACATTTCCACCCATAAGCCTTATCCAACATCCCTCAGAGTGTTAAGGATAATATTCACCAAATTTAATGAAAACCGCATAATTTCTACTCAAGTTTCTGTTTGTCCCTTTGGCCATTTATTCGTCAAATCATCCCGATTCCGAGCCAGATCAATGGCTTATATCATCACTTGATAAGACTGGCAAATTATGGAAAGCATTAAATGCCAATTATAGACACGCATCGTGAATCGAATTTAAACGAAACAAGTATAATTTATCTCCCAATAGGCCGGTTGATATTTCATTGACATTGTGAATGATCTGTTTATAGTTCGAGAAAAGTGTTGACTGCACATTTACGGAATTCGCTCCAAAGTGCAGTTTTAAAACCGATCAAACGTTAGGACAGCTGAGTCAGCAGTGAAGCAATGAAGTCAATTGTAATATCATCGATGACACCATTCGTTTGCTTTAATTCCAAGAGTCCCTTTCGTCTCAATATTGCCGAAGTGTTTATTTATTGTCGTATAGACGCTAGCCCAGTACTCCGATTTTAGGCTTTTAAGGCGTGTTATTGAAAAATTGCGTTGTTCATATATTTATGCATCTATAATACATACATTTGTATATATGAATGTGTACATACTATATATAAAGATTTTTAAATGCTTCTTTGAGTAGTATGTGAGCCTCTTTTTGCGTCATGAATAATTGATATTCCAAATGAATGCAGATAAATACGACTGCCAAATACCAATCTGCGGAATAATTTAACGCTTTTTCCTACAAGATAAGGGTCCTAAGGGTATAATAGCAAAATGTGTTTACATCCATACAATATAGACATGTTTGTTTGTATGACACAATGAAACAACCATTAAATGGTTTTTGGCCATCTTAAAATAAAAGAAAAGAGAAAGACTTGTCAAATCGATACCGTGTATTCACTTTTTTAATATTGTAAAATCTAGATAGCTCAACATAAAACCTGCTTTATTTTAATCGGTCTTTAGTGCCTAAGTTTGAAATCAACAAACGAAAAAATTTGACTACTTAAAACATTGTCATAAGGTATTTAAAAATATTAGATTCAAATCGATCGAAATCGTGTGAATTAGGACTTGTTTTGCCAAAAATCATTCTCAACATGCGACAAAACTTACTAAATCCATAAATCCATCGAATTTATTTGAACTTTTAACCAAAATAAGGGAAAAAAAGGGTAGCAAATGTGTATTTACACAAATCATTTACTCTCTATAGGTCAATAGTTGTAACAACCATACGAGTATATGATACGATGATTTAAGGGTAAGAATCAAATTACACGTTGTTCTAATAGAAACAGCACTATTTAATTGCACTCAATACGAAATCAGTCCTTTTATTCTTGACATAATTCGAGTTATTTTCTTTATCTCAATTATTAAATAAAATTCGTAGAGAACTACAAATGTTTCACATAGTACATAAATATACATATGTATGTATTTAACAACTCTTCTAACCGCTGTAAAGCAAACTTTTTAGAACCGAATCTGTTCCCACGAGCTTTGTGATCGTTTCCGAGCAATTCTATTTGCGTGTGCGCACGGTGTAGAATTCGAAACCACTGTGAGCCGTTAACGTTGTTTTGCATCTATACAAAGATTACAAAGCCGACAAGCGTAGCGATTCTGAGCGCATTCTCAATGGCACCGGCTCACCAACACATTCGCAGCAATTGATACGGGTGATAAAATCGCCCAACACCCGCGCATTTGTAGCTGCACAGCAAAAGTATTCAATCTACTGTGACGGACATTCCAATTATAAGTGGGTAAACATGGGTAAGTGAAGAAGTTATCCGCCACTCGGTCTCACAGCTTACTTGCGTATATGTGCCTTATGTACATGTGTATGTATGTATGTCCCAAAAGTTTGGCAATAGCTTCGCATTTCGCTAATTATAAGTGTATATATGTATGTTAACTAACACGCACACACTTTTCACGAGTCGCTGATAATTGGCACTGTAAAGATTCGGTTGAGATAATATTTGTTGTTCCTTTACGTGCCCCTCTTATCTGTGGGATGAAGCCGCTCGATAACACTTTTATAGAGACACATGGCTACATTCATAGTCGTGATTTACGATTCGTACTCAATACATAATTCATATGTACTCAGCGATATTTTAAGAACGATTTATGACACCAAGAGCTTGTGTATGGTAGTTCTATGTCATATACGCAACGAAGCCTTATGAAGTTTGAGAATTTGGAAATATTATTAATAAGATCGGTAAGCCTTGTCAGCATTGGGTCCAAAAGTAGATAACTCAATTATTTAATCCCATCTACATGTGTGAGCATGGAGCATTTTTTATACTATTTTAACTTTATTAACTATCAGCTTTGCTCTTTATATTCATGTAGTATACATGTTTACGCATGTACATATGTACAAATGGTTGTAGCAATGCAACAAAGCGGCGTCACTTTGAGTTATTATTGATTCTACTAATTAACCGCATTAAGAGCAGCTTAATTGACAAAAACATTTTGTATTTACTTCGTTAACAATTAGCGAAGCATCTCATAGCTTCTTAACACTTTAATTATCCATATCTCTAGCCAATATTTGTATAGGTTTAGCTATAAACTGATAACGTTAATAAAAAATTGAAAAACGCTCAATTCGTAGTATTTTACAAACACAAATAAGTATATTGCATACAATGTACACAGTGCTTGAATTCACAAGTATATACGCAAACGATTGCCACCCGATGTTTGCACGTCGCTGGGAGAGCAACCCGTCTAAAATTTAAAAGATCTTAAAATTTTTTTTTTAAATATACATAATACATATTATGTGATGTTTGGGGTATGTGTTCTATACGGAGCGTATTCGGTTCTATCCAATGCCCCATATAAGTAGCCCATTTAAGGTAATGTAACAGTAGTATAGACATTAAACCAAAGGTTTCGTATAATGGCTTTTGAATTTTATTGAACATACTATTAGTCAAGACACATCCAACCCAGAACTATATGCATTTTAAACGTAATTCATTTAGACGCAGTTTATTTTATTGGCAATAATAATAAAATATAATAATAATTTAAATAATCACAATATATGTTCATAACGTAAATCTAAAATAATGTTACTGTGAAATTTTAAATTTAGGACAGCAACTGTCAGTAAAATAAAATAAATGTCTGCATATTCATTCATGCAAGAGATCTAAACATTTTAATTTCGAATTGTAAGTTTTTGAAGTTGTGTAACATATTTTCATAGCCAACTCTTTATCAAGTTGATTATAATAAGCTACGGATATTTAGATACTTTCAATTAATGGATAAATAATTTTGAAAGGTCTGAATATTGAAACAAAATCATTCTATCGCTCTATGGTTGATAGTTCCATACTAGTTGCTATACATGAATATATTAATGAAATGTTGTCAAAAGCCATAAATGTTTATAATAAAAACAATATAATTAAATTCATATTAAAATGAGAGTTGTAACAATCTATTTTATACTTAAGTTAAATAATTATATTTGCTCGTATATTTCATTAGAGTCTTGATTCATCAGCTGAGCTTAGATAAGATAGGAATATGCTGGACAGGATTAACTTTTTCTGTACATTTCTACTTCTATTTAGTAAATGCATTCAGACACCTGACCGTTGCCGTTAGACTCATATACACTTGTCTGATGCTTGCATACTCATTTTACCTACATAAGGAATGTCAGAGCCAGAACTAGTTTGCTATTATATCGTAATTATTGTAATGTAATGGCCACATTTATGCTTTTTAAAGAACGATTTGTAAATATCATGAAACTAAAGAATATCACTATATTTTGAAATATAAATAATTTGTATGTGTATTTTAAAATAATATGCTAGTTTTTTCGTATATTTATGCAAACATATGGTTATATGAGCCAACAAGTTGTATATATGTATGTATGTGCTTCAAAAGTGTACAATGCGAGTTCATATTTGAAAATTTCAAAAAGCGTAGAATTAGGTTTATTTAAAATGAGATAGTGTGAATCTAATTATATGTTTATCAATTTTTTTCTATATTCCCGATCTCTTAGGCTCACAATATGTTTTAAGTTAGAAATACATAGAAAAATATGTTGCTTCAGAAAGCTTCTACTGAACTAATGGAAAAAGGTCAGACGAATATATTCAATATTTTTTATCCATTGCTCGCAATCAATTTTTGAAACCTTTTCGAGGAACAATAAAGAGTTAAAACAAAATACCGAGGACATCGGCGTTGTTAAAAAAATATATATGTTAACAAATTATTCTCATTTTAGATGTTTTCTGATGTTGCTGAATACGCTTTGTTTGTACTGATAATATAGAATTATTATATACATACAAATAGATTTTTCTATTTTCATATACTTGCAAAAAATACAACTTTTCGTATTTACGTTTGTTCGTTTTACGGTTTTTGTTAAATTTACATCAGATATTGTGGAAGAATGTTCCTAGTTCCTCCAAATATATTTCATATTGTAACTATCATTTACTTTGGGCCAATGCGCATGATTTTTTACTTACTATCTACTTTTTAACGCTTTTGAGAGTTTTAATTCATAAACAATATGTTTTTATTTGATTTTCACTCATAATTAATTAATTATTTAGACTTTTTTTATTTACTTGTCCATTAAATTTTCTATATATTTCTGTTCCACTATGGGGTACGTAAGCCTTCATCCTTAGAAATTGACAACAATTTTAATATTAATTTTTTAAACATCTTAGATTAATTTAAATGTATTTACGTTAAAAGCAATTTGATCTTAGTGCGAAAATACCAATTTGTTCACATTTGAAAGTGTTATGGTGCATTTAAATACATGTATGCATATGTATTTACAGTTGACTTAACTTTAAAAACTGTCATTTCTGAGTTATGTGTAGTTAAGTTTGTATGACATAATTCATTCAAAGCTTGTTAACTTATTGTTGTTATATATTTAATAATTTTGGTTGATTTGATCAGTATAATTAATACTTCAATTACATTTGCATTTCTCTATATTCGGGATATTATGGCCATTGATTAAATAAAAATAAATTTAATTATAACAATTTATCAGACCCACTTGCTACTAAGTACACGAAAATATTCACTTGACGGAGTAGACGAGTAGTGTGTGTCGAAAAGACAAAAGTAGAAAATGTCGTAGCTTTGAGATGTTGATTATCAACTGGATAAATAGCGAAATGCTAAGAGATAATGAATTGATTCTGCGAAATGCTTAAATAGTTGTAAAACTAGAATAAATTGAAGCCCACGCTCAAGCGTTGTGAACTCGTTTCTGTTAATCACCAGTGTCTTCCCACTTTCGTTCCTCCACTATTCGATCGAAACAATCAGCTAAAAATGAATGCTGCAGTTTTGGAAAAACAATAAAAAATTTCATTCTTTGATTGAAATAACAAAGAGTACTTACATATGGCGTATATACTTTAACCCAACGCGCCGGTTTATCCGGACGATTGTATTGAAAGCAGAAAGACATGGACTCTTCGTCGCTCTCCCACCGTGTTATACTTTCCCAAGTTAGCTCGACCATTTGCGCCTCCATTGAACCATCCTCCCGACAAGCATGCAAACGGAAACTTTTTATACCTGATAAAAAAAAATATTGACAACGTGATAAATTAGAAAATAAATTTACGAAGAAACTACTTGAAAAACTTCTCTAAATTATATTACATATTAACATTATTCGACGTGCATAAGGATTTTTATGTTGTTATTACCTCTATATTTGTAATCATAACGATCGAGCATATATTTTAGAATTTTTGCCAATTTAGTTAATACTTTAAAATACAAGATTTGTTTATATATTCAAGATGTTTCGGGAGTTGAAAAAATATGGGTGTTTTTCATGCAGAAATAAACGCAAATAAGTACAAGTTTGTGCTTTGTGTATTTCTATCTCTATAATCATCCCTTTAGTTCTCCATCAATTCTAAACAAAATGGTTAATAATCTTCTTCTTCTTCTTTATTGGCGTAGACACCGCTTACGCGATTATAGCCGAGTTAACAACAGCGCGCCAGTCGTTTCTTCTTTCGTTTCGCTACGTGGCGCCAATGGGATATTCCAAGCGAAGCGGAGTGGGAGTCTTCGTCTTCCTCTGCTACCCCCGGCGGTTACTGCGTCGAAAACTTTCAGAGCTGGAGTCGCTGTCTTTTAATTCGCTAAACAATGTCAATGTCGTCATATATCCCATCGTTCCATCGAATTCGATATTCGCCGTGGCCAACGCGCAAAGCACCATAAATCTTTCGCAGAACTTTTCTCTCGAAAACTCGCAACGTCGACTCCTCAGTTGTTATCATCGTCCAAGCCTATGCATATAGCAGGACGGGAATAATGAGTGACTTATAGAGTTTGGTTTTTGTTCGTCGAGAGAGGACTTTACTTCTCAATTGCCTACTCAGTCCGAAGTAGCACCTGTTGGCAAGAGTTATCCTGCGTTGGATTACCAGGCTGACATTGTTGGTGGTGCTTACACTGGTTCCAAGATAGACGAAATTATCTACAACTTCGAAGTTATGACTGTCAACAGTGACGTGAGAGCCAAGTCGCGAATGCGACGACTGTTTGTTTGATGACAGGAGATATTTTGTCTTGCCCTCGTTCACTGCCAGACCCATTTGCTTGTCCAGTCTTTAGAAAGCAGAACTAACGGCACGGGTTTTGAGGCCGATGATATCAATATTATCGGCATACGCCAGTAGCTTTACACTCTTATAAAAAATTGTACCTGCTCGATTCAGTTTTGCAGCTCGAATTATTTTCTCCAGCAGCAGGTAGAAGAAGTCGCACGATAGTTAATCGCCTTGTGTGAAACCTCTTTTGGTATCGAACGGCTCGGAGAGCTCCTTCTCGATCCTGACGGAGCTTTTGGTGTTGCTCAACGTCAGTTTACACAGCCGTATTAGTTTTGCGGGGATACCAAATTTAGACATCGCGGCATAAAGGCAGCACCTTTTCGTGCTGGTGTGTGTCGATTCTCCTTTCAAGGGTCTTTTCCAAAATTTTGCGTATGGTGAATATCTGGTCGGTTGTTGATTTGCCAGGTCTAAAGCCACACCGATAAGATCCAATCAGTTTGTTGACGGTGGGCTTTAATTTAGAACCTTATACGCGATGTTGAGGAGGCTTATCCCACGGTAGTTGGCGCAGATTGTGTGGTCTCCTTTTTTGTGAATTGGGCAGAGCACACTTAAATACCAATCGTTGGGCATGTTTTCATCTGACCATATTTTACAAAGAAGCTGATGCATGCTCTTTATCAGTTCTTCGCCGCCGTGTTTGAATAGTTCGGCCGGCAATCCGCTGCTTTGTTAAAACTATTCATTGCCTCTAAAAATAATGTAGAAGCTATTACCACATAATTAGGGGAGCATTATAATCATGACAAGAGCAGGTCTTCTGCACGAATGATATCTAAAAAAGCCAATCAGTGGCCGTCATGGTATGAGGTTGCTTCATGCTGGCATCTTGTATCTCTACAAAAAATCTATGGAATAATGAAAGAAGACAATCTGCATATTTTGCAGAACCATATACCCGATTTTGTGGAGAGGAGCGCTTGTCTTAAAGATGAAGTCATATTTCAACAGGATGACGACCAAAATTTCTTACTGATGTAGTGCCAGTCCAAAGTTTACCTCCAATCCGATTGAGGATTTATAGTCAAAAGTCAAAAGAAGGTTGGGATAATACCGAGCAACTTCAAAGAATCTGCACGAGTTTTGGCAACGGGTACAGCGGGAATGGCATAGCTTTCCAAATTTATGTATACAAAATTTGGTGGAAAGTATGCCAAATCTGGTGAAAAGTATTTTAGGGAGTAAATGGTTAGGGATTAATACTAGAAATTAGCTCTTTTCTGAAAGGTATGTACAAAATTAAGCACACAAGAGTTGTTTTAGTTTTATTTGTTTTTATACTCTTCCAATATGTTGCTACTGAGTATAATGGTTTTGTTCACCTAACGGTTGTGTGTATCACCTTAGCGTACATACTATATAAATTATCAGGATGAAGAGACAAGTTGAAATCCGCATAACTTAAGCTAAAAAAACCAAATTTACCTAGCGCAAATGTTATAAGAATTCCTACCGACAGTATGAAAATTAATAAAACCGGATGATAATCAGGCTCACGCCCATATAACGGTACTGTTAAAAACTACTAAACTGCTAAATATAGCAAAGACATTAAATTTTACCACCATAATGGTATGACAGGGCTTTATTGGAGCCAGGGTTAAAATTGGACGATAGCCTTGCCACCGCCTACTTTTTGGTGAAACACATATGTATCTCGAGATCCGCTCGACTGATTTCAACTAAATTCGATATATGACATTTTACTGACATTCCTATCTAACAGGGTGACTATGAGTGAAATCACACCTACTTTCCATACAACATAATTTTAAATTCCACTTGATTATTTCATTTTTTCAAGTATAAACCAAGAAGCAATTTATATAACGGGATAAAACTTTACACGAAGTATGGCATTTTATGACCAAAAATTGTTCAAATCCAACAAAAACTGTTCAAGCCACTGGGTACCGAATATGTGGACCTCAATATCTATAGTTCAATTTTGATCGAAAATATCGGTCAATGTATGGGGTATACAATTGAAATTCTGAGAGAATATTTATCTGATAATAATATCTCTGTGTATCAAAAATGCGTTCAATCGAGACAATATTTTTGTGAACCCTCATATAACTAATCTAGAGATTTTCGAGTCCCCAGGTGACTTATCTTAATAAAATTGAGAGAGCGGTGCATATTTGTGCTTAGAATGAATAAAATCGGGTGAAAACTCGTCCTAAAGCCCATTTAATTAACAAGCCTTATGTAGCTGAAACATAACACCGGCTTTACTCCTTGCAAGTTGCAAGAGTATGAAATGTTCGGTTAAACTGCTTAGCCCCTCCTTACTTGTTTTCTAGAATTTGTTATTTAAATGAAAGCATATATGCTCATTGAGATATAAAAAATATACTGTTCTAAACGTAGCATTATTAATTTATTTACGAATTAAAAGCTATATTTACTTACCAACAGCTGGTATAACATGCCCTTCCTTGCGGCTATCACAGGCACAATGCGGAAATACAACATCACCATAGCCAGGTAGTGTGCGTGCCAATGCCAAATACTCTGATGCTTTCTTAGCATCTTGCAAGGCTTTTAACTCGTAAAGGCGACCTTCGGCACGTATATACCCACGATTAACTTCATCGATTGCCTACGATATAACAAATTACCACCACTAATTTGGAATATTTTAAAGCTTGTTTACCTGGTAGAAAATAAATTTTGCTGCTTGTTCACCATCCGGTAGGCCAAGTTCCCGATTCACTGAAAACAACCACCGGCGTACGCAAAGACAAGTGCTTGATGCAGTGCTGTAATTTTGCACGTACAGCTGATGTGGAATTTCATGTGGCTGCAGTTTTCTTTCAAAATTATATTCAACAATCTCAAAAAGGTAAAAATATTGCTGTGTATATGATGTAAGATTGGCACGTTGGACCAGAAGCTCCCATACAGCCTGCGCGTTAGCAGATTTTCGGACAGAGACAGTCGATACTTCATGATCAGGCAGCATTACTTTGATATCCACTGGAGAAGCGGATATATCATCTTCAGAGTCAGTGAGAAAATCTTGAACAGCATCACTTTCAGCGATAACACGCACTGCGCATACCTTTTCCAAATACTGCTCAAGACCTCTCCGACGTGTATCCAATTGCTGCTCACTTAATTGGAATGGCCATTTTCCTGGAAGCTTAGGAAAATTAAATCCGGCGAATTCTTTCCGCAGTATTGAGTGAAGATTCGCAAACTCTCGATAACGACGGGAGCACAGCTGACGCCCGGCCATGTGAATATTGAATACAATGTAGCGCTCTCCATTGCGATTCACAATACTATAATCTGGAATACTAAAAACGGGAATAATTCTAAAAGGTTGAATTATTAATATATACTCTTAAATTACCTAATGGGTAACGAACGTTTATCAGAATAGTCAATATAAGAGTAACCACTTTGATCTTCTTGAGGTTCAAGTCTCTCCGCTTCCTTTAAGATAAATTATATATCAAATCAAAACTGCATAATATGTATAATTTTGTGTATTACTCACTTGCTGTGTCACCGAAATTACCGTTAAAGTTAAGCAATCTCCTCCCGACTTAATCAAATCAACGACTTGTTTGTGAGTAGCTCCTTCTACGCTAACACCATTCCTGAAAAATAATAATGATTTCTTTTATATAGTACTAGGAATCATTTCGAATTCCTTCGTACATATTTGCTTTTATTTGCCTTTCAGGTGTTTTCCTGAAAAATGCTAACACAGCAAGGGCTAAAAGACTTTTTAAGGATATAATGATGGATTTAATCGGCTATTATAAACGGTTGGTGGTGATTTAGGTAAATAGTGTAGTTATTATAAGTATATTGTTATTTCTATGGGCTATTTTATGCTACATAGATATCATTTCAGTTGCGACACGCTTTTCAAACATCTTTTTGATAGTAAGTTAAATTTCCAATATTCAATGTCTGATTTAATATAAACTACTGTTGGGTTGAAAATTGATATTGTTCCGTTTTCGTATTATCTCACAAATACTTAAATAATTGGGATGCATGCCTAAGAATAAGTGCTTGCAATTAAAAATAAATACAAAATTTAATACATTTGCACGTCTTATCTGTAGCGACTATTATAAACATATTATGTTTTTGTTTATGAATAACTGATAAGCTTCTCCCTATATTCATCTCAAATTATGAACAATTTCGTGGTAAGAGGCAATAAATCTTACTATCTCAATATACTATACATACACATATATTTATGCATATGTATATGCATGTAAATTTTTTAGTGGGTGTTGACTTGATTTCAAATTGAAATCAATACAATTTAAATTGTTTTGTGCTAGAGGTTAATCAGACCGGTAAAAATTAATTGTTCGCTATGTATGATAAGTTATCCAATTACATTGAGTGTTATTTTTATCTCACTGTCCATTAATTTATTTCACAATGTAAAAAAGTTATATATATAAATTATTGCATTTGTCTAATCTGTTAAAGTTTAAGTAGTTAATTAGTTTATCATATGAGAATACATCAAGTGGGTGTAATAAAGCAAATCATTGTATTGTAAATTATTTACCCCTAATTACGCTATTACCAGTCCAAAAAATTTATTTGTTACAGTTAAAGAAAATCGTATACACATAGCCATAGAGTCGAATAAAAATTAATTTATGCATAGGTTCATGTATAAATTGTTATTAAGCTTCTATTAATCATCATGAATACTTACACCTCGAGAATACGATCTCCTTTTTTTATTCCAGCCTTCTCTGCCGCCCCATTTTCCAGAACAGCACTTACATGCTGCAAGGGAGCATACAATTCCCCATTTATCGAACGAAGTTGCCCACCTTCAGAAACTTGTCCACGTACATTGAAACCAAAACCTTATATTAAAAAATCAATACATTAGGTGTGTGTGTGTGTATTGCACTTAAAACCGTAAGGCAACTGCTAACTTCGATTCAGAATAAAATAAAGTCAAAGTTATTTAATTTTTTGCCGTAATTACCAGTTTCCGTCTTGTAAATATGTACCACTCGCGGACCAGTTGGCGCAGCAGAGTCACTCCCAACTCCACCGCCGCTCATATTAAATACTTAAACCTGCGCTATTCTTGTAGCTTTAATAAAAGAAAACGTTCGATATCTTGATAGAGGATTTCTAAGGCTTGAATATAAAATATTAGTATAAGTAAGTTCCTACTTCTTAGACCACAGCCCAATTGGTGGTCTGCTTCTTATGATAACAAAAACAAATAATGGATTTCCTCAATTTTTCACTATATGAACTACTTTATTCCTAAAATTCAAATGTATATATACTTTTCATAAGTTTTAATTACTGAAAAGTGTTTTTAATTTTCACTTAGATACGAACGACACTATAATAAAAAATAAAGTACGAGGGAACAGATATAGTGATTGCCACCTGATACGATAAAGACGCCCTGCCGGATTTTCGTAACGGAAAGGATATTTTATAGTGGTTATGGAAATTTAAGTCAAAACAGAAACTAACGTTACCGCGACTTTCGAGATAACTAAATTACGGCATTAATAGTAATTGTGTGTGATAAAAGCTTATTAAAGAAAAATGGTAAAGGGCAAAACTGTCTTATTCCCTATTCAATATTTTCTCAGAATTCACAAAAATTTGAACTAAGTGGCAACATTAGCCACAATGGTGATTCATTAAAGGTAAAGTTTCACTAGAAATGCTTCGAAGACTGAAAAAATGTAATAGATTCAGGCATTGATTGTTTTTGTTGATGTTTGCTTTCAATTGATGTTCTTATTGTGCGTTTGCAGAGAAAGTTACAAGTTTATCAACAGTCAATTGGTTTTGTGTTAAAAATAAACCATAGCCATAAAGTACACCATCAACCAATAAATATATGTAAAGCAGATACGAAATATGATAAGTGAACACATAATTTACGAATTTGTTAGAAAAATACTTAAAATAAAATTAAACATTTGTGGGAGCAACCCTGTTTGGGCTACAAAGCGAGATTAGAAGAACCGGAGTCATGTCAGAATTACACTCACTCAAAATGGCGTCGGAAGATGTAAATTTTGTAAGTAAAATTCCTCTTCCAATTACATTTTTTACGTTTCAAAATATATGAACTAATATATAATAACAAATATCCTGCTAGTGAAAGTGCAATTTAAATAAAAAAATGTGACAAATCGTTATATCTCCACCAAACTTGTATAGATGGAAATTTAAATTTGCTGTATCAGTAGATTTAAGTTCTCTGATTATCAGTTTGAAATTCCACCACATATCGTCAAAATTGAATGGAAATATGGTGGTATTTAATATTATAATGAATATGGGCATTTGAATATTTTATGTAACTATGTGGATTTAAATGTAGAAATTGATGTACTTGGTGTAGATATTGTTCTTACAAATTGTTTTGGAATTAGTGTGATTGGAATAAGGATAAATTAATTGCACTTGCACGTGTGTATGTTGTATGTTTACAAGTGGTCTTACGCGTATTTGTATACACAAATGTGAGATTGCTGAATTTTGCTTTTCATTTTCTATCTTCTTTTTTGTTTTCATTATGTTTCGCCATCCCTTTTCTGATTTCTAATAGGATAACAGCTGATATTAATTTCAATTCATCTAGAAAAAAACAAAGGTGCAGTTAATTCTTTCATTGTAATGTGGCTCATAGATGTGTTTTGTAAAAAGTAAAAACAAAAAAGTTTTTTGAAACCAAGATTATTAATTTTATAACACGGAAGTTAGTAAAACATTTATTTACTTAAAAAGAAAATAGAAGTGCGAATATCATCTTTTGCAACTTGTCTAAGGACGGATAGTAATACATTTTCTCAATGTACCATTGGACACCTTTCGGTTTCCCTTCGGAAATCTACGTACCCAATTCGAGTGCCGTAGCTTAATTTGAATTAATTAAACTACAATCAAGAACATCACTTTCCACGGAGAGTAAATTATTGCAATTGCTCGAGCCACGCTTCTCAAACTTACATTCATATTATATATATATATTTATATGCGTTAGGCTATCATCAATAAAAGTGATATATACGTACATATACATATATATGCAGAGGCCAACAGAATGACTCAAGTAGAAACTATTCTGATTAACGCCGGCAATAAAGTAATGAGGCCTGGTCAGCAACAAACAGCTTATATCATATCAGTTCATTGGAATTGGTTGCTGTTTATCTTGACAGAATTCACTGTAAAAGTTGGCGTGCGTTTTGTAAACTCTTTAAATACCACTTCAAATGTATATATGTATATACATACTATATGCTGTTTGTAACGTGGTAATGTTTTTGTGTTACCAAATCGTATTACATTATCTTTTTTTCTTGTTGTAACAGTATATACATATCTTGTTGTAACAGTAGTACAGAGATTACAGTTATAAAAAAATTAAAAATTAAAATACATTAACTACTGAGCACAATAGCGTATTAGAACTTAGCATTGAGTCTCTGCTGTTCAGATGGCGGCCGTTTAGAAGAGAGCATCCTCTTAAGATGTATGGCATTTTAGAGTGACTGGGTCAGTCACCAGAGTTTTTTTTAAATTTGTCAATCGAGAAGTTGTTCGTTTAAATGATTTAATATAGAAATCTAAAATTATATTCATAATATAATTTAATAATATATTCATGATCTCAAATGAATAGTATAGCATTGATTACTCTTTTTAATTTCTTTCAAATTTTTAAATTGTAAATATACTTTTTTGACATGTATGACCGGTTCTTTGATTTGACTATAAAACAATTTATTTTTAATTTTTTAGGCTGTCAAACAATTTATTGAACATTGTAATGGATCCTCATCAAGTGTTAGACGAAATATATCATGTACAACGGCGATAAAATTTCTCTACGCACGAAAATTTGATGTACATAGAGCTGTATCACTTTATGAACAACATGAACAAATTCGGCTACGAGAAGGCTTGTACAACATAAATCCAGATTTAGAACCGCTGTATTCAGAGTTAAAAACTGGAAAATTCACGATATTGGTTAGTGATTACTCATAATTTTTTTAAATAAATTAATTTCACAAAAACGCAAATTTTCTTCCTTCAGCCTTCACGTGATGCTAACGGAGCAGCGATTGCACTTTTCACAGCAAACAAACACAGTCCTCTTAGTGTTACGCATACAATAACATTGCAGGGTATCGTATATCAACTCGATTGCGCACTGCAAGACACAGAAACTCAGAGGGCGGGTCTAATCTTCATATATGATATGAGTGGCTCGAAGTATTCAAACTTCGACTATGATTTGTCACAAAAAATTTTAACATTGCTTAAGGTAAGTTTTTGGGAAACACTCTTGTTTGTCCTGTAAATATGAAAATTTTTCAAGATATCTACTATTTGTCTTAGATATATGTACATATGTTTGTAGTTCTTAATATAACGTTTTTAAATGAAACGTTGTTACTCTTCTGTAAAATTTTTATCGATGTGTAAGATTGGCAAATATGGAGCGGTGGTTTGTGCATCGAAGGCATCGCAGACTTCGGTAGATTTTCAACTGTCGATGCAACAAAACTTACTTGCGTCTGCGCGTCTGGGGCATGCTGAAGCTCACACCGCTCCATCTAGTGATCAGGTAGACTGCTAAGCGTACCCTGATGCTCATGATAGTATAGGGGTATGGTAAAGGGCGGATAATTTCGTCTCAACAACTGAAGGCATAAGGGGAGGAAACACCACTGGCCTATCTTCTAAGATACGATGTTACAAAGAGGGATAACCGGCAACGAGTCGGCTTCTAAGGCGATTCTGGCAGCAAGCAATAGGTATGCACCATCTTAGGCTGCTTTTGGGAGTTTACAACCAAGCAAGGTTTAAAGATATGATCAACCGCTGCAAGCTCAAGAAACTCCTACCCGATATGAGTATGGCTTCTTGTGCAAATTGCTGGTTTTGCGACATGGAATCAGAAACTGCAGAACATCTGATTTTAGATTGCACAAAAATTTGTAGATGCAGGCTCGAGTCCCTTGGATCCATTTATGTCGATAGGGATCACATAACTTCAATAGCGCCCTGCCACTTCTTAGAATTCGTTGGGAATATTTGTGATGACGGATTCGGCGATGTACATTCTAATTTTTACATTACTTACATTGTTATTTAGAAGTTTATGATCAAATAGTAATATCAGTTGGTCCTAATTTGTACCATAGTTTCTTTAGTTCTGGCGAATAATTTGTGAAATATAAAAATTTCGTAATGCGTAAGAAGTTTTAAGCTTTGGAGAAAATAATGGATTTCTATCAGCATGAGAAACAATTAGTGTGAGGAAAAATTTTCCCTGAAAGTATAAGTAAAGAATTGAAAAGAAGGGCCATCCATCATTTTGTTATTTTCTTAGCTTCCAGTAAGTATTTGTAAAAAAATTATTATATATTTTTTTAAGTAATTTTTTGCTGTCCCTTTTATATTTTTTAATAATAATAAAGTAAATTTACTGTATAACGCAATTAAAGGGTGTGAATAACGAGCTTCTGGTCTCTTTGATTTTATTCATATCGGGAGTTTTGGTGGATATTCGTGATGGAACAAATATTAAATGTTATTAGAATACTCTATAGTACTCGAAAAATATCAAAAGTTCAGACGTAGAAAAACGAGTTTATGTGTGTTTATTATTATTAAAGGAAGTTTTTTTCCCAATTTTTTTTCACGGATGCATGCACACTATACGTGCAAACCTTGATCAATTGAATGTAATAATTAATTCATAGGTTAATGTGTTTGTATACATTAGTTAAACAATTGTTTTTTTAATTTCCATTGATTAGTTTCCAATTGATAATTTGGATTGGTTTCCGAACTCTGCCTTGATTTTTTTTTTTTTTTTTGCTAGTTTTCATACTTTTTGTACTGCTCGTTACTGCCTCTTTGTGAGATCAGTTCTCTTTTTCACTCATAGTCATTCTAATAGCTGGGACAGAAACAAAAACCATTGTTGCTTACATTCAAGACAGACAAGTTTTGTTGTTGATTACGGTAACTTTCAGATATTTAAGTATATTTCAATATATCTTTCGGTGATACTTAATTTTATTTCTATGCAATTGATTATTATCGAGTTTCATTTATCTATTTCCACTGTACCAACATCCTTGAGAGTGTCAGCGAATACTTTCCAAGTTTCATTCTTCTGACAGATACTGTACCATGAACAGTTAAGTATACTAAACTGTTTTATTCTCTGCAACATATTTCGTATTAAGGTATTGTTTTTTAACTTGAATACTCAGAACGATATTGAAGCGTGTTCTTTTAGCAAAAACAACTCGGCGCGTTTCTTTATCGTAGTTGCTTCATTTCCTACTTACTTCGAGACGTCGCATTTGTACGCAGTCTAACCGATTTAAGAAATTCCAATACGCGCGAATTTTTGTTTCCGTTTTTAAGAAGAGACATTACCGTCTCATTATTTACACCTCTAATAGCTATAAGGCTTTGACACAAATAAAGTATGAAATTGCGCTTATGGCCAATAGATATTGTAAATGCATGTGCACATAAATATTTAGTTATGACAATTCCATTAAATGTTGTTCGCACACTTTGTTATAACATACCGAAGGGGCCATTTCTGACGATTGTCAAAAGATCGGAAGCTATTGGCGAGTGGTGAGCGAAGATGTGCTCACCAAACAGCCGGTTACACTCTTATTATACATAGGTATAGATATCGATATAGTATAGTCGCCATAAACGTGTAAAGGTAAACTCTCTCAAGCTTTTTTTGGTGATCGCAAATATTTACATAAGTATGTATGTATGTAGATATTTATGATCAGGTAACCATTAACATCACAATTATAATGATATGCAAAATACATATACATATATACTATATGTTGTTTCTAAATTCATTTCTGGTTGACTGTTTAAATGGTAAAGTTCTAAGTGGTGGGAGAGTAATTACATACATATTTACAAGTATACGAGGGCAGTATCAAAATTATCCGACCTGACAGAGAAAATAATAAATAATACAAGTGCACTTACATACATGAATGATACAGTCTACTTTTGACTACAAAATATAACAAAAAGAACGTAGATTTCATACGTATAATAAGTATATAATGCAGTATTTTTTCTTTTTGTTTTCATTTTTCTCATGTATGTATGTACATACATATGTATGTATTTTGTCAGCGGAAACGAAGTTGTGAAAAATTTGCTATTATAAAAATTTAATTGAACATAAACTTGCCTGCTGCCGTCCCTAAATAAAAGCGGCAGCTGTAAGTTACGGTCAAAAATTCATCATGCCTATAGGTTTTCTATGGCGCATATTTAAATAAGGGCGGGGGAACCCTGCGCGATTTTGGCAGCGCGTTAAGAAATAAAGTTGGCTGGAAAACTAAGAAATTGTAATTTTTCTAAAAAATATCTTGTCACCGCACCGCTCATCGCTTTTGTTTAGTTAAGTCAAGTAAGGTAAGCTGCCTTTGGAAAATTAGAATTAAAGTTATAATGTAAATAAATTAAGTAGTCATTATAAGTCGATTCTAATACTTCTGCGACTGCCCTCGCGTGTATAAATTTATATATTATATAGTATATGCATACATAAATATCCATGTATGTATACATATAAGTATATATATTTAAATACCTAATACAAATAAAAACATTCGTGTGTGGAGGGAGATTTCAATGATAATAACAACAACGTCAATGAGAGATTACGTGTGCGCGTGCGTCATATTAAACTCACTTTTCATTTGTTGCTTCTACCGCCAAAGTTATAGTTATATTATACTTATATATGTACGTACACGCATACTTGATACTTTCGGGCTATCTCTTATTTTATTAAGTAATTCGCTATTTAGTGTACTTGTTCTAGTCGTTCGCTTAGCTTGGCTTAATAATAACATATTACACGAGTGCAAAGCAACTCTTTACATAGAAATAAATAAATAACTAAATTTTCTGGTGTGTTTTGGTGAAAGTACACACTTGTTTTAAAATTATATTTTACATAATTTCACGAAACTCAGTCGAGCTGCACTGAGAAAGCAGCTGTCAATGAAAAAGTAAAAAAAAATATTTAAAATATTGAAAAAAATAAGAAATAATATACACATGTTCGTACATACCTGTATGTATTTATGTATGTATTTACGTGTAGAAAATTTCTTTAGTGTTGTCATTTGTTAAGGCGTAGAAAATGTCGTTTGTGCAATTGGATTTTTAACTTTCATCTTAAATCCTAAATTATCGGTTTTAAAATTGCCTGTGCTTTCCTTGGTGTAGTTAAATTAGAGTTCAAAATTGAAATTTTTGTGGTATAAAAGTTATATTTTTGGCGAAAACTAAAGCCAGTTCGGCAGTAAACGCATTGAAACATATAAACAATTCTGAATCACCCAAGTTAGCAAAAATAAATACTGAGGAGCTAAAAAGTTATTGGGTTACGTGAAAACATTAGCTACATACGTAGTAAGAATCATCCCAATTTCATACGATTCAATTCCCTGTATTGGTTGGTAAGTCTTCTAATAAGACTTTCAGCATTCGGTAATAAACAAAGTAGTAAATAGGCGGATATGACGCTTTTTGTTGACGGTACATATAAACAAATGTGGTCATACAGCAGTCAGTTCCAGACACATATGTGCATACCCACAAGAATGGTAACAACAGTTAGCCAAGCACGGAAAAAAGGTATTTTCATAAGCAAGTTAAAAGCTTAAATAAGAAACCGGAAGTAAGGAACTCCATATTTGCTTAAGATTCTCTATTAAAATACAATGACAATGCGTACACATACATGTACACACAGACATCAGTTTATATAAATATACTGAATATAATAGTACATGTAGTTACATTGAAAGGTACATAGCTTTTTTCGTCATAATATGCTTTCGCTCTGTTCCCACAATTATTTTGTTTTCGCTATGTCAAAAGCGGACATAAGTAAATGTTGAAGTGAGTTATCCTGGTAATCAACTGACCGAATGCATATTTTTGCTCACTTTCATTTCGCATGAAAAAGCGAAAACTGAGTAGACCAATTTGTCGTATGGCTTTGCGACAAGGCAATATTTCAATCGTTGCAACGGAGGCAACTGTATCTGTAGCGAGAAGAGTTCGAGAATGCGAAAAGAGGAAAGCTAAATGACCTATCAACCCCCGAACTGCAACAACGCTCTAACCCTCAAATATCGTAAGCAAATTGTACGAATGGACGAGTCTCTTTTAGGCGCTGGCGCATTGTGTTGTCGATATTGAGAGGAATATGCCAATTTTTGGGGTTGCCGTTGTCCAATACAAGAGGATGGGCTGAAAAAATCAGACTGAACTAAAGTAAAGGCGAATATAGCGAAATTTCGAAACAGACGAGCATACTTTTTCTTGGGCAACTGTTTCTCCTCAAGTTTTTTCTATTTAGCTATTGCAATTAGGTGCGAATTTCCACGAATTAAATGTTTATAACAATTCAACAAAACAATTCTTATGAAGAATTCATATGTATATACCTACATATGTATGTATTTGTGTTTATAGAATCGTGAAAATTAAATTGTGCAAAGTGGAATAATTTTGGTGATAGCCTACTACAAATTTAACCCCTTCTCTGTATTTGCCATCGAGAAAAGTGTATTCGCATGAAAAATTCTTAAATATAACTCGTAGATGGAAAAAAATTACAATTAAATTTTAAACAGAACTGAGTGGAAATATATACATACATTTCAATAATGATAAAATGTAACGCGTCCAGTGATTGTTGGTAGTTTGTCAAAGTCGATATAAACAGTTGTTGTGGAAAAGCTATATATATACATACGTATTAATTCGACCATTGAAAAGGTTTCTGATGTGCAATAAGCGGGAATAGAGTTAACAAAACAAACAAAACGGCCATGCTCGACATATGTATGTACAGTGGCGGACAAGAGTCTATACATATACACCCCCTGTTTTCGTAGTTCAGAAAATACAAGTTAAAAAAAAAATGTGTTGATACACTTTTATTCTAATCACAATAAGTTAAAAAATTCAGTAATTGAAATGAAATAACAAAGTTATGGACGAAAAACTAAAAAATTGCGTTAAAATAAGTTTACGCAAATATAAATCTGAACGCTATGTTTTCGAATCGTTATAACTTATAACTTTATGGGACTATGAAACCCCTAAACATAATTTAGCGTGAAAACTTTACCTAATTATAGATATTATTACATTTTGTGATTTAATTGTGCCTCCAGTGGCATCTATAACCACTTAAAGCCGCATTGTCTTTGATTCTACTAAATTTGACAAATCTGCACATATAATGCTCTTCCAAGCTCTCTATATGCGTTTTTTGAGTATAACAGCGCAAAAAACTGTTTTTTTTTAATGCTTTCCTTCAAAATTTCCTGGGCATACTCAAAATTTTCAAAATTAGTCTTTGAGGTGGTATGTTTAATTGTCGAGGATCATAATAAAGGTGCCAATGCTTAATAATTTGCATCCTATACTTTAAATCGTTATATTTTTGGAATATTTAACTCGAAACGAGATTCAAATTACCCACTAAGGATATCAATTTATTCCATATTACCCTCAATAAAGACTAAAATCCCAACTCCAGAGGCCTCAACAGCTCTTCAAAGCATCAAGCTGCTGCCGTTTCGCTTTAAGGTCGGTACTGAATTCTTCGGTGCCAGCTCAGCCTGTTCGAACTGTTTTTCTTCCATTGCTACAAAAATGATGACTGTGTAACGTTTAAAATTATTTGTATTAGTAATAGATGGATACTGTTTTGTTTGTGACCTATTTTATATTTGTTTGGCTAATTTTGGATGATTAACTTTCGAATATTTCTTGGAGTTTCAAGTTGACGTTTCTACAAGATAGCTTCCTCGAATGACCACTGAGCATTTCACTGAGGAGCTTTCTTCAATTTTTCTTAAGTTTTTTTTTCAATGGTCTATACCGTCGGTTGACTGTCTTTAAAATTTTTGAAGTTTCGCCGTATAATTTTTTTTTTATATTTTATAACCAAATTTTTTATGCCAACGGATATTTTTCTTCAGAGTGTCTTTGTAACTATTTGTGTGTGCAAACTACAACTACAACTACAATAACACTTCCAATAATAACCAAATAATAAACACGATAAAAGGAAAGAAAGAAACACTTTTAACGCAATTTTTGAGTTTTTCGTTATGATCGTTTGTTGTTTTATGCTAAATAATGATTTTTTAGCTTATTATGATTAGAATAAACTAAACTGTATCTGCACATTTTTCTAAAATGTTTTTGTACACTTAGAACCTCGAAAGCTGTGGGTGTATGTAGACTATTGTCTGCCAGTGTATGTATGAATATGTACATACATACATACATATATAAATACTGATCAATATTTTCGTAATTGGTATATTCTTGCGGAATCAATTTTTGTAGGATGTTAAATATTAATTACCTTTTTTTTAATAATTTAGTAAACATTTTTTATGAATATGCAATTATGTCACTGATTGACGAAGTTTATCGTGAGTTCGAATACCCAGATTCTAATTAGATGGTATTTGTAGAGTACAAGAAAGCTTGAATCACAAAGCCATCAATGTGCCGCAGTATATGTATGTACATACATACATATGTATGTATATTATATATAATTTATAGGCACATGTGCTTGACCGTCTCAACTCTTTACCTTTTCAAGTCATAATTTAGTTATTCTTATTTCGAATCGTTTGTTTTTATTACTCTTCAAGTCAAATAATTCGCTTTTGATTATTTCAAATATTGCTGAAGAATGGCTGCGTATGTATTAACATACAAACATACTTATGTGGGCGGTGAAGGAAAACTAAATCAATTGTTGTTTTCGGAACAAGTGGTTTTTATTACGACGCAGCTACGAATGTATGTATGTATGTATGGATATGTATTCGTGAAGAGAACAAACAAAATGTATGTATGTAGCTTGTTGCGTTTAGTATACGCCGTGCGAGACTATAGTATACAATGTGGCTGGCCTTAATTCTAAGAAGATAGAAGAAAGTTATTAACAGAATTTCTTATTGATAATTTTTACTTTCGCAGAATTACTAATCAACATTGCATTTGCAATATGGAAACCTTGTTGCAACAGATCTGCCGATATGTCACGAACCTTTTTCATGAAAAGCAAATTCAGAGTTTCTCATATATACATAAATACTAACTTGACCACATTAACATTTTTGTTAATTGGAAAATCTCTAATTGTATTGCCACAAGGTCGCACATGCATACATACATTCACGTTTACAATTAATTTTTTGCACCTAAACACGTACGAAATGCAGTTACGTACACCATTTTACTACTTAATCTGATGGTGTACATTTTTGTCGCACTTGTTTCGAAAACAATCAGGTGCAGGTATTTTCTTAAAATACGTTGATATGTATGTAAATCATTATATACATTTACATATATATGTAATTCTTATATAATTCGATTTGATTTTTTGCCCAATATGTACATATGTATGTATATCTGTAATCACAACAGGGCTTAATGATTAATTCATTGTAAATTGCCTCTGATTATATCCATTTCGACATATAGTATTTACTTTATGTATTTATTTATTTTGTTTTTGCAGGGTGGCTATCCAGCTCGTTTAAAAAAAGTCTTAATTGTGACGGCACCGCTGTGGTTTAAAGCACCGTTCAAAATTCTGCGATTATTTGTACGGGAGAAATTGCGTGAACGCGTCTTTACTGTATCTGTGCCAACGTTGGGCCTTCACGTGCCTCTGAAAGCATTGCCCCTGCATCTTGGCGGAGGATTGGAAATCGATCACGCCACATGGTTGCTACAGTGCCGCAAATCGATGACGAATCGTGAAGACGAACTGCTCGCCAATATTGAGCAAGTGGCTTTAAATCGAAGCAACACAATCAACGCTACAACTAATAGCAACGTTGTGAATAGTTCAGTTACCATTGTTGGGGATATAGACAGCAACGTTAACAGCAACATAAATACGACGACAGCCGCATTAACGAACGAAGACTACGGTCGACGTTTACTGGGCGGCGAGGAGCCCAACGAAAATATCACAATAAGCAGTCTGCGCGCTGTCATAGCTACATCGGCAACCGCTTTAAATCAAGGTAACAGTAATAGTACGGCATTATTATCTGTGTGCAACCAAATTGACACCGAGTCGGGGGTGGTTGCGGCGACGACGACGGCTTCAGTGGAAACATCAGTAGGTGTACCAGTGCTGAACGGATTAGAGGCCAGTGGAGTTCAAGGCTCCGTGGTTTTGGCGAATGGTGTAGCTGTTCCATCGGCAGTTACCAGCAACGCCAGTTCTAACGGCTCATCCGCCTTAAGTGAATTGTGGTCGGAAAATCCGCCAAGTAGTGCGTCGTCGGGGTTTAGTGATGACGACAGCCTGGCTGGGCAAGAGGGAGATCCAAAAACAATTGAACAAATTGTTCAAATGGTAAAAGAGCAAGGACGAAAAGGTCTGGTGAAAGAATATGCCGAAATACGTAATCGGGCGCCTGAGGGCACATTTGTTTATGCAAGGTTTGTGGATCTGTGCTACAAATATTATACAAAATGAATTAATAATAAAAAAATGCACAATATTTTATTTTGCAGAATGCGGAATAACTTGACAAAAAATCGCTACACGGATGTTCTTTGCTATGATCATAGTAGGGTGGTGTTGTCTAGGGAGGATGGTGAGGACTATATAAACGCCAATTTTGTGGACGGATACAAACAAAAGAATGCCTATATTTCCACACAAGGTAAATGACAGGGCAAGGTACTCCGTTAGTTTAGATTACGGAGTTTGTTGTTGTCAATAATAAATACAATATTTTAATGACGATTGATTTAAGAGATAAAATTACTAAAAGCCTGTGTTCTTACGAGACATAAAATCATTTTTATACTCTTGTAACATGTTGCCACAGAGTATAATAGTTTTGTTCATCTAACGGTTGCATGTATCACCTAAAACTAAGCGAGATAGATATAGGGTTATATATATGTATGTATGTATAAATGATCATGCAAGCAGTAACTTCAGTGAAGTGAAGGTATCTTGATGAAATGTTCCTTGGCAAAAAAGTTAGGTGGAATTTGTTGATGGGCGTAATCGGACCACTGCTACGACTACAAAACGCAATTAACGGAAAACATATAAAGTCTCAGATCACTAAAGCAAATCGTAATCGTAGGATAACTCTGTCTACTCCACATATAACGGTACTGTTAAATACTATTAAAAGCGCGATAAATCAATAACTGAATACGACAGAGATATAAAATTTTACATCCAAGATGATATGAGAAGGCTTTATGGGAGCCGGGATAAAAATTGGACATTGGGCGTGGCACCACCCTCTTTTATGTAAAATCACACTGAAAATATCGGTCAATGTATGGGCTATATAATTAAAATTTAGAGAATTCTCTGCTGATAATAATATAATTGTGTATTAAATAATTGTGTATTAAAAATGGATTGAATCGGTTCAATATTTCCCTGAGCCCCATACATCCAATATACAAATTTTCGAATTTCTGGGTGACTTTATCGGCCAATATGTGAGTTATCTCAATGAAATTGAGAGAGCGTTTTTAACTCATAATAGTGTATTTTGGGCTTAAAATAGATAAAATTGGTCGAAAACTTGACCTAACCCGTATATAACTAAAATCAGAATTTTCGAACTTCTGTCTGACTTTACACCATATGATTGGTGATTATGAGTGGGGTACCTTAATGAAACCCAGGAACATTTATTAGTATGTGGCATGCGTTACTTCCAAAAAGAATTAATACTACCCCCAACTACCATATTTTCCTGAAGGATTTTCTCGAACTTTGATTCTTGCATGTTGCAAGAGCATAAAATCTTTGGTTACATCCGAACTTAGCCCTTCCTTACTTGTTCATATATGATAGGTGCTAAGGTCAATGCAAATTTTAATATTATAATACAATAATAATAATAGGCATTTTCTTAAATCTGATTTTAGGTCCATTACCGAAAACATCACAAGATTTTTGGCGTATGATATGGGAACAACATTGTTTGGTTGTTGTAATGACAACACGGGTCATGGAGCGTGGTCGAGTAAAATGTGGCCAATACTGGGAACCGACTGAGAATAGTTCCTTAGAATTCGGAAACTTCCACGTGCGAACACTTAGTATAGAAGTAAATGAAGATTATACAGTAGCATCATTAGAATTGAAAAATCTTAAGGTAAACTCTTTTTACATGTTGCTAATTACAATATTTTTTCTTAAAAACATTTTCAAACCTTCCGTTTACTGATATTTCCGGCAAAAAATCAGGTCAAAATGCATCGCATAATTGGTTTGACTTAAGAGGTATCTTCTATTTTAGACTGACGAAATTAGAAACGTTTCACATTGGCAATTCACAAGTTGGCCCGATTATGGTGTGCCGAGCTCTGCGATGGCCATGTTAAATTTTCTTCAGAAAGTGCGAGAAAAACAAGCATCTATGGTAAAAGCATTGGGCGATACCTGGGCTGGGCATCCGCGGGGACCGCCTATCGTTGTACACTGTAGTGCGGGCATTGGTCGAACAGGTGAAAACAAATCACAACAATTAATTACATTAAACTGGTTTATTAAATAATTTCTTTACTATTAAATTTCACAGGCACTTTTATAACATTGGATATATGCATATCGCGTTTGGAAGATGTGGGAACGGCTGACATTCGTGGGACTGTGGAAAAAATTCGTTCACAGCGTGCCTACTCCATACAAATGCCCGATCAATATGTATTTTGCCATCTGGCCCTGATTGAATATGCAGTTTCAAGGGGCATGCTGAAATCTGTAGATTTAACGGGGTTCGATGATCGTGGCGAAGATTCAGACTAAGAAGTATTCTGCTCGAAGCTCATAGGAAATAAATTCTCAACCGAAATCTTCGTATTCGGTTCTTAGGTTCTCGAAATGGCTAAGGCGTTTTGTAGAAAATAATAATGTAGCTGACATAATAATTGAAAAGAGAATCGAAATAGAAAATGATGCCGAAATTTTCTTAAGAACATAGCTCGTATTTACTTGATTAAATTTTTGTTATTTCATTTCGTTTCATCTTAGAGAAGTGAAATCTTTAATACACCCCGATAAAAAGTAAATATACATTTTAGTTTTGCAGAATCATAATGAATAATTAACGTTTAAATTAAATAATAGTAAAATATGTCAAGATCATAAGGAAATAAGTAGAATTGGCCTAGATGTATAAATAATTTTAAACAATAAATTTAAAAATCCTTAAAACCGAATCATTTACATAGTTTTTTCGGGGCTTTTGCGTAGTGAATGGTCTATAAATAAGAATGTATCGGATAATAATTACTCTACGATATGCAAACACATCTTTAAACAATACTGAAAAGTATTGGAAAACTGATGTAACAATAATATTGATCAATTCTCAATAATACATCAATAGATTCTTCAAAACTCACATAAATTTAGAGCTCTGGAACACCTGGCAAAGCGTTTGCTTTAGAAATTTGTATATTTATCACCGGTCTGAATAAGAGACTTAAAGTAAACAATTTGGTGATGTTGCAAAGTACAACGAAATGGGGAAACTATGTATAAAACTACTAATGGGATGGAGACAATTGATAAAAGTGAATGAGGTCGCCAACGGTAAACCGTCCTCCAAATATCTTCAAAGAGCCTAATAAATATAAAACAATAAAAAAAATTTATTGATATAATATCCTATAATCATATTTGAATGTCAGTAAACAAAACGTACAATTAGAAAAATATAAAGTTTATACTAAAATATTCACTTACTCATCCATCATATGTATTATCTTTGGTTACTGATTCATTAAATTTTGCTTTCATGTCTGAAAAATGTACATAAAGTACGCTTAAAGTTGAAGTTGAAATGTGTTTCCATTACGCTTTAAAATGTGTCACTGATAAATATTAGTAAATTCCAAGATTAATTAAATATGTATGTATGTATATTATAAAATTTGTGTTTAGTTCAATTGCTGTAGGGATTATGGTAAAGTCCTATCTTCATGTATGTGTATTTGCTCATCAATATGTAATATATTGTACGAAGTGCAAATCGTCATATTGCGATAAAGGACATTCATCTCCAGTCTCACTGTCAAATAGAACGGAAAGTGAAAACAAGTTTCTTACTTCGATCGATTTAATCGTCAAACTTATTTTAAAGTTTTTAATAGAATAATGATTAAGCTTTCATGATGTACATTTTTACGGATTGCGTACCGTTCCTTCAAAAATAATATTGTATAATAAAATGGTAGCAGTTTTGAAAGCTGATTTGTACAAAAAATATATAAAAACAATTAAATAATATAATTTATTTATTGACAAATTTAAGTATACAAAAGTGGTGTCGACTAATAATTAAAATAAGAGTGTAGACATAATTGTCTTATCTACTTAATTATAACAATGATTATTATGATTATACATACCGATTCGGTAGAAAATATATACTTCTCCGATTTTCAATTCAACAAAATCCATTATCCTTCGATATATTCAAAATATGAAAATTAACGAAAGATAATAAATTTTTTTTAACCAAATAGAGAAAAGAAAAAAAATCAGAGAAGTATACATTTTCTGTCATATCGATTATTTTCATGTATTGAAAGCTAATAGATTTTGTTGAACTAAATAAAGGGAAAGATAAAAACTTAGAAGTATAAATTTTCTACCGTGTCAGTATGTATGTATATGCCTTGTGACAGCCTAAAGTAAAAGGACCATCTTTAAATGAAGGAAACTTTTCATTTTAATGAATAAAAGCTATGCAAAACAGCGAATAAGAATTTATCAGGCGTTTCCGCTTAAGATGACCGCCCAAGAAAGCTTGGAGTCCATTTTTTCACAATTGGTTTCGATTTGGTTTGCTCCTCTCGTTCTTTCTCTTGCATTTGCTCTAGTAAAAGGCGTTGGTTTTCTCTGAATTGAGCTATGGGATCATCGAACTGCCGATAGTAATGTAGCACATCGCGAACGTCCTCAACTTCAGCAGATGCCAGAGCTAAAAATCACATGCCATTGTTAGAATTAATAAAGATGTGATATCATAAATTTTACATACTTTTTAAAAATGATATCAAATCAAGTAGTTGCGAGTCGTCATCATTACCTAGCCATCTGGCAATGTTAAAAGTATTATCAGGGTGCAACTTAGTTGCGTTTTGATCCCAATCCACGACTATGACCTAAATAATACGTATACCAATCAGTATGATTCTATCGATTTCTATACAAAGATTATTTGTAATTTTATGTTCATCTTTTAAGTTACCTTCCTTAGATCTCGGTTTAAATTGTCTAAATTTTTAACGTGGTGTCCATCCACAAAATGAGTTGCATCGCGTACCAAACGATACATGATATAGCCATTTGGGTCCAGAGCATCTAAAATAGGAAATACCGTCATTCCTTGTTCTGCAGTAAATACGACAATTTCGAAATGCTTTGAACATTCTTGTAAGAAATGGTCAACACCGGGTCGTTTTTTAAACCGCCATCCAGTTTGGTATGTCCAATCTGGATGTACAAGAACATCTTTCATTTCTAGTACTAATGTGTAAGGCGGCTGTATGTATGGGTGTTTTAAAGGATCTGGTAAAAGCTTATCGCGTGATGGCTCCTGAATCATTTTTTGGTAGTAATTCATAGATTTCCACATACGCTGTATATACTGTTGAATTACTGGGCTTTTACTAAATTCATCTTCGATTACTTGTCCTTCGGCATCTACCTCGGGTTTTCCGAACTCATATACAGCCCATATGGCTAGTGCAAGACCACTACCTCCAAATACTGAAAACCTATAAAATGAATGGTTTTGTAAATCAGATATTTTTACAGTCACTACCACTTGTAAATGTCATGCGCTATATTATGCAAGGCAAAATAGCACATACCCTATTTTCATTCGTTTCCAAGCCTTTTCATTTTCCTTTGCCTCCTCCTCTTCTTTGCGTTTTCTTTCGCGTTCAGTCTCTTCGTCAACATTGGCTGCAGTTTGGGGGAACAACTTTGACAAAATCTCTGGACTCGATGCTTTCTCTAAACCGTACCATATAAATCAATTAAATTAATAAAATATGATATAGGTAAACAAACTTGTACTTTCTGTTGTATATAATCTTCCAAATTGTTGGCAGTCCGACTTTCGTCCAAAAATTTGGATAGCTGTGGAAACATGTAATCCTCGATGATGGTTACTTAATGCGCGACATTTTTGTTCTCCAAATCGATGCCACCCTAATTTGGTGGCGGATCCTAATCTTTGTATCACGCTAAGGACTCCTTTTCGTGCCATTACCATATTTTGCCCTTACACTCAAATTATATATTAATAAATCCCACTTTAAGTATACTTCTAATTCATTCCACCGGCTGTATTAACCTTCAATCTCATGCAGCTAAAAGGAATTTTCCGACATCTGTCATAAGTCAATTCTGACAATGTTGCCAGACTACCATATAGCCGGAAATAATTGATAAGACTTGACGTTATATGTTTACAAAATTAAACATACCCAAAAGAATTGAGACACAGTTAAGGGGATTGAACACACCTTGGATGTCAAAGCGTGGATGGAGCGATTTTACACTATTTGAGGGAATTTGCCTTGATTTGTTTACATTAATTTATAATCTCTTTATTAAAAATAAATCAGTTTACAAGTACGTTAAATAAAGAATGGTTTCTGAGAGCAATGATGAGGAAGTGGTGGTTTGTCGAGCCTGCATAAGCGAGTGCGTAGAATACAAGTCGTTGCACAAGCAAGGTATTTGTATGGGTGAGGTGCAAACTTTGGCGTCCATGCTGAGTTTTATTACAAATTTGGATTTTTCAAACGACGATATTGAAAGTTTTCCTTCAAATATCTGTTTACGTTGTGTCCAAAATGTTGCTAAGACATATGCTTTTAAGAAAATGGTAATGGAAACAGATGAAGTATTGCGAAGACAGTTTGCAGAACTGGACTGTGGGATAGGAATGACAGATGCAGGAGCTGGTGACAGTGTTATTGAAGATCTTGATGCAGAATCAGCGGAGTCAGTTGTAGAAGAGCACCATCTCGAAGTAGAAGAGGGAACCGATGTGGATGAATCTGATCAACTGCATGATTTGGCGACAGCAGCTCAATTCAAAAGATCTGTAGAAAGTATGGAGTATGTGTCTTTAACGGTATTAGACAGCGTTGTAGATGGATGTGATGGAACAATATCCATGGAACAAATGCAATGTGATATAGAGCACAATGAGCAAAATTGTGAGGAAGATGAAGTGGTCGTTCATGAAGTAACGGAGTCAGAAGAAGTATACCAAACGGATGCTGAAGAAGACGGTAGGCACAAGGAATATGAAGAGATATACGAAGTGAAGTTAGATGAAATGTCTCAAAGTGACTGTTCTTTGTTGGAAATTGCGGAAGGTCACCAAATACAAAAACATTTTAAAAGAGAAATTAAATCTGCCGATCCGGACGGAGAATGGGATATTAGCTTAGAACAGAAAATTAAACCGCCAACCAAAATCCGCAAAAAAAGCAACCAACCTAAACCGCCTAACCCTGATTTGCAATGCAAGGTAAGAAGGAAATAATTTTAAATACTTCTACGCAGTCGCTATCCAATACTTTATTTCATATATATTTTAGGTGTGTGGAAAACAACTGAGTAATCAAAATTCTTTTAAGTACCATATGCAACTGCATTCCGATGCTACACCTTATTTATGCAGTCTTTGTGGCGAAGGTTTTAAAACTCGTAATGCTTATGAAGGACATATAATTATCCATGATCCAAATAACCCGAATACATGTGAGCTATGTGGTAAAGCATATCGTCAGTCATCCTCTTTAAGAACCCACATGTTATCGCATACCGGCGAGAGACCTTTCCAGTGTGACATTTGTGGGAAGTCTATGACTCAAAAGTCTGGATATAAGAAACACATGCTTGTACATACAGGTGAAAAACCGCATACGTGTGATGTCTGTGGTCGTGAATTTCGGTATTCGAGCAACTTGATTGCTCATAAACGTTGCCACTCTGGAGAGAGACCGTATGAATGCCCCCATTGCAAACGAGGTTTCCCAACGGCCGAGCAGATGAAGAGGCATTCCCTAGTACACAGTGGAGAAAGACCTTTTCAATGTGAGATCTGCAATAAACGTTTCAAGCGACGTTCATCATTGATGTCACACCGACATACACATGACTCCGAGCCTGAGCTGATTATTGATCATAAAGTGTGTAAATCAAATGTCGTCGAACTATACTAAATAGTTATTAGAACAAACTAAAACCAATGAGAAATTTAATATTTATGTAAATGTTTTTCATTATAGTATAAAAATATGTAAATGGATGGTCAGTGTACTGATATTCATCACAATTCTAATTGGCATCTCTTCCGAAATTCAAAAATTTCAATGTTGCTCATACGGATCCAACCTTCATAGAATATTCTAATTTAAGTTTCATAAAAGAGAAAATAAATTCAACTACGTTTTTACGAATAAATATTTTATTTTTATACAAGGATTTTTTAAATAATTACATTAATGTTACAAGACATTTTTGGATATACTATGTACATATATAAACATTTTTATGCGAAACACACGAACGAAACGCGGAAATGTTCCCTTTATTCTCTATAATTATATATTTTAATAATCGTGCTTAGGGTAAAAAAAATATATCGTAAATAGGTGTAGCGGTACATTACTACAAGGTAAAATTAGCGTAATACAATTTATCACAAAATTATTGTAAGAGCCTTAGAGATTCCTTCAATGCTCTAAATAGGAAATAGACAATAGATTTGAATCAATAGAAAATCGTAAATTAAGAATCAAATGGTTATTATTCTAAATGGCTTAACCCATTAACTGTGGCGCATTTTCTCTCGTTCGTTACCGCGTTCGATGTACCAGTTCTTTCTGCGTTGACGAATTTCATTTTCATTCCTTGCGGCTTCTCGCTGTTTCATTAATTTTCCATGCCATTCGCCGCTTGTAGGTGTTCGCTCAGCCGAGGTCTTATCAAAATTGCGATCCTTATAAAAACGGCCTTTGGACATTGTATGTTCATCAGAATGTTCTTTGTAGCGCTTGCCAAATTTTTCTTTCGAATTAAGTTTCTTCCGTCCGGACCCTTCCCCGTAAGCATCGATATCTTCATCTTCTTCACTATATAAACGTCGGCGCTGCTTCCAATGTTTTTTTGTATCGTATTTATTTTCAGTAGTGTACTGCTCTCTTTTATTTGAGTTGCGACCTTGTTTATACATATAATTTTCATTTGGGTTAACCTTAGAACTTGGTTCATCGAGTTTAACAGTTTCATCTGTTCCTGAGTTTTCTTTTAATAATTCTATGCTCTCAAGAATTTGCTCTACCACAACATCGTCGACCTTTTTGAAAATATCGTCCATATTTTTAATATTCGACTCCGTTCTTTCTACACACATTCCAGCAATTTCTCTAAAATTTCCATCAGTACATTTATATGTTTTTTTTAGATCGTCCTTCGTTATCTGTACGGGATCGAGATTATCTCCGTTCCCCGACCATGCGTTAAAAGTTTTACTCTTTTGTTTCAATGGCAATTCGTCAGCTTTTTTGTAATGGCGGTGCTGAGATTTCTCTACATTTTCGAAATCATTTCTTATATTTTTGCCTTTTTCCCACAAAGAACTCAAATAATTAACCTGCTTAGATAAAATGTCAATTTCCGCTCGCATTAAATTATTTTTTAATTCCAAGTTTGTCAATCTTTCTTCCAATACAGACAAATTTTTACTAACAATCCATGGTTGCCAATCTGGATTGTATAATTTTCCTATAAAAGCCAATATTGCAAGACAAACACAAATGAAGAATGCGAACTTTACACCATGCCGCACAAGTGGATGAACCGATCTTTCTACAAGGCTGCTGATGAAATTTGGATTCAATTCTTTTCGTTCTTGAATTTCACTTGAGCTTGAATGACGTTTACGTCGCTGTCTTAGCGAATTTTCATCTTCGTTGTTCCCGGTGGAGGATAGTAAATAAGACGATTGTGGAATATGTATAGGCAACCGAAGCCTTGAGTTAGGGGAAATATTTTCCTGATAGTCATTTAAATTTACGCTGGTTAAGTTAGCTTCAATTGCAAGTGGTGAAGCTCTCCCAGCGCTCTCGCTTTCACTGATGACTGAGATACCTTCGGAAATGTCATCAACATTGGAGTCGTCATCAGATCGATAGCTGTAATTAAATGTTATTTAAAACAAACATACAAACATTTTCGCAAATTTATAAATACGAACTCATTATTTCCTTGGATTTCCTTGTTTTCAGGCGTTGGAGAGTCATTGAAGTTTGTTAGTATATCAATTTTATTATTTGTATCTGCAAGAATTTCAGACGAAGAATTTCTTTCTTTCCTTTTATTTTTGTCATTCACTAATGTCCAAGTCTCTACTGAATCGGACTCAGTACTAGTTGTTGTTGATTCATCATCAGTGGAAGAATTTAACGAGGCCTTTTTTGATTGGTCCATGGTGTACCTTTTTAAGTTTTTATGTTTTTAATCTAGAAAAATATAAATTACTTGTTATTTATAACCAGAAATTTTGCTTATTTTATTTGACATATACGGATATAAATTTATTTGTAAGCTCCCAAGAGAGATACTGATTTCTACCAACATCTTATCCCTATAATAACTAAACATAAAACTATTTATAGAAAAATTTATTACAACACGAAATAAAATGCGACAAAACTCTTCTTTGTCTCTTTGGCAGGAAGAATTGCGACGAATGTTCAACACAGTTGCGTATGCAGACAAATGAAACTCATACAAATAGTAAATTGCAGTAAATAACAATGTGTACAAGTGGGACTTGCTATTTTCGAATTCATTTTTGCAGGGAACGTGTACTTATCTACATACATCCATATTCTTTGAAGCAATTTTCAAGGGCCTAGATACTGGGCATTTTTTTTTATTTATGAATTGCTTGAATGCGACTTATTATGATAAAAAAAAAGCACACTCATTACCAAAAATTATTAAGGTATTGTAGAAAAGTGAAGTGCTGAATACATACCGATATGATTTTAATTACTTCCTTTAACGACTCCGGGAATATTTTATACTGTTTAACTAAAACCAATGAAATTAGGTATATAAAACTACGAAACTGTTAACAATGAAAACAGAATTTTTAAAAAATTATGCAAAGATAATTTAATTCAATCAATACTTTAATACTTGCAGATTCCAATGTATGTTTTATTTGGCTCGGAGTAATAAAATAATATGTTATCAAATATGCATCAGTCCTACGCATCAGTCGTCCGAATACCTCAAACATATACAAATATAATTCAGTTCTTTTTCATAATAGGTTAGGTTTGTTTAAACAATTAAACCAATTGGTTTCTTAACTTTTACCAATATTATAAAACATCGTTTTATGATTAATAATTTAATAAAATTCATGATATGACTAGAAATCAAGAAATGTTGTTTGCCGATAAACCTTAATTTAATAATAAATAATAATACAAATTTGACATTATGTTTACTCAATCACTTTTGTACTCAGTGCATCTGCTTATAAGTGGCATAAAAGGACACATTTTAACACAGTTCCTAGTACATACCACAACCGCCATCCAAAAATCTAACAGACTTTTTTTGCATACAAATCTATTGTAATTACGTACAGGACATATGCAAAAATAGGTACTTCCAGAATGAGTATTTTCCATTATTATTGTATGTACTTTCTAAAGTATTCACACTTTATTCATTAGACGGAACTAAATATTGGCATTAATAACTTTACCTCGAAATATTTTCAAAATATTGACTTTAAGCACTTTTTACAGAATTAAAAACTGTCCATATTTACAATGTAATCATTTAGATTGAAATCCTAGGATACTAGTTTCGAAGGCAAGAAGAAATTCTTCCGCATAATAACCATATTTTGCGCACTACTTTTACCAGGGATAAAACTTTTATAATAGGCAAACAAATAGTAATAAAGATAAAAGTGTCAAAATGTTTAACTAAGAAGTTGCCACAGTGTTTTACGTGAATTTACTTGATATCACCTTGATATTGTTGTCATTGCGGCGAAATCTTTGAATCGAGCCACCTAAACAAATTATAATTTGTAACAATTTTGTCAACAGCTTCGCTTCAAGTTGCCACATAATAATAAAAAATTGATAGAAAGTCGCAGAAAGAGATTACGTTACGGATCACCTCGAGAGGAAATAAATATTGCCAACCCAAAGTCACATTTATTGCTCTTGCCGTTGGCAATCTGTGTGAGCTTATGTTATCCCAATAAATCATTTGGGGAAATTATTCTAGAATGCATGTACAAACTTTTGAACAATAGTTATGAAGAGAATGAAAAAGATAGAAAATGACTTTATTTGAAGTGTCCTATAGTTCCAGTAAGTATATTAATTTGAACATATTGTCAAGAATGTCCAAGTTGTTTATTTGATATCAAGAATGTCCAAAATTGTTTATTTTAAATCGTTATCAAACGAATACAAAAAGTATTTTAAATTTATTATTGTACGAATACAAAAATATTGAAAAGAAAATTAAATTTAATTTTCCAGCGCCTGCTTGCGACTGCTCCGTTTGCTTGTTAACGAACGAATGCCTTTCACTTGTCTGTGACAATATATTAATAATAATCACTAAAAATGTACCCAAAACTCACCGATTCAAACAGTGTTAGATCGCCGAAATAACAATTCTTGGGAATTACTAAATTAGTTTTCAACTCATAAGCTAATGGGTTTGTATTGGATTTATTTTAAAGTTGGTTGTCTTTTATATTTCGCGATTAGAGAACAGAAGCAAATTTTAATAATGGAAAATCGTTTTACTGTTATACCAAATATTCACCAATTGTCGAAGTACTTTTGCCATTCTAAATGAGGTATCTCAAAGCCATGCCTTTTAAACGCATCAACCGCCTCTTCATGTGTCGAAAAACGTTGAAACGATGACCTATTTGTTAATCTTTTACGAACGGTAATAAAAAAAAGTCATTTGGTGTCATATCAAGACTATACGGACGATGACTCATCAAACTGATGCACACTGGATTTTCTGGATGATTCTGTTCCACTCAGAATTTACTGTTCTCCGTTGTCTAGTTGTTTTGAAAGTTTTGCGACCAACATTTGTTGAAATCGGCTCATCTCATTTCCAATCGACACGAGGGAAATTGTGTGGGCTTCAAAGTAGACAAATGTCAAATGTCCATGCAATATTGAATGTATGTATGTATGTATGTACATACATATGTTGTTCCCCCTAATGCTTATAGTTGTCTCTATTTCACGATAGGTCACAAGACGAGCTGGCAATGATAGTTTGCCACATAGTTTCCGGAAGAACAACTGTTTTTGGACAGCCGTCAAGAAATCCGTCCTGGGGTGATCTATGACTTGGATTGAATTCTCCTTACCATCGATAAACACAGGTCCTTGATGGAGTTTCATCGCTAATAATTGAATTACGCACAACCATGAACTGTCGCTAAGTTAATTCGCGATGAAAGTTTGTAAAATGTTCACGATTTAATTCCATTTTTTGGCCAAGATGAATATCTCAAGTCACTGTAAGCAATGCAAATAACGGGCGTACATATACTGTACATATATTATCACACTTTACGATAAAGCTGTCAAGCCCCGAAATGTAAAAGGCAACCTATGTATGTAGTATATATTTAAAACGTTTCGTATGTCGCAAATTATTGTATTTTGAACAAAGTGGATTAAATAAAATATAAAGTGTTATCGAAATCGTTATCTTTACAGCTCTTGTTACGTATACTTTTTATAAAATTATATTTAGAATTATCACATCGATTTTATTTATATAAATACTGATTTTGACACAAACATTGATATTAATAAAATAATAATTTGCAGTGATAGACGTTTTAAAAGCACAAATCTTTATATGTGACCCGGTCTACGGAAAGGGGGCTTAGGTGTCAAACAATCAATTTTCACTTTTTAGTTGATTCGGATGGAAGATGAGATTTTTAACAGCTGTTTCCCAGAAAACAAGTTTTCGCACGTTAGCTCCCTTTTCCCTTTTCGTAGACGAGGTCACATATATTATACATACTTATATAAAATTATATATAAAAAGTACGTGTCACGTTGTTTGTTCGCGATGGGCTCCTAAGCTACTGAACCGATTTTAGTAAAACTTAGCACACTGTGTCTAGTTCAAACAAACTTAGAAGATAGAATAGTAAAAATAATCTATAAATAAAGAATAAGTGAAAGCTCTATTAACTGGACGCCCTATTAAGCGGTCATCTCCATTAACCATGCACATTATTGATGTTTTTTAATAAAATCTATTAAGCAGACAACTCTATTAACTGGACAGAAAGGCTGGTAACTAGACACTGAGAAAGCAGCCCCAAATTCGTTATTTTTTCCAAGGAAATTTATTTGTATGAACATATTCAAAATTAAATCTCAAGTACATCCCTTAGATTCTTATACCGACAAAAACGTTTTCGCCTTTATTTGTAAATGAAATTTTCACTGTATTGAATAGTTTATTATATGAATAATAGTATAAAATGTATACCACTGCAACGCGTGACCGAATCCCCTAGTGTATGTATATTTATATTTATCGTAGTGTGTAATTTGACGTAATAATACAAATGCAACAGTTGCACAAATCAGTGATTTTGAATATGAGTGAAGGATTGTTTTTTTACTGACGTTAAGAAAATAATTTATCTGCCATCCACCAAAATTTAAATTTTACATCCGATAAACTCATCTCGTCCTATGCGATATGCTTCCTCTGTTAGGCTTAAGTTATTTTTGTCTAATATTTCCTAGAAAAGCCTGCAACATACATACATATGTATACATCCTTATATATTTGTATACTTGTAGATGAGTTTAATACAAGAGAAATGTGGATAAAGTTTTTGCGAAGCACAGTCAGTTTTTGTAATTTTCAGGCACATTTCTTCATAGGCGTAGGTGAATAAATACTATTACGAAATTAACTAAATTCTTCGGTAATTATATTATATATACATACATATGTACATTTGCGGTAATCTTCTTTTGAGGGAGTTTTCATTATGTCAGCTATCACTAAATGTAAAAGTATGCGTTGATGAATATTTTAAGTTTTTACATATATTATTTTTGTTTGTATATTATGTATGTTATTTTATGATAATAGTCGAGATAACTTATTTTTGAGATTTCTTATTAAATGACTTCCTCTGAACTCACCGTTGTTTCCCGTATTCTCAAAAATACGTCGAACTTCGCCAGCTTCGGAGCCACTTTCCCAATCGTAGGAATGTTGGTTGTTTAAATCTTCTAATTGTCTAGATGATGGTTTGGCTTGGGTCTGTCGATTGTTGGGTGTTCTACTTTCAATTGTTGCTGTATGTTGAATTTGGAGTTCAGCAGTGTTCGGAATTGTTTTTATATTACTTCTATTCGGGAGCTCAATTCTAGTTGTGGACGGTGAATGTAGTTGCTTGAGCATAAAACAGGGACTACTAATGTTCACTGGCTGTAGTCCAGAATGCTGTTGTAAACGCTGATTACGCGGCGTCCAATATATTTGACTCGCCTGTTGACTTGACTGATCAAGTATCAATGGAGTACTTCGTCCATTATACAACCTATGCTGTAAATGCTGATTTGAAATTGGTTCCTGAACACTTATGTAACCATAAGCGCCCGGAAAAGGTTGCAAATTGTATGGGCGGACATATTGTGGTTGGGCGTAAATTTCATTCTGTCCGGGATAAAAGCTGAATACTTGTTTCGCAGGTACGATTTTATCACCCCCAACAAGTACGTATTGCGGAGTCGGCAAATTTCCATGCTCTACATATAATGCAGGAGTTTCCAGATCCTGTCGCATCAAGTTAATTTTTTGAGGACTATCGTAAATTTCTGAATTGTTTGATAGTAAGCTACTTCTTTTTACCACATGAGCATAAATTGGTGATATTGTATTTGGATTTATTTCACTTATCATTTGCGCCGTATTTATTGGTATGAATTGTTGAGGCAAGCTCTGCATACGTTGAGGAACTTGAGGAGCCGCATACATTCTTGAAGCAGGCCTCTGGTTCGTTTCGACGGACGCATATGATACTGGAGACAAATCAGATGGACCAGTTTGCTTATTATGAATTACTCTAGTTTGTGATTGTTGAATAATTGGTGTTTTATTTAGAGATTTTCTGCAAAAATCTTTCACTTTTTGCAAAATCTCATCTCTAGTTAGTAGACCACCGATGCGACGCTGTTCTGGACTACACACCGGTTCGGATATTTTATTATCTTTTCGTCGTAGAACAACTGGTGTACCCATGTCAATTTCGTAGCCTTTTCTGTTAATATTACCGTTCGCAGAAGTATAAGTCATATTGCCCAAGACGCTTTGACTACGAGGAGTAGATTCGAAAACACTTTCCTTAGTATTACTAATATACCGCATATTTACAGGAAATGATGATGGAATTAATGCTCTTCCATCAATAATTTTAGCTTGTCTATTTTTAGTCAAGCCTGCGAATGTGTTCCTTTGTGGAGATCCCCTAATAAAGTTAGGTTCTAATGTTATGGGCTGTTTGGACATAGTATCAGGTTGGGTTACCGATATTTTTTGTGGCTGAAGACGTTCATATATATTTTCTGCATCCTGCTGTCTTTTTTGTTCTTGTAACATTTTCAGGTATAGCTCATTGTCCATACGATCTTTAATTGCTTTTAATCGTTCCCACTCTTGTTGGTCGACGTAAACTTTATTTGCCACGCTTACCCTATGTGTTAAACTGTGGCTTTCCGCATCATTATTTGCATTTCGGATTGGAGTTGAAGTTGTTTTGGGCCCATTCATGGTAGAAAATTGTTCTCCTATGTTTTCTTTAGAGGTGAAAGGTGTAGAAACCTCAGAAGCCTCATTGTCACTTTTTGATTTGTTTTGCAGCTCTCGTAGAAGTCTCTTTTTCAATATTTCATTACGATCCATTGAACTAGAACGATTAAAAATTTGTTTGCGGTTTAAAGTTTGATTAGATCGTTTGGGTATGAGGCTTTGGCGCTCAACGGTTCGCTTTAGTGTGCCATTTGACGAATTTTCAAGTCCTTCCGTCGTTAGATTCGTTGTGTTATTTACAGCGTACAGTCGATGTGCTCTTGGTTTTAGTATTGTATTATTTGGAGGGGGTCTATTTTGTTGAGAGCTTACCAATCTCTCTTTGGAATGTGGCCGTCTTGAGGGTTTTATGAATGGAGTGTGCGCATCTTCTTCTGCTGTTGAGTTGTGGAGCAGCTCGTCATTTGGTAAGACACTAGATAATGAATTAGATAAGTTTTCCCCACTTGCAAAGCTCTTGCGGGACTGTTGCTGTTGGTGTTTTAAGAACTCCGTTTCGGCAGGACTTAATAAATTATTATTTGCATGAGGACGTCCGTGGAAACTTTGTCTTTCTAAAACCACTCGCTTAAGCGAAGTTTGCGGGTTATCTAAATTTTCTTTCAAATGCATTTTATAATTGTTCAGTGATTTCGGAGTAGGAACGATATCTTTGGGAGTTGTTTTACGTCTAGTAGCAAAAATACTATTTGAAAGCAGACGTTGAAATACTGAGGGCTTTTTAGTGTTACGCACAGAGTCCGTTGTATCTAATGAGATCTGCACGCTCTCAGGGCTTTTAAAAGAGATACGAGTATCAGGTTTAGTTATCTGTCTGCCAGTTGTATACACAGATTGTGCGCCATTCGGAATTTTTTTTGGTATCAAAGTAAGGCCCTTTTTTTCAAGATAATCATGAAACTCTTTAGATTTTATTGTATTGGTAAATGTGCCTTCAGGCGCCTCTTCCAATATTTCTTTGACATCCATATTTTCAAAGTTAACGTTTTTGGGTTGTTCGGATTCTGAGTTTATTTTCTTTATATTAACTAAGTTCGGGGTCACCTCATCACTCGATTCACTTTTTGTTAAGGGACCATCTATTTCATCTAAATCATCTTCTGAACTTATTTGAAGTGTTTTTACCCTATCGTCGAACTTTTTGGCATTCTTTGACACTTCGGCTGGATTAAAAAAATTTCCAACCAAATCGGTACCAACTTTGATCTTGATGTCAGAAAGATCAGGATAATTTGGTTTTGAACATTTCTTAAAGGGAATCTTTGAGTGTGAAAGCGATGCTTCTATTGAAGGTTTACTTTTTAAATCCTTAATACGATCTTTAGTTTGATTTGTTAAACGAAGTTTTTTTGAAGAGTTTTTGTCACCAATATCACGTGTTTCTTCACATTTAAGTCGTGCTAGTATGGAAGGGTCGTAAACAAAATATGGATCCGGATTTTTCACATATGTTTTAACATATTTGGATTGTTTTAGAACTTCTTCAGTAGTAACGAAATCGTCAGGTGATGGTAAGGACACAATATTACCAGAATTTGACTTTCGGTTATTTGTTTCGTTTTTAATTCGTTCTTTTTCCTTTTCTTTTTCACGCTCTCTTTCACGTAACTGTTGCGTGACAGTTTTTCGGACACTCAACGTCGATCGTTTAGCTGGTACAGGGGGCGGTATTTTCTTCTTCCTAGCCGAGTTTCCCCAAGTTGAATATTGTTGTTTAAAAGGATTTTTTTGATCTACAATTGGTTCGCCTTCTATAAATTTGCGTACCTTCTCGTCTTGGGGATCGAAAGAAACCGATTTTTTTAGCTTAGTGCTCGACTTAACAGAAGCTGATATTGATGAATTCGACTCATCTTGTGAGATATCACAGTTATCATATAAGGACTCGCATTCGTCATTGTCGTTTTTGTAAGGCTTTCTTGGTTCGGAATTGTCGATATTATGTCTGTGAATAACATCGTCAGCTATGTTGTTTTCACAATTTAAACTTTTCTTGTCATTACTACTCAAGTTGTGATTGGAACTAGTGTTACTATTTTCTTTAAAATTTTCTATCACGGTGCAAAGTGACTCGGTACTGGCATCATTTCTAGCAATTTCTGACATTTTTCCAGACGGAGTCTCCAAAATCAATTAGATTTCCGAAGCTTAAGGAGTTTAATTTAGAGGATATTGGAATACGGTTTTCGCCTTTTGAGTTGTTACGCGGCATTGGATTTCCTTAGCTAAGTCAATATTTGAAGCCAGTTTTGTAACAATAAATCTGGAGATAAAAAAAACACACGAAAATTATTTTTTATTAATATACATATGTAAGTCAAGGCCAAGTTCAACGGGGAAGAAAGGATTTACCTTTTTAGCTGGCTCCGATCCTGTTGCCGCTGTCGAAATTCCGTTTCCGTCGCTACCACGACACTACAATTCTGAACTGATCGTTAATATTGACTAGAAAGAAAACGTATGTGAGTTTGGTTAACCATTATGGTATTACTTAAGACGGTTGTTTTATTGATGTTAAATAATATTCAACGCGGTAGAGTGGCTAGAGACGGGTACTACCGCTACTCACCACCTGATATATGTACATATGTATTATATGGTAACAATTTGTCTCCAACACCCCCAAATTTAAACAATGATCAAATATTCACCATTAGTGATTTATAATTTCTTTTTCACATTCAGAACAAATTATTAATTTATAGGTAAACTTAATTCTGGTAGAAGAAAATATCGGATTAATAAGAATCAACGAATAGGAGTAGTGAAATTAAGTAGTTTCGAGTGTTGAGCGGTCTGGCGGTAGCAGGCAAAGTTATTAAGTTATAGATATACTTAGAAACACGAAAAGACTTTTTCGATTACCATATACATATGTATGTATATATAATTTCTCAAAGAAAAAATTTGAAAACTATGAAATTGTAAATTTATTTCTGATTATTTATATGGTTATAGCAATTGGCCGGTTCCTTTAATGGAGGGTGTACTGTAGCATTCAGCGAATACACGATCTGTTACCCTCCTTAGACGATAAACCTCCTTAGTTGCGGTTTCATAAAGTGTGCATCGAGGGTAAATGCCTTGTGGATGCCCAAGCCATAAAAGAAATACATTAGTGTGCTCGGATGAATTTGAGGTTTTTGTGGTCTGCTTTTCTTCAGTCAAACATATGTACACATGCTAACTATGTAAAGGTGGCCGAATTAAAAACACTCATTTCGTATTTACGATCGCCGAAAGTGGGAAAGCCGTAACAAAACACAAAGAAGTTCGACACGATCCATGAGTGAAAGGTCTTATGTTTTTTGTTATATATGTACATATGTATATATGTATGTATGTTTACATGCTTGGATGACTCCAGCTTTTAATTTTGTTTTAGTTCAATATGTATGTATGTACATATATATGTAAGCCAAATAAAAGCAAGGGCCTATCTAAACACGGACTACAGACGAGGCGGTTTCAATAGTATCATGATTCTATCTTTGAATTATATTACAGTAAATACGAATATGTTTGCGGGCATTAAATGTATTTCAGATAACTAGATAACTGATGTTAGCTGTTGGACTAATGTCATGCCATGGATATACATATCTCGTTGTGGAGAGCTTCGACAAAGCTCCGAATTAATTGGCAAAGAATCGTGTCATATTATTGCTTTCTGACTCGTCTTCTTTAAATCTCGATGTCTTTTAAAAAATACAAGAAATTAACCGAAATTACACGAAACCAGGAAAGCTTCATTTGCGATCCAACACAATCAATAAGTTGCCGTCTTAATTTCTTCTGTACGGAAACAATTCCCCTTAAGTGGTTTCCTTACTATTTTTGAGTATAATAATATATACGTATGTATATTATTAATACGTCTGACTCGAGACGTCGTAACATTGTACGGAGTGCTCTGTGTTTCTTTTGTTTTAGATATTCTTGTAGACGCAGCCATGCTTTAAGCCCAAAATGTTGCGTATAAATATAGCCAAAAAGTACATAAAATGTACCATAGAATTTATATTGACACTGCGTCCTGACATAAATTACATTTATATATTCGATGTAAGCAGTGAATTCAAAAACAATCAAAAGGAAATTGCTTTTCGGTTGGAGCCCCCATTGGAATGTAAACATTTAAGGGCAAATGCCTGATTGGGTGGACGCTATATTTTGGTCATTTTGCTGAGGTGGCAACTAAATTTCCAGGGCAGACTTTGTGTGATTCTATAGAAATACGCATGAAATAAGGGAGGGTTAGACCGGGAAGGGGAAGAAGCAAAAATCATATACTATCACTGTACAGACTGTTCCAAACTTCATGTGTCTGCCTGTCTAATTCTAAACGAATGCTAAGACTTCTATAGTTTTCTTCTTCGTCATGAGCATTTTTATTCTCAAGATTACTGTCTTTCAGCTCGCAGCTTTTGAGTTTTTTCTCTATTACGGCAAAGTTTCACAATTGGTTCATTTTATTAAAAGCGTTAAAATTAAAAATGGAGATATTAATTGAGGGTCTTGAATAAATTTTTTCGCGCGATTATAACACAAAGTAACTAGTTTTCAAGATTTAGCTTTGCAATGAAACAAAAAAGGACTAAAATACTGTCAGGACAGTTCAAAGTTCGGCAAAATTTTCAATTACGATGAATTTATCTTTCGGAAAAACTACTACATTTGTTCGAAGTTACTGCATCCTCGGTGGGTGGCATAATGTACTGGTTAAATTTAGAAATGTTGCAGGAAGCGAAACTACGGTTTCATTTTTAATAAGAAAACACTATTTTAACCACCTTAAACTTTGATTTTTGAAATATGAGTGCTGTAGCATTACTGGATCACAAAAGAAGAAACTAAGAAAGACACGCTTTTAATATACATACATACATATACTAAGCATCATGAGCAGCGCTCAAAATGTAAATTTCGGTTTGAGGTGTATTTTCTATTCTTCTTATTTCCTCCCCCACCACAAGTATTGTTCGGTTTGTCCTTTGTAGTTTTGTGTAGACAACAACCAAGTTTTTCTGATTTCTTTGCAGAAGTGTGGTTAGTCTAATAAATTACAACGAACATGCACACATACATACATACATATGTATGTACAAATATAATCAGTTCTTTCGGACGACGCGTGTCTAAACCGAAATGTGTTCATTGTTGAGAGGGTGCCTGTCGGCAATAAAGAGTATGCACAAGAGACAATTCGTATTAAGAATGAAACATATGTATGTATGCACATATATACACTGTACATAAGCCCATGTATATTATCATGGTGCGTAAGCGCCCATTATCGCTTAATGTAAGCGCTGTATGAAACGAAATTGCGTTCTATAAAATGTTGAGTAAATGCTCTTACCGGAAGATATTTTAGGAACTTCATGAAAGAACCGGTGCCTTATTAACTCTTTTATCACTGTAAAACGTACCAGTTGGGTGTTCTTTGTTCAAAATGCTATTCTTTCACAAGAAAACGAAGTGCCATTGGGAAATGAGAAACGTGAGTGAATCTTTTAACTAATTTCAGTAAATCCAATAGAAAATAAAAAAGAGTGAGTAACTAGTGCAGCTGGGGATATCTGTTCCAAATCTAAACAGTAGAATGAACTTGTTGTAACCAAGCGATACGTTGCAACCTTTTGACTAACCACAGGGTGCAGTGTTGCATGTGTGTGCACATCTGTGCCTTCACCCACGTACTATTGCAAGTTTTGGATTAAACGCCTTATAGTAGAATGGGGGAGATAGTATGTATTTATGAAAGGTATGTTGCTGTGGAAATCCGATCTACGACCATTTTTCGACAATATTTTAAGGGTAGATTTGACGCTTTTGTTCCCATTGATTTTTTTTGATTTTTTTTGTAATTTTTCCAGCAAAACAACACAGCATTGCCTAAAAAAATATGGCACTAAAAATACTAAGCTCATACTTAGATTCAAATTAGTGAAAAAAGTGTTTCTGAATGTTTGCACGTGGTCTCTGATTTTCAAATATGGGTCAAACCACGTCAAGTGGTCCATGAAAATATTATTTTTTAAACAAATGAATCTGGAAAAATATCTATCTATAATGTGGCACGAATATTTTTCTTTGACTTCACAAAATTTCATCGATTTATCTCCAGTAGTTTATGAGAAAATAATTTTACAATTTTATCGTGCTCTAAATTTCAACCTTCAATAACTTTAACAAAAAATAGAAATTTGACGAAGTATTTATGTATATAAGGTGGAATGCGTCTAATCCCCTTCCTAATGAAATGCTAATTTTCAAAATCGGTGATTTTGCGAAATTTTCATGGACCACTTGACGTGGTTTGACCCATATATAAAATATCCTAAAATGACTTTCGATCTTTAACATAGTTTGTATTAATAGCTCTACTCTCCCAGTTACTCCCTCAGCAAGTCATGACTACTCGAAACTCAAATCCGTTAAAACAACTAGCAAGGAAACTAACACATACAATGTATGTATGTACATAGCTTTCAGCCCATAAGCTAGATCCACATATGTATGTACACATGTGTGTGTTAACAGCTTTGTACTTTTTGTCAAGTGGTGTTAAGGCACTCAAAGAATCTTAGTAGAAATCTCTGGTAGCTAGTCGAATAGAACTAGTCGAACAGAACTAGTCGATTTCACAGCCGGGTAGGCACGAACGAGTACTGGCATCATTACAAGCAATTTAGTTAACGATCGCAATATTTCGGTAAAATATTTACAAATCATGTTTTTACAATCGTGCATACATATGAACTGATGTAAATTTTTCACATACATACATACATATACATAAATTAATGAAAAATTATTATTTTTTGACCTATTAAATCAAATTTCGGAGCGATATTAAAATTAGTTTTGTTATACATAAGTATGTATGTATGTATGTATGTATGTAGGTTAGGGTGAGTCAAAAAATCAAATAATTCTTTTCGCTTGGCATTATATTATATATTTTCCCAAGTAGATTTAAATTTTTCTATCTGATAACAAGAAAAAAATAGAAAACTGTAAGGCGGAGGATCTTCCCGTTGCAATTAAGGGCTCATACTTGGAAGACTCTCCTATACATAGGTGGCGGGGTACCAAGCGGCAAAAAATATTTCAAGTTTTGACCCACACTAATGTATGTAGGTACATATACATATGTATGTATGTGCATGTTTCGAAAGTTCGTTTTATATACTACTATACTGTGGTACATATGTACATACATACATATGTATGTACACACCTGATTCGGCAAGGGAGCCAAGAGACTTTATGTGGCAGCCTATGCATACTCACACTACCAAATGTATACATGTACATATGTATATAGATATTTACATATACGATTACATCTCAAATTGTTTCAGCTATTATTTCAAGCTTGACCTCTCCGCGTAGAGATAATAACATTTGTCCATTAGTCTACATACATACATACATACATTTGTATGCTTTCATAAATACAGTTAATACTCGGTTATGTATTAAAAATTATCGTTCGAAAATATTCTAATTACACAGAAAAACTGAACTGTTTTTTAATAAATTTTTTGGACCAAACCGAAGACATCCTCTCCACTTTGTAGGTGATAATGCACAATTGATGTTAAAAACCATCAAACCTTCATGAGTTTAAGTTTGTTCAGTTTATCGGTGCTTACTTTAATCTACATATGTACATAAGTATGTAAACTGTAGAGATATGTATGTGTGCATGAGTGCTTATACATATGATTTTTGAAACTGAATGCTGAAGTGATAAAGCAACTTCACACAAAACATTGAAATAGTAAAATGATCCAGATCGGAGTGAACATAATGTTAAAGTCGGCTAAAATAGCCAACAAAAGGTTTGAATTGGAGACTTGCTTATTTTATATGAATAGTTAATAAAAATCTGTCTGTGAAGTTTGTCTGGAATTTGAGTATTTTATAAAGTAACACAAATACTGAAACAAAGTGGTCGTTCATTAAAAGAAGGGGGACATGCCAACAGTGGACTTTTGTTGAAAAAAGGAATTTCTTCAATTAAATAAGCTTTTTGCACTAAAGTAATTTTTGCCTTGCATGCTGACTTTGAAACCTTTCTCACTAACGGAAATATGTGGTGCCTGAATACTTTATCCCATAGTTATACTATGTGCATATGACGTCAGCATATCAGCTGATATTGTCAATATGACGGACAAATGTATTTTAATTGTTGCTACAACTCGCTCTACTAACTTTTAGTATACCTGTTATATCATGCTCCTACGCTGGTTCCCACACATACATACATACATACATACATATGTACATATGCACTTACAAGCGTTGCACCTTACGTAGGCAAGTGTTCAGCGCCGAAAGCTGCTTCTCTTCTGACTTGTCTTCACTTCATTTCCTCGAAGATGGCCGATTTGTTTATTTTGTTTCTGCTTTTTTCAATCGTTGTTGTTTACGTTAACGAAAATAAACACCTTTAGATTCAACGCCATTGGTCCACCGTTGTTGCTTAACGGTTCTGTTGCAATGTTGCATTTTTGTTCTGGCCGTTTGAGCAATTTAGAAAACGTAAAATTTTGTGGTGATGAATGACAGAAACAGTGCTCGAATTTGTGATACATATTTACATACATATGTACATATGTACATATGCATCCAAGTTTGAAGGTAAGAGTTAAGTTTTGATATGTATGTGTGCCCATGCGTACATTCACATACATCCGTACGTAAATAATAGCCTAAAATGTTACCACATATTCGAGAAACGATTGCGTGAGTAAATATAATGTATGTAAATATACATACATACATACATATGTATATAGTATTTCGTATATTTTAATGCAATAATAATTTGTTTACCTAAATAATATATCTTAGTATCCGTTTTAATGCGATAAATTCATTTTTTATACGTACATATGAACATACAGCCGTGTTTACGAAAATAGTAGTGCCGGTGACTACTAATTATTTAACAGTCAAATCACATGATAAGAACAATATTCGATCAAAAAGTTATAAAAAACCTAATTTTTAAAATAAAATTGAAAAATTATGCTGTTCAAGAAAATAGTAGTGGCTATTAAAAAAGGTGAAAAATCTAAGAATATGAAAGAAACAGTAAATATTTCATATTTAATATGTTTCCCAAGGTCTAATATTTTGTTGTAAATCCGTTATTGTTTATAACGACTAGGCATCGACGTAGGATGGAATCAATAAGCTCCCTACAACGCTTCACCGAGACTTGAGCCCATACCTCCTTAAACACTTGCCAAAGCTCTGTGCTTCTTGATGGTTTTGCTGTTGCTACGCATCTCTTGACATCGCCCCATAAGTTTTCGATAGGATTTAGGTCTGGAGATTGTGCTGGCCATGGTATCACGTAGATGTTTTCAGATGCAAACCACTGATTAGCTAGTTTGCTCGTATGTTTAGGGTCATTATCCTGCTGAAATGCCCATTTTAAGGACATTTTCCAACAAGCATACGGTAACATTACATCTTTCAATGTATTAATGCACACTGTTTGGTCAATAATGCCAGTGATCAAAGAGATTGGACCATCGCCAGCATACGAGAAACAAGCCCACACCATAGTGTTTAGCTCAACATACTTTACTGTCTTTGTGGTGTACCTTGGGTGGTATTCTGTGTTTGGGAGACAACGAACACACTGCCTGGAGCCTATACCACCAAACAAAACAATTTTGATCTCATCTGTAAATACAATATTGTGCCACTTTTCGGCGGGCTGATACATATGGTCTTTCGAAACTTTTTATTCTTGCAATTGATGAGCTTCTTCGTCAACAGGAGTACTTTTCTCGGACCCCTTGCAAGTAAATTAGCTTCTATTAGCCTTCGGCTAACTGTGACAGCACTGACCAATTCATTTTTAATTATTTTTGACAACGCCGAAGGCTTCGCTTTGCTGTATCGCAAAACTCGTCGGTCCTCTAGAAATGAAGTCTTGCGCTTACCACCACGAGTTTCCGACTTAATAGTATGATGAATAGCATTAAATATCATCGGAGCAGTGCAACCAATCATTTCTTCGATTTCTTTATATGTCTTGCCTTCATCTCTTAACTTAACTATTAACTCTCGCTTTTTGATTGAGCAATGCTTTTTTTCAACCGACTAAACAAGAAATAAAGAGCGATTTCAATAAATTTATATCACACAATTACTATATTATTTTAATACACTTACTGATGTCAGTTAAAATTAAAAAAAAAAAAAAATTAAATTGTTTTCAACTATTCCCGTCAAGCACTACTATTTTAATGAACAAGAGTTTTTTGGTGCAAATATTGACATATACCATAAAGAAAGCAACGTAAAATAAAAATAATGGCATTTTGGTGTTTTTTTGTTAACAATATTCTGTTCTACGAAAGTATTGTAGAAATGTTCAATTTGCAAAATAGAACATGTCAGAAATAAGATTAGAGTTTTATGTGAACACAACTGTGCATACATATATGCATATAAAAGTGATGAAGTCGTCTCTATTATAATACCACCACTGTATACATTGCAGGCATATACATATGAATATACCATACAATTTGTGACAAAAAAGGACCCGGAAATTGTAATTAAACTCCCCGGATAAATGATATTTCAAAAACAAAGAATTTGTCACAAATTTTGTATTTTGGTGATTCAGTTTTATTAAAAGCGGAAGCTTACGAGTGATACAAAGCCTTCAAAGACGGTCGAGAGATCGTTGACGACATGCCTCGTTCTAGACGACCTTCTACCTCTTCAACTTATGAAAATATAAAAAAGTTAAGGAATGTTGTCGGAATCGTCAGGCAAGTGTAAGAGATATGGCTAGAGTGTTCGAAGTTCGTTCGAATGATTTTGGTGAATATTTTGGGTATGCAAAGCGTTCTTGCCCACCTCGTCCCGATAAAGCTGAAGTTTTTTTTTCAAAAAGAGTACCGTAGACAGGTCTCTTTGCACATGCTTGATAGAGGAAATACCGATCCCACTTTCATGGAGAGCATTATAACTGCAGATGAGACATGGGCTTCTGAGTTTGAATGCAAAAACGTCAACAATCATCGAAATGGAACCCGTTATCAGCCGATCGAAGAGATAAAACAAAGTTCGCTGAAGGAGCTGAGGGACATCACAAAAAGTGCTTATGAAAAGTGTTTCGAGGACTGGAAAAATATTTGGCATAAGTGTATTATATCTGGTGGGAATTACTTTGAAGGCGACAAAATAAATATTCATGATTTTGCGTTTTATTTACAATTTTCGGGTATTTTATTTAGCAAAATTGTAAAACCATGCAGAAGAATATGTGAGATTTAATGCCTGCTCATTCCTGGAGGGTGTTTGCATTACCTTCAATACAAATGAGCATACATATGTATATATGTACATATGTATGTATGTATTCTGGATTTATTTCACCCACATGTGTGTAAATTGTATTGCAATTGGGTTTCGAGGTCTGGAGCGAGGAATGTGTCTTTTGCGCACTTACAAAGGCATACGAGCAAATTAAAATGTTTCACATTCCACACTATTAACTGTTCAGGAACCATACGGCCTCTATGCATGTATACAAAGAAGAACATATGTACATAAGTATGTACCTATGCATGCACACAGCGCAAGATCGCTTTTATGGAATCCACGAATATAAAATACAGTACATATGTAGATATATGTATACGTTCTCTGGATGTATGAATTGTTGTTGTTATTGACCTCTTCAAATAAATTGAGCAATGCGAGATCAATTATAAGATCTAAAGCTTTTTACATTTGTTCCAAAAGATGAACAAGTTGTATATAAGTAAATATATAAGTACATACATATCTACGCATGCACATAAACGTATTCAGATAAATAATTGATGCTCTGGAAACCAAAACGTAACTTCAGCTAGGTATCTCATTGAGTGAGACTGTTTTGCTTTGTTTTCGGTTTTGGTATAATACAAATGTACGTTCAGGTAGTACATACCACACTCATGCTCACTGCTTTATAAAAGCGTATTCAAGCAAGCTTTCTAAGTTCAGATAAGAAACGCAGAAAACGGAAAAGAAGAATAAGAAATAATAAATAGAAACAATTACTTTTTTAAAGGTATGCAACAAAGTGCTAAGTGCTCTCTAAACCTTCAAGAAATATTTGCAGTCATATGAACTCACGGTACTCGGTGAGTTAGAAAAAAATTTTCAAGATTTCATCTTACTTCGCTCCAGTTCTACATAGTACTTGAGAAATGTTTCTTATATACCATATAATATACTATATACTTATATATGTATGTATGTATGTATGTATTTATTTGTTTAATATGGAATCCTACTTGGCTTATGCGGCTTTTCAATGTGTTGTTATTGTTTCCAATTTCCCACCGTTTTTCGCTAGCTGTTTCTGCGCCATTTTACGCCCCTTCGAATCATCTCTATACATTCTAACATCTGTAGACGTCTAATAAGACCGAAATTACTGCTCTCGTTGGTTTGTGAGACTAACTTTTCTTCCATTTTGAAGAAGTTGTTTTCGAAAGGTCGCCCTGAAATTTTATATCTTCATCTTTATTGGCGTAGACACCGATTACGCAGTTATAGCCGATTTTACTACAGCGCGCTAGTCTTTCTACCTTTTTACTGTTTGCCACCAATTGGAGATTCCAGATAAAGCCAGGTCCTCACCGTACAGCTCATCGACTGCGGTATTCGCCGTTGCCAATGCACAGAGGATCATAAATCTTCCGCAGAACCTTTCCCATCGAAAACTCGTAATGCCGACTCATCAAATGTTGTCATTGTCCATGCCTCTGAACCTTATAGCATGACGGGGATGATGAGTGACTTGTAGAATTTGGGCTTTGTTCGTCGAGATTGGACTTTATCTCAATTGCATACTCTGTCTGAAGTAGCACCTGTTGGCAAGAGTTCTTTTGAGTTTTATTTCGAGGCTCACGTTGTTGTTGGTGTTAATGCTAGTCTCAGGATAAACGTAATTAACAGTGTATGTGGCAAAAGAAATGGCAAAACATTACGAAAATGGACTCAGCTAGCACTCAGGTGGACTAAATACTCTCACTTATGTATATATGTATGTACATATACATAGGTGTTATATTGAGTTACAATATCAGAAATCTAACAAGGATCTAACCTGTAAACCATCTGCCAGTAACCGGTAAATATCTGGCGCATAGTTTTCCATAAATATATTTATTTCTAAATCCTACGAGTATTTAATTTATTTATTTCTTGCATCGCCTTCAAATTATTGGACCAACAACTTCTCAATGCATAAAATCTTTGCAACGAACAGTTATTTTAGAATTCACGGGGCCAATAGCAGTGAAAGCTTTGTGGTAACTGATGCGGTCAGGTGTTGCAAGAATCTAAGAGTAGCGTTATGGTTCCCGCTGAAAAGTCACATGTACTCGATGTACGCGCCGTAAAGTAAAACTTTTGAAATCGCCGCAGTTTCATGTGGCATTTTGGGAGACCGTACAAATGCGCAAATCGTTCAAAAGCTTTTGGAACACGCTCTTGTGTGCTGCCCTTAAGCATACAGTAGGCTCCGCTAAAAGTGAGCAACCAGCCTTGTGATATGTATGTATGTATGTGTGTATGTATGCCTTAAAAGATTTTAAAGATTTTGCATTGATGAGATACTTTGGTCATGTGGAATTTTAAGTCGTACGCCTATACATACATACATATGTAGGTGAGCATTTGTGTGAAGTTTGGCGTGTTATAAAGCAAATGAAGAGCTTGTTCAATATCTGGGGGCTTGTCTGTATGACCGCAACGATCAGTGGAGATTTCAACTGGTTTTCGAATCTTCATTTGCTCAAATGAAACTTTTATGCACAGTGATTTTTTAGTTCAATACAAACAACAATCTCACAAAACATAATCGTGGCACATTGGCTGTACCTGTACACACACACACACTAATACGTAATGATGAAATTGGTTTTTACCTTATATGCCGTCTTAGGTGAGTTGCTAATGCAAAACTGTACACCATAATCGTACATAAATTCAAAGGGGCTTGCCAATATTTACATACATATGTATGTAAGTATATACCATATATGTATGTACGTAAATTATGCAGATAACTAGAGTCCGGTAGGAATACGTTTGTATGACTGAAGAGCACCTTGGTTCGATCCACGGGTTAAACCAAAATCAAAAAGTGTTTTCTGAAAGCGCTCGCGAAAGCCTAAAACTTGTAGGATTCTCTATTCCTGGGACAAGCATCTTGACGACATATTTGCTGCATTCTCAGCATTATCTTCTACCAAAAATTTTGAGTACTTCCTCCTAACTTAACTCCAAGTCATTCATATTGATGACAATTCCGAATCGTGGGAATGACGGAGTGAGCGCATATTCATACTCCTCATATGCATTTACTTAAATGGGCACATTTGTTGCACTCACTTTCGATGTTTGTTAATTTTCTGCTTGTTTCAAGTGTATTGCAATTATAGTAAGGTAAGCTCAGCGTAAACAACATGTGTATGTATGTACGTATCAATGAAAACGGGGTTGCATGCTAAACGGGTGACTTCTGTCGATCAGTTCGTATTCCACTTATCTTTGTTTTTGTGAAACGTGCCCGATTGCAAAATCGCTGTGTATGTACGTATGTACGTATGCACGTATGTAAGACAATGCATGCACCCAACTCGTTCTGTATATGTATTAGAGTGCAACTGAGCTGGCCGACGCGAATCGCCAAATGTTTAGAGTCTTTTGTAGAAATTCTGCTTATGCACTTTTCCACGGGTTGCTTTTGTTCGTTTGATTTGCATTCTTTGCAGAAAATGAAGTAATTGTCAATCAACCTATTTACTTGCATGCTCGAATTATTTGTTTTCACATATGTACATACATATATACAAACATGTTATATGTGCAATGCAGAGTGTAAATGTATAAATGGATGTACATACGTGTGTCCATTATGAGCCCTCACTGCGTTCGCCTCGTCGACTTTGCAGGGGCGCGCAAATTAAATTTTCAGCAATTATGACATCATTGTTTTCGTTAAAACCCAGACAAAAGTGTGGGCGCTCATACAATACACTTGCAATTATATCTGACATATTCATATGAAGACCTCGTGCAAATACTAAAACTAAACGAACTCGGCCCAGTTCGCACTGCCTCAAGCATTGTGGGGTTCTTGTATGTATATGGTCGTTCAGAACTTATCATAGTTACAACATAAATTATCGAAGAGTAAACTGATAGTGCGACTACATCGTCACAAATAGCATGGTGCCGTTAATTTGAAACGATAATCACAAATCTTCATACGAAAGCACACTTGTAAAAATTAATAAATATACAAATGTACATAAACATGTTTACGTGTGCATAAGCGACTTTATTGAGTAGCTTCAACCAAGGCGGCGCCTCGCTTAATTTGTCTAATGTGCAGAATTTATGCTTACAACGAACTGTCGCAAATTTGTGTCACTGCGCCAAAAACACTCGCAATCGCTCTCAGATAAGCGCCAACCGCGCTGCCAATATGCCGCTGACCCCAGAGCCGAACTGAACGGAGAGTTTGCCAAATGCAGACGGCTGGAAATCACAGCGGCCCGACATGCATTCACATGTGTGCACACGTGCAGATATATGTACATATGCACGTAAGTATGTATGTATTTTTAGCGGGCAAATTGCCCATTTCTGTCCGCTGTGAGTTGATAATTCACTGTTGTTGCCAGAAAATCAATTTCTGCGCAGATATTCAGCACAAAGGCGGCGCCAAACGTTAGCTGTTGAGCAGTAAAAGCCCATCGCTGCTGCAGTGGTGGCAGCGGTTTAATGCAGTTATGCAACATCTTCCAGCGCATAAACATGTAAGTACATAAGTATGTAGGTACATATGTAAGTACATATGTATGTACATATGTAGTATGTACATAAGGGTGTGTACTATGCAGTGGAACAAAAAACTCCTCATGAAAATTCCAATCCCCGGCATAAAGTGGAGCTAGTCAGAGAAGCCTGAGATTTTGGTAGAGCTTTGGAAAAGACGGCTCAAAATGGGCGCAAAAATTCCGTCAATATTTTGGCGATAAATAAAATTCAAATTTACATTTGTACATACATATATTGCCCCATGGAGCACAAATTGAATTAGGTAGTTCTGTAACAGTTTTGAATTTGTATGAGACTAACGTAATTTTGAGAGAAATCTGACAAAAGAAGCAGTGCTAGGAAATAAGTAAAGTTGAGGTTATTTCGTTTGGGACTACTTTCTTTGGAAATTACGCAATTATTTTTCGAGGCTGCAGTGGTGTACATATAGTAAGTATGTATGTGCTAACTAACATATTATCTGGAATGAGAAAGGGCTTGAAGGAATCGCCTGGTCAAGCGATAACTCGTTGGTTTGGATAACTCGTATATTTGGTTTAAGTATCTCCAAATTTCTCTGTTTCAAGCAGTCGTTTGGAAGTCAAATTATAAAAGTATGTGTATATGAAGGTATGTAATCAGACGCTCTTAATACTTGAAAATAAGATTTTAGATACTGCTGAAAGCGAAGAAGATTCCTAAATTCCGGTTTTACTAAATTGTTATTGACTATAAATTTACAAAATATATATGTACATACATATGTACACATAAATTTTCTTGTAGATTTCAAATGCATTCAATTCAGAAATGAACGAATGTACATACATATGTGTGTATGTGCATATGTACATACATATATGCCAGTGCTTAACTTGCCGATGTGCTCCTTTGATAACCGTAAGGTGACATTGTTTGCCAACGTTCTCAATAAGCTCTTCCGCTGTGCTGTGGGCTGAGGTTGGACATCGCAGGCCTTTTACGAAGCATATAATACATACTTATGTACATAAATACATATGTACTTATCTGCGTCCTATGGCTATGCTTTGCGAATATGATTCTCAACTAAGGGGATATTTTTGCTTCTACCTATGTATGTTTCAAGAAATTAGACCAGAACTGTAAAAAAGAATTGTATTTGTATATTTGAAGCGAATAATTTCAGAGTTCGCTTCGCCTGCGATAGGAACCCATGACCCTTCAGTTGGTAGTAACGCACTTAACTCATATACATAAATGTTCATTGTTGTAGTAATTAAAAAAGCTAAAGTATATTTCGTAGTTGAAATTTCAAAAAATAACATTTGCTTAATTGTATATACATACATATGTATGTATATATGTATACAATACGATTGTGAATGTGTGTGTGCGGAATATTCCGACAAACCAAGTCAATTTGGCGAACAATCACAAACACACACACACCAAATGCTTAAGGGTGTGCATGTGTGTGTATGTTTGCTTACCGAAATTGTAAGCGTATCCGTAAGTATGTACATCAAATAGTGTGTATGTTTGTATGTATGTGTGGTGTATGTGCAGGTGAATGTTAATCTTTTTTAAGCAATTAAAGTTGGCTATAATGCGGCTGCCAAACAGCAAAATTAAATAAAGTGGTTGTTGAGGTTTTCAGCTTCCACATGGTGATTTTGGCTTCGAGGAGAAGAAAGGTAAAACGTAGAAACCAGCCAAGCGTGTAGAGTCAAATATGAGTGAGTGCATATTATTATTTGGTAAGTTAATGTTAATGTTCAGTTAAAACAAACCAAAACACCAACCTTAACGGAATCTGGTAACTCTGCAAATCGGCATCTGGGACGGTTCTGTTTGAGAACAAGTACCGATTTCTCGACACCAATTTTGTTAAGGGTCTTTTAACAGAAAAAATCACCAAAATGGCCATTCTATTTTGAAGATTTATTATATGAGTACATGGTAAGATGGCAACACATTTTCGGAAACATTTACCAAACGTCGGATATCGTTTCCTGATCTTAGTGTTAAGGGAAGGTACATGTATGTATATGGAAATCGTTTAGGGCTAGGAATGGATTAAGTCGCTTTCGGTCACCATACCTTATTGCTTGAACTGCCTATTGTATGTACATATGTATATTCAAAATCTGATAGGAGTCAAAATATCATTCTATGCGCGGTTGTGGTCTGATTTGCCCTCTTTTCAAACTGTGTAGATATAAAATCAAGGTAAGGGTGCCTTACAGTTCAACATGTTTTGACCAACACTTTTCTTTGAATGCGGGAATGGAGATGTTCATATGCACATGTGTTTGCTTGAATTTATGTGTACATATGGAACCTATGTAGATATGTACAAATATTATGAGAGTGAAGGTTATTTATAGTACGTGAACACTCATATCTATTTACCTTGACGATAACGCTGTTAATGATACCAGAATGTTTGTAAAGTTGTGTTGAAGTGCAGCGTGTGGCGGGACGGGCGTTCGTTCGCTAGTATGATAAGCAACAGAAGGCGTACATTTATAGTACATACATATGTAAGTATATCGAAGATCGCTTTTTGTGTTTTTGCTGGAGTAAGCACAAACTGTTCCACGGACAATTCGCTGCTTCAGGAGATCTGTAGTCACAATGGCTAGCACTTCACTTCAAGGACGACAAAACAAATATTGTTGATAAATATGTGTATGTTTGTAGGTACAGAAGTGTCTGCAGCAGATAAAATGCATACAATGTTTTTCACTTAGCTCAATTGAAACGCTGTTCTTGGTTTGCTCTTTATCACTCACTCATTAACTATAAATATATATACATATGTACATACATATGTATGTAAGGTTATACGTACGTGTGTATGTGTGCAAGTGTGTTGTCCTATAGATTTCATAAATCGTTTTTAACCGCAAAGTGAAACCGGTAGCATGGATTAAACACTATAATGCAAATTATTTAAGCACAAGTATGCAAGTACATACATATATACATATGTAAGTATATCTGTATGTATGCAACTTTTTTTGCACTTAAATGATCACAACAAGATACTGCATATGCAACTGATTACATTTAAACTGACACGTTTCGCGTGATCACGGTCACCCACACGCACACACAAACACTACAGACTCGATAAACGATTGCACCCCGATGAGAAATTATTCTTTGTCATACAGATATACATAAGTATGTATGTATGTACATATGCTAAAATATGTGAGCGAGTGCAAATAGTTAATAACTTGCATTTTGCAGATGTGCATACACAAATCAAAATAACTGTAGATAATTCAATCTAATAAACTGCATGCTTAGCAATGGCGTGTTCGTTTTATCAAGTCTCCACTGTATGCATTCGAGTAATTGCATATGTATGACTTTATATATATACATATATGAGTTCACACGTACATCTGTTTGGAAATTAAGCATTTGCATCGGCCGATGGCGTGTGCGCAAACACAGTGCGATTTCTTTTTATTATATTTATAAATGTTATATAAAAGTCACATATGTATGTATGTAGTACACAACTCGATTTTCTTTTTTCTATATATTTTGCACTTTTCGCACATACATACATACATACGAATATGAATATACTTTTATATGCATATGGAAACAATAATTCACCGGAGTGTTTGCTTTTTCTTTCTTTGCTCCCTTATCGGGAAGCGGTGGGGCGGCAGTGGCGCGCGCAAAAGCTCAAACGCTTGCTAAAAATCGCTCCATTCCGACCGGTTGCTTCAATGCCTCAAAGCAGCTGCATTGAACAATGACAACCGACGCTGCGATCGCCGTCGATTTGATTAATATTATTTTTGTTTGCTGTGTGTTTGTGAATTTTTTCCTCTGTTTTTAATAAAATTGCATTCACCGGCAATTCACGAACTCACGAGCTGTTGCTGCTGTTACTCATCACGTTCCTGGGTAAGCCGTCGCTTGACTGCCGCTTTTCGTTCTCGTTCTCGTTTGTTTTTGTTATTGTTATTATTGGTGCTTTTACTACCTTTCATTCATACGCACATCTGCCGGTTTCATACGCGGCCACGTACGACAACGAACCGAATACTCAGTAGCCTAACACACACACACACACATACGTCCTATTCACTATGTGTCATTTGTATTGCACAAATATTGGTTAGTGTTTGTGTTGCATATGAAATTGCGCCGTTACCGTTCGCAATCAACCCGCTTTTATTGGATTTCGAAGCCAAAGGCCCTCCACTGTGTACTCTATTCGCTGTCACTTTTGACGATGTACTGAGCTTGGAATTGCTCGCATGTGCCCGTTGTACGTGGATAACGACCGTTTCGCGTTCTGTCTCATTAACAACTGAATAAGTGAGCAGCTGAAGCAGTGCAGTGCCCAATGAGCCGTTCGAGTCGGGCGTGTGTGCTCACTGCTGGATTGTTGAATGGTGTTCATTCTGGAAATGAACTCACCACCTATGCTCGGAGCGACTAACTGCCAAGCGGGGCGGCTGTTCCCAATGGGAAGTCATTGAATTGGTGGCAAGGTACTATCGCTCGCAATATGTGCGCTCTGAGCGCGCCTCGGTGTTAACAAAAGCTGACTGTGGAGTGAGTCACTATAATCTAACAAGCGAACTACCAATAAATTTGGTAAGGCTGGAGTGGGTATGTATTCGATAAGGGCAAGAGTGGAGCGTTTGCGCAAACGAAGTGTTTGGCTAGCGCACTGACTGCTAAGCAACATATGCTGTACGCATTCAAGTAAACAAACATAATTATGCACTTACAACCCAACAAACCATTTAGTTTAAGATGCGGTCAACTATGCTAACTCACATTTCTCGACAACACCGGTTTAAACCTTTGGAAATCTAAACGAATAGCGCTAAAAACTTTCACAAAACGGTAATGCACTGTTTACATTATGGGTAAAATATTTTCTCTGCTTGGTTTGGAGGAGAATTCTAAATCGTGTAATACGGTATTTGATGTATATGAATGAATGAGTCTCTGAAACTGATGGTCATAAAAAAAATTTAATGAGAAGAGATGAGTGGTCAAGAGGTTTATGAGATAGGCACTTTCACATAAAAGACGGTGAGGTTGCGTTTAGCGATACGTTTTGTTAACGATGAATATTTAGTGTAGTTGTAGTACGTTTTAGGGAAAAATAAGCTTTGCTTACCTTTCGACGTAAACTTTCTTTTCGCATCTATGTTTACATCATCTTCCGTTGGACACAAATGTCGAGTTTTTTTAATTATCTCAGGGAATGAATGTCATGGACATCATTTAATTACCTCCATTCACTAAAGCAAGAGCTGGCGTACTCATTTTCCCACAGCATATAGTACATAACGTGCATAAGACCGCTAATTGAACGGTAAGTACGATGAAAGCGGAACTCGAATTAACGTGTTGGCGGCAAAATGACTTGCAATGAAAACGCGACAATGTGGACGATCACACACAAACTGTTAAGTTTGGTAAGAGTTAGCACTTTGTCAGCACTACTTAGGCACCATATAAGTATGCACTTCAAGTATGGCTATGATTCCATGTTTAAGCACACATTACTTGTATATAACTCTTTACATATTTGCACTTTGTCCTGATCGAATATTCAGTTCATTTGGTCTTTGTTTTGCATTGCGTACTTATTTGGTTCTGCTGTTTTTCGTAGTCTATTTGTGGTTCATTGTGTAGTTGTTAAGCTTTTCTTGCAGTCAAACTCACACACTCGGGACTTAAGCCGAAATCCATAGGGAACCGGTTTGATCGATCTCGCCGTGCTCGCGTTTTCTTTATTCTTCTCATCGTTTACTTTTCTTGACATTAAAGACACATGTACATAAATATATAAATACTTCAACACTATCGCGGGCACACACACATGTAGACGCCTGATGTGCTTCCGTAATTCACTTTTCAACGCTAAGTAGGTACATTATTTACCGAAACGAAACCACAATTAAGAAACCCACACACGCTCTCAAGACACGATACGCTTCGCATTTGTTTTAATATCCACTTTAAGTAATTTGCGATTAAAATCACAGGCATCGCGCACTTATGTCTATGTATAGGGTATATGTATATATATATATGTGTAGATATGACGACATGCCGGTTTCTATGTGTGCTTGCACCGGGAACAATACTTAAACTGGGTTCAAGTCATGGCACTTCGCTTCACACTCTAAGCACAAGACAAACAACGGAAATGTAGAGATGAACGCTGAAATGGCAAAGTTCCCGCGAGGAGCCGACGTGCCACGCCGAGCATCTGGAGTGGAATGCGCGAAGTTGCTAACTGTATCTCACCTGAGGACCGAGATCGAATCCGCATTGGAGTTTCAGTTATATTTTGAGTACTCTCTGGATTACCTACCGGTTCGTAAGAACATATCCGGCAACATGTTGGCATGTGTGTATGTGTTGATATTTTGATGTGCAGAGAAAAAGCGCTTGTTTCGGCTTCTTTACAAGCAAGCGTGAGTAAAAGCATGAAATTCCATATTTCGAATACGTAGGCCTCTAAGTATTGTCATCTATGTAATTCGTGAAGCTAATAGTACTTTTTGAAAGTTTCCAGCGTATGTAGGTATGTATGTTCGCAAATAAGTGACCAAGTTAACAACGTTACGACTTATGTATGAAATATTTTTGTTTGTGATGCGTAGCTATAATAATTATAAAAGAACCTTCTTAACAATTCTTGTTTCTTTCGAAAGTTTGTCCAGAGAACATAAAACATGTTTTATGTTCTCTGGTCAAATATGCAGAGAACGTACGTTCTCTGAAATATGTTTATGATATCTAAGAATGCTTCGAGCGAAAGTGAGAATATGCCTAAAAGTATATGACCAAGTTTAACGACTGCGGGCGGCGACATCTGTGTTTCTTTGTTCAAATTTGTGTGCGATTCAACTGCAGGTGTCGCTGAGGCAATATATCCGAGTTGCAAACGATTCCATCCTTTTCACAATTGATATGAACGTACGATATATCGTGCGTACGCGAAAGACGTTAACACGTTGAGGACCATCATAAAATGAGAAAAATGGGGTCCTTCTGGCTACGAAATTTTACATTTTCATAATACAATGCAAACCTCACTCAAAGGACGGTGGACCTACAGATTGATAACGGACATCCATTCTTGGATCGATAGACGTCATGGGGACCTGGATTTCCACCTAACCCAAATACTAAGTGGGCATGGGTGCTTTAGAAGCTACCTGTTCAGATTCCAGCACGACATTAGTCCGAATTGTCCGACGTGTCCAGAGTGCTTTGAAGACTCTCAGCATGTATTCTTTTATTGCTCTCGCTTTTTAAGTGAAAGGGAAACACTTAAAACTACACTCGGTGGTAGTTTTACGGTGGAAAATTTGACGACACTTATGTGTCATTCCATTGAGAACGCTTCGCTGACAGCTTCAGTCATGACAAAACTTAGATATATAGAGCAGAATAGGCGTCCGTAAGTCCGTGCTATGGAGGAGACTTAAATGTCTTATCACTCCCACGAAGTAATACCTAATCAGGTGGTCCCGTGGGAGAGTCTGGAGTTGGGAGTAGGTTAGGCTTAGCGGATTGAAGTTCCGCACTTCGGCTTTTGATGCTTCCCCCTACTTAAAAAAAAATAATAATAATACAATGCAATATTGTTGAACAATTTGGAATATCCGGTTTTACCAGTTTGTAAGCAATATTCGATAAATACCGTTAATTTTGGTTTATGGTTATGACTATCCTTTGTCGAATCGCCGAGATAACATCGTTTGAAGGGTTGGTACTAATCATTTCTTCCCTTGTTCTCCTTCCTGTATCAGCCCCTATTTGTTATTTTATGTTTCACGATAGACGATGCCAACTGGCACGAATGAGCCAAATCCAAACACTCTTCGGCATCGCAAACATCAGTACCGATGCGAGATTCGCATCGTTGTAACCTGAACATCTGAACATATTTCCATAATCGCGAGGGTCCCTTCTTTTTTCATACCATTCATTGCGGGATCAGTTTTTATTCCCGAATCAATATTAATCTCGTGCTTGTATTAATTTTTGGCCATTAAACCCTAATTAGTTTCTTTTGCGTCTAGACACAGAAGATTTACATATGCATCGCTACACACACACACGCATGCATGCGTACATTAGACCAGCGCTTTTTGGGTGCACTTGTAGTATGTGTGCAGTATCTGAATTGCTTCTTCTGCGTCCGGATACATTTGCGTGTCTTGATTCTATGCACTAACATACATACACACTTTACATACACATGTACATACATATATGGTATTTGTCCACATATGTATATGTGTGTACATATTTGAGAAATTTGCGCCAAATCGAACACGATCGGTGTTTTTCTGCAGGAATTCTGATTATCATATTGTGGTTTGGCTTAATTTTCTGGATTTAATTGTGTGTTCCTTTATAAGTATGTACCTATAAATCAATGCGAATCTATTATAAAAGCAACGCATAGCAAAGCGATTCGTTTCCTGCTTCAATTAGCTAGCTGAAGCTTACTTACCCTTCATAGCAGAGCTAGTGAAATAATAGTCGCGCCTGTCTACGCTTTCTTCCATCCGACTGCTTAAATACTAGCTGAATGAAACTATCCATGTCAAACTGAGTATATAAAGAAAGATCCGTCCCACATGTGGCTGTATTGCTTGAGTCTAGAGCTTTTGTTCAGATAATCAAGAATGAGGAGTTTCGTGCGTGGTTAAAACGCGACTAGATATCGACGTCAACCCCGAAATAGTGCAAATAAAAGCATAAAGTTTGCTAATGTTGCCCTCTCTCAATCTATAGAGTATTTAAAGTGTAGACTAATATAATAAAATTCTCCAGCTCGGATCTTTTTGGTCGATGAGATGAAGGGGTGGACATATTCCGCATGAAAGGCGTTCTGCTGGTTGGAGTATAAGTGTGTTCCGACTAATGACTAATGTCTAAAAAAGCACTTACTACCGAGAAATCAAGCTACCGAGAAATCAGGTTATCTATTTGACTAAAACAATAATGCTCTCTCTCTACAAACTCAACAATATTCTGATATTTACCCAAAGCTTTGCGCCTACCTCCAGCCTCTCCAAGTCAAGCCCGGTTGTTGGCGTACACAGTGCAATGCGGAGAATATCTTTCTGCGAAAGTCAATCTTAAGTCGTCTAATAACACTTCGACAATCATAACAACACCATCATAATCAACGCAACCGCAGTTATTACACGCCAGCGTGGTAAGAACCAGCAAATCAATGAAGACAACCGAGCATCTTGCAATAAATGCACACGCACATAAAGCTGTGAACATTGGTATGGTACATATGTATGTATGTATGTATATGTATGCCATAATCAAAAATTGCATATCGTACATACCGAAAGCCATGAGCAAAGCCTGAGAAAGTTGTGTTGAGGAGTTCTCCTTTGCAACCCCTGTTCCTTTGGATCGTAATGAGCTTGAGCCATTATGGGCTGCGCCGTAGAAGTTCTCAGACATAAAGCAGCCTTCAAAGATCATTGATGCTTGGGACAACATATTTGTACATATGTATGTATGTATGAGTTTCTTGCTAAAGGAACCTGCAACTCGCAACTCGTACGCAAATGTGTAAAGACCAGAAGCTGTTCTGCTTATAATTACAATCAATGAAAAAGCAAGCTGCGCCATTTGGCGATCAACTCGACCGTTGTGTCAGTGCATGCGTTATGCAATTCTCGATGATCGGGTGGATTTGGGCACTGATTTGAGAACTCTGTGTGGAAGCCTTCGCAAGGCAAGTGTAGCTCGTTTAAACGTTTGGTTCGTATAGGGTGCTTTTTATAGTATATAATACTTATTGCAGATAATGAATCGCGTCTGCGCCCTAGAAAACCGTTGTGTCGGACCAATTTTGTACTTTTTTTTTCAGCAATGGTGACCTTTTCTAGAAAATACCCCTCCGAATATTTGCTTTCAACTAGTCAGTACCGGCTGGTTTATCTGCAGATATCATTAGTTGACATAATACAAATAGTAGTCTAACGGAACTAAATCAAGTGCTTACTTTGACAGGCATTCCTCTGAAAAACTATCTTCTTCTAAAAACACCTTATATAATATTTACTTACTCTGCACTCATGGCAGCTTCGGGGTGTGTCGGCGTGCAAGCAGGAGTCCACCTGTATCCATTGGTGTTTTGGCAGTCAATTGAGATGTGATGCCGCTACCTAATTTGCGATGCCTGGCTAAATGTTCAATCGTTGCTGATCCACAGCAACTACTCGTACACCGCCGATCGTACGTTGTGCCTTGGCCGGAATGTAAATTCCGGGAATTCATGTGGAATCAAATAACCGAATAGGGTTTATCGCACCGCAGTCGTCTTGATTTACATACGCACCTATTTGTTCGGATATGAATGTGGGGATGCGGTGGGAGTGGGTTCAAATTCGGCCTTTGAGGTTCTACTTGACCGTTAATGATAAAGACTTGTTTTTATGTGCATGTGCACATTTGAGCTTTTTGTGTTGTTTTATGGATTGATTGGCTGTTTGGTCGGACTTGTGGTCAATTACAGTTGTGGATGTGGCTACTGTAATGTGCGGCGGGACCAGCACGCTGGCTGGGGCGTGTTCGTTCTGGCTTAGTGTTTGCAGGCTTATTACGAATGGAACGAATAAACGAAATTGAAAGGAACAATTTTCATGTACCGCAATGTAAACATGCATACTCGATCGTGTATATGTATGTATGCACGTATGTGTGGATATGAATGATGTATTGCTTTCTTCATGCACGTGAACTGATGCTGCTGAGGCTCTGGTGGGAAAATTTGGTTTCAAATTGTGTCTTCCATCGAGGCTCTCATTTGCATTTAATTAAATGATTCTGCCATATGTGGTGGATCTCGAATTGGAAATCTTCTGAAAATCTCATAATTTAGTTTTTTCAAGTACACAATTACACATACATATATGGATGTATATATGTATTGCAATATACATCCCCTCACACGGCTTGTGACGGATGAAGGTGAGAACGAACTGTTTCGGAGGTTGATGCATCCTAGAGAAAATTTGCATCTAGTACTTTAGAGCGGTTCATAATTTTGACATAATCGATTTTCAGGTTAAGTTCGAAGTTCGGTATACTGCGAAGGAGTACAGGCTTCGTACTGTATTCATACAAATATTCATTTGATAGATGGTTCTAGTTTTCCACATAACGGTTCTTTGTAACAACTTTCTTGTATAAAATGTAAACAATACCGTTAAAAACTACTACAAAGGTTACGTGTACCTATCCATAACCAAACTTTGGTTTTCTAACTCTATAAGTGAGTTCATATTAGGACTCTGTTAATATTGGGTAGTCGAAAAAGACTTTTCGTATTTCTGAACTTCAATGAACCAAATATGTACCATTTTGGTCTTCCACTTTTTGCCATTTTTCCGCTAGAGACATTATTCTATCAGCTATTATCGAAAAACTGCGACAAGTAATATTCACAGACTTCTCTTGAAGCTAATTTTACTCCATTAAGGGAGTTCTGCATTGACCGAAACAAATGGTAGTCCGATGGTGCAAGGTCAGGGCTATGTGGTGGATGCATCAAAACTTTTCAGCCAAGCTCTCCCAGGTTTTGCCGAGTCATCAAAGATGTGTGTGGTCTATCGTTGTCCTGATGGAAGACGAAACCCTTTCTGTTGATCAGTTCTGGCCTTTTTTTCGATTGCTTCCTGCAATCTCATCAGTCGTTGACAGTAAAATGTAGAAGCAATCGTTCGACCAGACTGCTGCAGCTCATAGTGGATGATTCCTTTCTAATCCCACCAAACACTTAGCATAACCTTTCGAGCCATCAATCCAGGCTTTGCGACCATTTGTTGAGCTTCACCACGCTTGGTCCATGATTTTTCGCACATTATTGGCGTATGTGTTCCACTTTTTGTCTCCTGTAACCACTCGCTCCAGAAATGGTTTCAGCAAAGAATCGCAGATGTTAATTCGGTCCATTAAATTTTTCACAGACAGTTTTATATGGTGCCCAAACATCGAGCTTCTTTCTGTAGCCAGTCTTTTTTAATTAGTTCAAAACGTTTGATGATGAATGTTAAGTTCCTTAGCGATATCACATGGAAATTTCCAGAATGGAAGGGAGAGAACCATTGTTGTGCTACACGAACTAATACAGCATCGTCTCCGTAAACTTCACAAATCTCATTTGTGGCTTGCGTGGAATTCATCCCTTTTTATACAAAAATTTCAAAATATAGCGAATTTCTTCATTTATTATTTATTTTCACCCATTTTTGGACAGCTGTAACTTGTTTTGAACTTCTCCGAATTTAATACTATATGGTATGGCACAATGTGATTGGTAGCACTGGAGATATACGGCTGCAACGGCATCTATTGACAAAGTACAAAAAGACTTTTTCGACTACCCAATATTATGTTGATATTATTAAGAACGAAACATATATCTGCCCTGTTGGCTCAAATGGTTAAAAGGTCTAGGATAACGTCGAAAGACACAAGAAAAGGAGTGAGCATCATTAAACATACTGTATTAAATAAAATATGCTAAACATCTGAAAAATACCGCTACTCACAAACCATGACTTAAACTCTAACGTAGCTACGGCTGTTCCAGCTCGAAATTGTCAACATGCCAATATTAACTTGAGCAGTACAACTCGAATTTCGAGACTGCCAGGTTGTATCTGGAAACTTGGAGACGACGTCAATGACGCGAAATGACTGCGGCGGTGGTCATGTCACGCAACTGCACCCCGTCATGCAAATCACCAATATTAATGCACGCCAATATATGATAAACCTGAGCATTTATATGAGCTTGGTGGGAATGTAAAGGACACCCACTTTAGAGCTGTCATGCATGTAATTTCCAGCAAATTTTATGTGCCGTCTGAATGTTGTTCCTCTGTGGCATTTCCATAACGTCAATAGTAGATATGCCTGTGTATGAAAGGTTGGCGTGTCCTGTCCTCCAAAGGTTCATGACATGCGAAGACCGACGACGTAAATTATTACTGTAAATTTATTACTGCTAATAGCATTTCCGTCAACTTTATGCGCCTGTCTGCAACACAAACGCCTGGACAAGCTTTCTGCAGAAAATCTGATCGCCGTCTCAGTCGATAGAACAATCGAGTGGATTTCTACTAAATGGTTCAACCTTTATATTTCTGATTCTCCCATTTTCAAGAAAATTCACAAGAAAACTTAAGCCATATCAAAAAAGCAGTTAGCCACAAACCTTAAAAGAAAAAATCTTAAAATTGAAGCTACATATGTCAGTTTAAGATCTTGGCCAACTAGTCGACAAGTTCATAAATACAGAAATGGGATGAGGAGGGCACGATGCGTCTATGCACTCTGATGACCACCTGACTATGGGCAACAGTGTCTCCGAGTCTAAACTTTGTCCCCATGTTTACATATCAAAACATGAGCGAGGTACCGCTGCGCTTGAGGTATTAAAATGAATAGTCGCAGGTGCGCTCGATTATGTGGTACATATGTATGTATGTATGTACATAAAGACATTTGTGTCCCTTGTTGTGAGCTTAATTTATAATTGACTCGCAATAAGCGCATGTGGAAGCGCTTCTCGCTTCGCTAGCCCCGCAACCATGCAAAATCTATATTGTCCGATGCGTTCTTCGCGCATGCGCATTTAATGGCGTTTGCAGCGGTGCATTGATCATTTGCATCCTGTCGTCAGGTTCATTTAAACTGTAAGAACGTAACTGTCGGCGTCCCAATTGGAGGACAACAACAACAAACTGGCCGTCAGTTATGTTATGAATATGGCAACAAGCAGAGCGGGGCCAATCCCAAAATACGCACGTACATGGGGCATATAATCCTGCTGGGTCGCGGTCTGTGCCAAACGACATGTGCGAAAGTGGACCGTGGCAGATCGGCGGTCGTGGTTCGGTGGCCGGTAGTTGTTGGTCGGTGATCGGTTTGTTGCTGCAGGCGCCAATGTCTACTGCACCGCAGGTGATCGCTTTGTTCATTGTGCTCAATGCTGCCGGATTATGTTTCTGTGAGCGGGAGAAAAGCGTATTTGCTGAAATTCCAACGTGCGTAATAATATCAAGCGATAACAGGTACAAAATTCAATTCAAATCGAATCGAAAGAGAACGAGCTACTGAGGGATATCCTTACGGAAATTGCGCTTTCATAAAATCATCTCAAAACTTTAAAATTTGGATAAAGCAGTTTCTAATATCTACACTGGTACCATATTCCAGAAGGTGTTTCAGGACTCGCTGTTGGACATTGCGTTATTAAATTTTTCTGTCTACTGATGCATTCTTTCTCTATACATTCTATTTAGTAGACATCAATGAATCTGTACTTCTTGAGCTTTTTCGTGGCTTTTCAATATTATCGTTCATTCAAGCAGTTGACACGGTAATCTCGACTGGAACATGTATTGGCCGTGCACATTTTATGCAATATGTATGCACATATATGTTTTCCTATGCACGCGGGCTCATATACATACAAACATATGTGCCGTAATCAAAAATTCAACTACTCAGCAAAGAAGATGGGATGTGGCGCGAGCATCCAGCAAAAAGCCTTTCTGCTTGTTTGACAACCGGCAAAGGATTGGCCAAACTTCAAAGTTTACTGATAAGAAGATTTGCAAAAGAAATCCTTTCGTTGCCTCCTAACTGAGGCGGACAGGGTTGGGTGGATATTTCTAGCATTGTGGGGGGTTCGTGGTTTTGCACCTCACACGCTTTCAACTATAAATTTCAATGCTTCATTTCTTCCTCCCTCCCTCAGGTCCGAATATTTTCTCCACTCTATTGAATTCCTTGATGGCGTTTCTTCTTCTTCTCTTTGCGCATCTTAAAGTTTTGACACAGCTGAGCTTCAGCTTTTGTATGCACCGACAGGTCGCTTGTCGATTAGATGCATTGACAAGTTACCGTCCGTGGTAGGGCGGTGGTCGGGGCGGGCAGGAATAAAGTGCGATTTGAATTATTGTTGCGTTTTCCGCTTGGTTTACTGATTTGGGTCTCAAAGGGTTTTTAAGTTTTTGTTTCGTTGATTGTGGCTTTGTTTTCTTGCAATCCTTTATTTATGCCATGTGGACAGCAGAGATAGATTGGCTCGAATGACCGGCAAAGAATCTAGCATTACCGAACACGCAACGCATTTACAAGTGCGTTACGTAAGCTAAACAGGTAATACCTCACCATTTCTTTTGTGAATTGTATTTTGCCAATTTTGGAAAGAGTGAAATATAAATTGAGTTCAAATAGTCTTGTTCGACTAAATATGTTAGATGGCATCAATGCTTGCTAGCTGTTGCAAACTTAGTTGGCAAACAAAATTTTAGCTTTATAAAATCTTGTGGGCGTTATGGCACCCTTTACACTAGTAGCACCCTACTTTTAAGTGTTTACGAATAATTTTAAAGCCAAGAAATGTAGTCTAAGTTGTTCTTATTTGTGAATATCATAAGTATATTTTATTTTAAACTTAAAAATAACGGAACACTGAGCATATATCATATGTAACCAATAAAACAGAAGACAATATAGAAATACATAGGGATCCATTCAAATTTAATTCGTAACGCACATATGTACAAGCACTTGAATCCATCTTCAGATACAAATCTTCGTAATTAATATTTCCGTTATTGGCACAATATTTGTTTTACCACATAACCTTCGATTTTGATATTGTTTCGTTTCCCATTTGGCGTATTTCTTGATGACCTTTGGGCCGTCAAAGCTTTACACTTATAATACATACACAGATACATAAGTACTTGGGTAAAGAGAAGTCATGCAGTTTGCGGAACCAGCATGAACAAATTGCAAGAAGTCAGAAATTAAAAGCAAAACATTATCGTGAGCGCGAGCTACTTCCACAGCCAACAAATGAACTGGTTTAGTTTCGAAAATATCGAATTAATGATGGCCTGTCGAATGTTCAATGTCTAACATCTAATCACGGCAGACGCTTGGCGGCAGCATCCAACGGCCGATGAGCAAACCGCCACCACAGATAAACCCATAATTACACAGCAGTTGTATTGGTAACATGGACGTTATGCTAAATCTGAATGTGTGTATGTATGTATGCAAGGTGTGTTATTTGCGAAAAACTAAAACATTCTAATCTGAGCTTCCAAACGGCTAGGTGAACTAATATGTGTACATACAAACATACAAAAATATGAAAAGTCACATCAGAAGTAGGTGAAAGGGGAAAGCTCATCTTCCCACCCCATTTACTTATGAATTGTTGCTTCACGCCGTAAATATGGTTTCCATATAGTATATTTTGAATAGTCAACTAATATTAGAAACAATATATTCATCTGCGCTTGTGGTATTTATAGCTTTTAGACTTATGAAAGCGATATCGCCAATACCCACGATACCAAGAGAACTACCTTCATTTCACAAGATCTTGGGCAGTGGCAAATCAAATAAACAAATATGATGGATGAAAATATTTTCTATTGCCAAAACTAATCTAAGACAAATTATGAACGTACTCACATTCATATAACCAAACCTTTTACTTAGGTCTACAAAAATATTTCTTTTATGTGCGCTCTTATAAGCAAATACACAAAGAATGCTGAACTGGAGTAAAGTTATCCAAATGTACCTATTAAATAGCACTGGCATTATTTTATCTGTCAAAACAAATAAGTTTTGTTTATGAAAATTTCAAAGCAAAGTAAACGAGTGACCTCGACGATTACTCTGTACACCTTGATACAAAATATTTGAAAATAATATGTTTTTAGAGTTTTCCAGAGCTGAAAACTTTTGCATCTTGTCACAATGTTTGACTCTCGGTTTAAAAGAACTTGTAATACACTTGACGATTCTTATAAGCCCCCTCCTTCTGACCATTTCTAAAGTAATAAAATTAATATGATATGCTTTTCACGAAAGCTAAGGGGAAGAAATTCGCGCAACAAAGAATTGTCAAAAAAGCATAACGTCATTGGAACAATTTGACAACGAAACCGAATAAATCGAAAATGTGATCAAAACACATTAATAACAGCGAGTTAATTACAGTATATGTTATGTATGTGTGTATGACAAACATTCTTTGAATGAGACCACCTCATGATTTTCGATTTAGGTGGGCTTCTATCTGTTCTATTTCTATGCATTGTATTCGAAGTGTGTAACTGACGATATGAGCCGCTTGATGACTTCGACCACTGTCCAATGAAAAGCTCGACCTCCACTACAAGCAATGTCGATTCAGTTACCAGTTTCACACAATGCAACTGCGCACATAAATACACATGCACACGTACAACACTTCGAACTCTGTTGGACAATAGTCCACTGACACTTCAACAGTTTTTGATCTTTTCGAAAATCCTGTTAATTTTATTCGTCGAGCATTTTCGTTATGCCTGGTTATTGTGAAGTACAGAATAATTCAGGGCGATTACGGCTTTGGTTGCTATTGTTGTTTTCCTAGACTGTCCAAAGCGTGCGTACCAAATCTGCATCATTAAATGCGTGTGTCATTCCTTGTGGACAATCGTCGCCATGGCTGAGATGATCACTGATGATTTTATCATTGCCGGAGTTGTCTTTGTTGTTGCAGCGTTTATTGTTGTCATGGCTGAAGGCTTTGACTTTTGTCACAACACAACTACTCGTACTTTAGAGATAAATGACAAATAATTTTGATTGATTACCACGCAAATACATACATACGCACCCGTGAAGGCATGTGAGTATGTCAGCACTCACATAAATCAATTTCGAATTAGAGAGCATTATTTGGTGACGATTATTCTTCGCCTGCGTCAAATGCCGCTGTAACTGCGGTAGTTGGTGGCGGCAGCAACGGGAGCATTTAAGCTGATTACCGATTCACTGTGTAAAATACACATACTACGTACGGCGACAAGAATATTCTGCACTATAATCACCTGGTCAAAAACTACCTCGCAACCAGCAGCGAAAGTCGATCGCTTAGAGGCCGGATTATTATCTGTTTGGACAATCCAGCTGCAAATTAATATTTTCTGAATTTATTTTAATTTTTTCATCTGCTGTTGGAATGTCCGAGTTTTTTTTTTACTATTTTGTGTATTTTTATCTTATTATAGCCCTTTATATTACTTATGTAGATATATGTATACTTGTATTCGCGTCGCAATTCATATTAAGTTACGTACTTATAGACGATTAAATCGAATAATAATACAAGTACATCTGAGATAAAGGTATGAGCAGAAAATAGAAAGACTTTGTTCAAAATTTTAAAATTCTTAATTTATTCTTTTAAATCTTTGTCGTCCCACTCAAAGTACTCCCGTTGGCCGCAATACACTTTTTTCCAATTCTCGAAACGGTTGTTAAAGTCAATTTCCGGAAAGGTTTCAATGCGCATAGCGATTGACGATAAATGTCTCCAATTGACTTAAAATGTTCTCCCGGAGCGATTGTACGAGTTTGTTGAATAGCCCGAAGTTACACGGATCTAAATCAGGCGAATACTGTGGTTGTGGCACGAAATTGGTTGAAAACTTGGCGAATCGTGGTGCAAAAATCAAGAGTTGTCGTTGTTGTTTTAATAGAACTTCTTTGCTGAATAATTTTACTCATCGTAAAAATCGACGACTGCACTTTATAGTATGTATGCATTTCAGGGAGACAAGCGTACACTAACCATTAATGATTACTTTGATGTGACATTTAGCACAGATGTCACTGAAAGTCATGACAAAAGTCACCTAAATTAAAAGGTTTTAATCTTTCTTCACACCCTTAAACTCAAAGCTTAGATAAAACGGAGAATGGGAGATCACTTAAGAAACCTGTTTCGTGCTTCGATAAAGCAATTCGGCCCTGCAGAGCTACCTAGTCATACTAAAATCTCTAACATACATAGTTAATAAAATCCAAATGCTTACGGGAGAGTATTTGGAACAAAGCCTTTCAAATGGATCACATTTATTGTTTAATAAAGACACCACCGAATTCAGGAGGCAAGGGAATAATAACAAAACCAAGAAGTTAGGAGGCACGATTTTACAAATATGTATTTATAGTATATTATGGGCATATGTGTATGGACCATAATTTACATGAGAATATGTCGAGCAGTCGAATGCGCAAATGTTCAGACATGCAACATGCAACGTGCAACAAGCTAATGGCGGTGGTGTTTTGCATTGCGGCGACATCGGCAATAATACAAATGCACTAACCCAAGCAGCAACAATAATGCGAACGGCAAACATTAACACCAATCACCAGAATTCGCGGAGTCCGACGATTTGTTTGATTGGACGGCGGCAGCTGCGTCAATGGTAGCAACATCAGTTGGGCGCATGTCGCATTTGCATTCATGTGTACGGAAACATGATGCATGAAACACAAACCTACCTACACTGCGATTCACGCATGCACGCTTGTATTTACATTTGCACTTCGAGACCATTACCATATCAGGCATTCCCGATTCCATCTACATCCACTCATATATTCATATACACATCATTATATACAAATATATGTAGAAGATATACTCGAATGCATTCGTAAATGCGAGGGCTTTAAGCTCACTGTGGTGTAGCTTGTTGACGTTGTCCCGCTGCTGCAATGACAACTACAAGGCGGCAACAAAGGACGATTGCACTTCGACCACAAGCCAGAGCCTCTGGCCAATTGCCCAACGGAAACAAGAAATTAATAATTTCATAAAGTGGCCGCGCATTGTTCTTTTTCGTTTTGGTCTGGCTTATTGAGTGCTCGGATGTACTTTTGTATCAAAGGGATTAGCCGATGATCACGTGCGCGGCTGCAATTGCAATCCTCGACTCGGCTGCTCCCGCTGACGGCCGAAGGGAATCCAGCAGCTCATGTAGCCGTGAGATGCTGTCTTTTAGGTGACGCTGTATATGTGTGCCAAGTAGTAGTACAAGGTGTGCACCGGTATTTTAATTCCAGCATTCTTCTTCTTCCTATCCTCCTTTCCAAATGAGCACAACTTCCGAAATATTTAAATTCGCCGTTTAATACCTCGAAGGCAAGTAGACTTTCACTTCCCCGATCCGATCTTCTGCCAAACATGAGTGCGATTTTAGCTACAAGGGATTTTTTTTTAACTATCGCCATAAATTGTCGTTCGAGCGACAATATATATTATGTATGAACATATAATATATATATATGTATATCTGTATAGGTAGGCCCTCACGGATCCTAAATATGTACGTATCCAGAATGTATGTTTCAAGTTAACAATGACTGGGGTTAGGTCGGTTGTTACAGTTAATGGTCATATTATTGAACATTTCGCAGTGAGACACCACAGTCAGCACTGAGCGCAACATACGCACACATACTCGAGCTGCACATGAAAAGTTAAAAGTCTTCGAATGAGCGGTGCCAGCTTCAAAATTGCGAAGAGGCGAAATTGCATTATGTTGCACACGAGCATGCGCATTACAGTAATGCAAACATTTATAACTCCGACTTTAATTCGCGCAAGGTTAATGGATATTATGTACTTGCTGCCAGCTGCCAATTGCTCGTTTCAGTTTCGAGTTGCCAGTTGCCAGTTGCTAGTCGTCAGCTTCCAGTGTGCCGCCTGCTGCCACCAACCACCAACACAGCGTTGTGTGCAATTTCCACCTGAATGCCCGTCTGGCATCGTCACATCGTCTTGACGATGAAGAAATCGTATGATGACTACACCCATTATAGCTTCCGATGTGGAAACCGCTTCGTGCAACAGCCTCTGCTCTATCCAACATGCGGGATTTGTGCATATGAGCTTGTTGCCGCTGTCGCTTATTGGTTTCGTTCGTTTATATGCCGTTGCCAGTGAGAGCCCAAGTCTGTCTGGGCGATAGATCGAGGAAGCCGAGTATTTCGAGTGTGGGCGTAATCGTTTTCACGTTGACGTTACGGTGTTGAAAACAAATATCATAATGTGTACCACTGAAGTCGAACGTGAACTGATGACACGCGATTGGCGCCAGATTGTGGTAGCAGGCGACGATAAATGAAGCTCCTTACTTACTAACCCAAAGATTTTTAACTATGCAAGTACCTTCATCAGAACCAAATCAAAAATTCTTAAGGGATTTTATATACATACATATGTACATATAATGGTAAATATGGATTAAGAATTTGTTCACGTACATATGAAGTCTGCTAAAAATTAAAAATGGAGTTAAGCTTCTCCACCGCATACACGATGGCATTGATTCGATATAGAGACTTCGTCTTCTGCAATTTTTGCGTACATATTAAATATTTAGTTGAATATCAGGATTTTCGGGTGATGAAATTAAATAAAAGTTTGTTTGAGTATATATGTACTTGTACTTTTGTATACTTATTTATAACAGTACAATGTAGCACTATATGCAGAGGCATATATCCAACAATAGATTTAGACACCTGTATAACTACAGTAATTTAGCAAATATAATAGTTTTCTTCGTCTAACTAGCTTATCCTTAACACTCGCCACCCGGAATCGAAGCTGAGTAGGGAATAGGTTAACATAAGAAGCCTAACAAATTGTGCAAACGCTAATATTTCAGTCATACTACACACGGTCCATGTGAAGAGCTCAAATGACTGAAGGCCAAATAAATTCGTAAAGAAATTATTCATAAAAAATGTCAAAATGCCCATTTGAGTAATTGTGAAATGCGGAAAAGAAGTGGAGATTTAGTTCCACACACCGCATGTGCCTTTACATGGACCTTAAGCTTCGATCGGAGTTGCTGTTGCCATGATCGGCACATGAATGAGCTGACGAAAATCGTTCATATTTCAGTTGTCATCTTACAACAGTCGTTCACTCGGCGATCAACCGACCAGTCGTCAATCATATGCGGAATCACCAAACACACACCGTACTCTGGTATCCTATCTGCATTAATAGTGGCCATTGCTTGGTGAGATCGGTACGAAGATACCTTCGTTCGACACCAGTCCGCGCTAACTCCACACAAAAGATCAGAAATGTTATAATTTTGAAATCATTATTTCATTGAATTCAGTATAAGTACAAACATGAAACAGATTTGTATGATAGTTGCCTGCAGGGTTATAATTTCTCTAGCAGCCTTGCAAGTCTTGACGCACTTACTATCAGTCAATTAGTGAGAGAGCACAGATGCTTTAACTGCTGGGTGTGTTCGGTAAATTTAAGAAAATATATATGTATATGCATGTGTATTTTATAGTGCATTTGGGCAAACCATATACCCTTTTGCCAACGAGTTGCAAAGTGGAACTACAACCGCGAGGGGGCTGCGGTTCTTGGAGGCGAAGGATCATTTTTTAGAAACTTCACAATTCTTCAAGCGGTCGAAATATTTGTGGACCACACATAATATAAATTTACGCGCTGCGTTGTTGTGGAATTTACGACACTGCCCTCCACCGGCCGACGTATGGCGGGCGAGTGCAGCCTCCAGCGAAGGGTGAATCGCGCATCCAGAGGAGTTGAGTTCTGTAATGTTGAGAAATGTCAATGCTTTTGACAGTTTGTACGCGGTTTATTAATTGCCATGTTAAGTCCCAGACTTTATGAGAGACACGAAACGATGACGAACTTGTTGCTAAGAAAGCGCACATCAACCTATGCCAACAACAACAACAATAGACTGCTCCTCTGATTTCATCGAGTAGTGTGTGTAAAACGGCAATAAACATTGATTCCATCAAGCAGCAGGTGACTGTTGCTCGGTTGAATGCTGAGCGTGGTGTATGCATTCGATGGCTGGTCACATCCACATACCTGTGTAAGCATCTCAGCAGATATTAGGCGCACACAAACACTTCCAGCCAGCAGCACTGATTTGTCTTGTGATAAGTATTCAAAATGTGTAACTTTTCGAGTTTTGATCTGCGCACGCGTGCGTACTTGCGCTTTTGGCCGTTTTGTTTAGCGCTTGCCGCACATCCATCAATTACATAAATGAAGTCTTTTTGTGTACTCATCATTCGATTATTCCAAGCATATTGACGAATGTTCCTGCCGCATACCACAACAGCGACGATTGCCTATTGTCTTCTCAAGTCACAGCGCCTTTGGCAACAGCGTTCGCTTGAAAATGCTTCAGCATGACTGTGAGATTAATTCTTTGAACATTCACCACTACGCACCTACAAACTTTGCCAACATTTTGTTTTAATTTACAAAAAATCTTCTGTCGTATAACTATTGAAAAATTGTGGCCGATTTAGTCATCTAGTCTAATAAATGTTCCTTGGTATACAGTATAGCGTTACATACTAGTTTTTATAAGTATGCATTTACATATACCGATTAAAGAGGTTACATAGTTCTAATTCTAACTCAAAAGTGTCAAAACTATTTGAGTTTGATACAGTGACCTTTAGATAAAATTTGAAATTAATTATTTCACTAATTATTATTGAATGAGTAAAATAATGCATTTCAGACTTCTGCCTCAAGGTTAAAATCCAAGGATAACAGTGGATTAAGCTAATAAAATCTCATATTAATAGCATATAAAAAGTGGGTCCACGCAAAATTTAGGATTGAAGAGCGAATTTCTCTCATGTAATCGCAAATTCTCTAGCATTGGTTAGTAAACAGGTACAGAAATGATGCTTGTTAGAATATTTTGAAGTTCTGGGACATAAATTGTCAAAACCGTACAAGAGTTCCGAACAATACAAAATAAGCAATATTTAAATGAACATAGAGGAACTGCAAAGCTCCTTTGTCCTTGGCAGCAAACAAAGAATCCTTTGTCTTCATGTTTGAGAGTCAAGGTTTTTTGGATTAAAGAATGCTTGTTTTAATGACCGCTGTTTTTCAACCCTTACTTACAGGTAGTTCAGCATCTTCTGTCCTAAAGTGACTCTGGGAACTATTGTTATATAACTTTGTCACACAAAGGTTTATAATCTGCCGCAAATAGTGGCAAAAGAACAATGCATGCAACAAACAATTGTTTCGTTGTTTTCCTGACGGCAACAGAAGGACATAAAACGAGTCACTTTTTAAACTATTTACGGAAATTGATCCATACAATGTTCAAGGTCATCATAATTCCTTAAGCAGTTCACTCCAAAAATGGGAATTTCCCTTCCATTGCTTGACACTAAATCTACTGAACGGAGTAACAGAGTTGATATACTCATTCATCAGCAAAGAAGAGACACTACGAGTATCATTTATAGGTATAATCAAGTGATTAATCCGAAAGGTCTGTCTTGCTTCCTGTAGCTCATCAAATTACGGTTTCATGTAATCGAAATATTGAAGATGTTCAGTTCTGATGCTACTCTACTAATTTCCGATCCAAAGTGATATCAGATGATGAGGATCGCATTTTTGTAAAATGGTGAATTGCCGTAAATGCCGTAAATAAAAAAATAATAATAATGAAATTACAATAAACAGAAAGGAAATGGATGCAGGTGCAATAGAGGTTATTCGATGAACTCAACTTAAAAACTACAACGAAATGTGTTCGGCATGCATCGTCACAGTAGAGGTTTGATTTTAACTGACTAAGTGTAAAAAGTTCTTTTAAATATTTGAATGAAAACTTACTGTCCACTTCACAGCTGACCTCTCTTGTATTTCTGAGTGGGGTAATTTTCTATTGTTATTATTTATTGTATTTCATGTGCTCTCATTTCTAAATCCAGTCTATATAATTTTCAATATGTTTTGAATATGAAAGCTCTTTAGCACACCCTTTTGCAGAGCTTTATATGAAAACAAATTCGTATGAAAGTGTTTGTGCATTATTTCTTTATGTTCGGACCAGGCCACGCCCATATTTGCCATCAATGCACTGCTCAAGGCGCTGCCTTCATATCGCACTGCCACAATTGATAAAATCTCTTGCCAAATGTACAAATTGTTCACTCCGGCGAAGACAAAGGAACTCAATATTGCAACAGCCAAAAAAAATAAAAAAATTAAAATTTAAAAATTGATATTACCCAGCCGAGTGGCTTGAATGCTTAGCTATTAACATATATATATGTATGTACATGTATGATGAAATGAACCCTATTAGGGGCCAACTTTAATATTATATACACGATTTTAACGGCAAAGAACCTCAATAGGCAATGTCAAACAGATGAGTGTGTTTTTTAAGAGAAACGCTATTTCCAAGTGTTCAGCGCTTACGTGGTCTTAAATTTATAAGGTGACCTGTAAATATTTTAGTAGACGGTTGCCATATAGAACGATCATCCGATTCCATCTAAAACAACGAACAACATGATCCCTATTTCTTATAACTCGATTTTCAAGTTTTTATTTTATATGAATATGTTTTGTATTTGTGTTCATCGTATTCTTCACGAGCTTACACGCGTATATATATACATATATATATATATAGTTTACATGTGTATGCATGTATATTAGATTTAGTTTGTAGTTGATGTCAAGTGCAATAATAAACACAGGGTTAGCTTGTCCATTTTGTCCATGCAGCCCATTCTCCCTTCAGCCATGGTCGAGCAGTGAAGGCGGTTGTTAAATCATTATACTATAAATGCCATGCTAGTGGCCTATACAAGCGATGATTCCGAAGGCTTTTGAGGCGACGTGGCGAATTTCGTTATCCTCAACGTCACCACTTCGTCCTCAACGTGATCTCAACATAGTAGACATCTACCAATTACAATCGTCGTGGTCTTCACCTGGCAGTGGGCCGAAACTGCCGCTAGCACATCGTCGACATCACAGGCGTAGACTTGGAATTCGCCGTAAAGCTGTGCAAATGGGGGTGCAAATGCGTCTCCTAAAAGTTGATTCAAAATTTTGTTATTTTTTTCTTGTTCTTGTTCTCTCTGCATTTTAATCGCCGATGCGCCACCAACTCACCTCAATTTCAATCTCCGTCAACTGTCGCTGCAAATTAATACAAGCGCATGTATTCGTGAGAGCATGTGCCCATAACATACATATGTACATATGTGTGCGTAGTTGGGTCGCCGCGGTCGCTAATATTGGCTAATACTTGGTGATTCGTCCATTGATATGTGTGCCGGGGCTATCTTCCGAGTGGCAAATTGCATTTTGCTATCCCAAACCATTTAAAGTAATTTATTTCCTTTTTGTTCGTATTTCGAGAAGTAGACCTGTGCGAAACTACGCAATCAATACGTTGTTGGTGTTGTGTTTCATATTGGAAGCCGCGCGACAGCCCAACCATACAGAGTATCAAGTGTGTATATGTATGTGCACGCGTAAATGACTTCTTTTCTGTGCGCATTCGCACCGGAGACTTTGGGACGAGCCCAAGGTAGGCTGACAAGCGGGCATCGGAGTGACAGCTTGAGATGTGGGGAAGTGCGCATCAGTTTGTCTCTCTAGTCTTCCGTTCTGACGGTTGCTTTTCGTTTTCCCCATTTTTGCTACATGTTTGATTCCTTGCATTTGGATTTCGGTCTGTCGTCGTTCCTCTTGGAAAGTAGGTATAGTAGTATCGTACATATGTACATATATAAATTAAGAACTCGACGCATTAATAATAAGCGCGACACGCCCACTTGTCAAACGAGTCGTCTGAGTCGAACATGTCGTTGGCAGAGTATGCAGAGAAATATCGCGATCTGGCTGGGATTAAATGCGGAGATCGGTGATTGTGACAGGCTCTTCTTAAATAGTCATGGACGTCTGCATGCCTGAGGGAAGTGGTGGTGATACCCGAGTGGAATAATTTCATACTCGAATTAAATTCATTAAATGTTAAACTTTGCGAACAATCCTTAATCAAATAACAATTTCCAGATAATAAGTATGATACTGATAAATAATGTTCGGCTTTTTGTTAGGCCCAACTTGTTTCCGAGGACAACTAGTTTGTTTTAAGTTACTTACGTATACTATACATATATTTATGTACATATTTACATAAGCCTTTGAGATATATTTCGCAAATAATAAATTGAGTTTGTTCGACCTACAACTTCATCACTAAAGTCAAGTCTATGTTAAACGTTTTTTGAATTTCAGATGTAAATTCTATCACAATAAATGTGTAGTTTGCTTTGAGTATGACTTTCGCGCTTTTAAGATAAGAAGTATTAAGAAATATTTTATGACACCAGTTTCCAGAAGATTAAAGATGTCTAAATGAGAGCTGAGAACCAAGCATAATTTTCAGGATCTGCTCACTGTGTTGTTATTGAAATAAGAGGAGCAAGATCGAATAAAAAAGTTAACCCTTGAAACTATTTGAGTTTCCTTTGCCACACTCTTAAAAATCAAGCTTTTTCGTCTATATTACGAACAATTTCGAAATGACAACTTCAATAATCGATAACCACTAACACTAGGTTATTTCATTCTAAAAGTTTTGTTACAAAATGTTGTGTGCTATCCCTTCCCTAATGTTTTCCCAGATTGAGAATTTGACAGCAAACTCAGTCTTTGAACAAAGATTAGTTAAAACACTACTGCATATGGCTTAAAGACAAGACTGAATTGATAATTTAAGATATTACTTAGATCAGTAAATTTGGGAAATGATGCAAATATATGTGTATATGAAGAGAAAGTTCACAAAATTGAGCACATTTTTTACCTGCTAAGTCTAGATGTAAGGTAAGAAAGTTAAACAAGTTCTCTCCTTTGTCTCTCTCCTGGACGGGTTGTATTAAGAAAATCAAAAGGGATTATCTGAAAGACAATGCATACAATTCGGCCTTGAGTTAATCTATAAGTTTATTTTCATTCGAGTAAACAGTATAAAAAGTAGACAAAATCTGGGAACTTCATCATTTTGTCACGGACTTTTGAACTGACACAACCAACCTTCAGATATTAATATCTCAAGATGCAAAGTTCTAAATTCTTTATAAGATCGCTTTTAGCCGATACCAATATTTTCGATGATATGGAGATGATGCTCCCTGATAAAGAAGAAATTAAAGTGGCAGACCAACCGCTAAACAATCCGCCTGTACATGAACCCTACCACCCAGAATCATACGAGTACAGACCTCAACTTGCAATCAACACTAGAATGACGTATAGTCATGCAATTGCGACGGCGATTCGTGCTAGCAGTGAGAAGATGTTGCCTTTGAAGGACATATATAAATGGATCGAGGAAAACTGTCCATACTTCCTCAACAATAACGATAACTGGAAGGACACGGTCAGGCACAACCTGAGTCACAACAAGCTGTTTGTACGCGTTGCACGGCCCGCTAATAAACCCGGCCGCGGAAAATTTTGGGCAGTTGATGCAGCCCAAGAATCCAAAATTCAAAACCGAATGAAGAACCAGGCGCCAGCAAGCAGGAAGACTGCCCTTTACCCATATCCACCCAGGTACTGCAGTCCAGTATACCCACCCACTTACGCTCCGGCTATAGGACAATTCTGGTATCCGCCGCATCAGTTTGTGCCATATCCGATTAATTATTATACTTACGGGTAGCGATATTAAGATGGAATTTACATAGGTGGAGTGTTCTTAAATAATTATTTATTAAGTCTTATTGATTGTTTTCTTAAAAGTAACTAATTTTAGTGTTAGTATTTATTCCAAAGAAAAGCATTTTTAATTTATAATATTATTCTAAATAAACGAAGACGGCCAAATATATATAATACACTATTTATTTCGTTTCGTATTAAGGACTTAGTTGCTTACAATAGCACAATAGCAGACACTTAGTTAGCAGGGCGGATCCAACATAAGTTCTTGGGGGGAAAATAATCATTTACTTGAAACATGAAGATTATTATATTAAATATATAGTCTTTATATAGATGGTGGAAAAATTTCAAATCGAACATCTAATAATAAATCCTACTATTATAAAAAAACACACACTTATAAATCGAAGACGTACGGGTGACATACCTTTATGCAATGTACATATGTATCTATAATATTGTTGGTGTATTGAATAGAAAAATTTCACAAAACAAACTGATGTGGGTCAAGTTTTGAGAATCTTTCGAGAACTTCTTCGGTGTTGTCTTCAATGTCATGATGCGTGTGCAGCAACGCCCGGCCGTTCAATCTATCTTGAAGCATGTTCTGTCCTCAGCCACGTTTTCATGCGCCGAAGTGGTGAAGTGGCGAAAAACAGCGTTTAGAGCTCGCATTCGAAGTGTGCAGAATATGTGAGAAAATTATAAATTATGGGGTCTACATTGCAGTTCTTCATCGTTTGAAAGACAGTAGTCGGTAACTTGTTGACTTTTGACTTTTGCTTCTGCCCTCAATGGCGCCGCCAGTGATCAAGTTCACCTTTAAGCTTCAAACATTATCCAAAGGCTTTTGAATCTATCTATCAAGCGGTCAGTAAGATTTTCCATTTCTTACATTTTCAAAGCACATACTTTTTCTGGAAGCAAGAAGTTCAAATCAATCCAATACTTCTCTAGAAAAGCGCGTCTTCAAACCGATTGTTTCCAGCAAAGGAATGTACCCTGAGACCCAGTAGTATTCTTCGAAAGTTCTCAAGCAATAATTTCCGTGTTTTGTTTGTCGACCCCAGATTATTGGGTTTTCTTCGTAAACTTTCAGTTCTGTCACCATTTTTTTAGTGTTTTAATAAAGGGATAGAAAATGCTCATATCATATTTGATGGCTTTGCAGGTCGATCGATTCTTTCTGAAGAATCATACTTAGTGAATGAGTGTGAATGAGTTAGAGATAGAATATAACATAGGCGAAAAATCCCATTTATAAATTCAAATTTGTACACGGCTGCGAGGAGTATCGTTGCTTTTCCCGCTGTTTCCTTATTTTCCCCGTTACTAATTTTAGTCAGAACTTTGACGATCAACGACAATTTTGGGTCTAATTGGATAACTGCATAGTGCCGTCGAACCTATCTTGTTTTACATAACTGGATAAGTTGTTCGCCAAGTATAGTATTTTTCCCAATGTGGTCGAACGCTTGGAATGCGTGTTCATAAAAAATATGTTCACCTCTCTTATGGTACTTTCTCATACTATCTCGATTAATCGTATCTTAACATTTCTTGTTTGTGGGAATAACAGAGAGTTACTGCAGCATTATTCGATCTTATTTCGTTGACCGCTCCGATATGTGTAAATTGTCAGAATGCTCGATACGCAATGGTTTTAGCTGTCAGTTGTTGGCTTTTCTATGTTGGAAAACCTGGATGATAAGCCGCGAAGAATTAATCGAGCAGATCACAGATTGAACTAATGCTGCATCAATTTCAAGTTCTCTCTCAAGCCGCGTCGTTTCAAATTTAACAGTTTTAGTTACGGATTTGATTTGATTTATTAACAATTTAATCTTCATACATTGCTACAATTTGTAACTTCAACGGTATCTTAGCATTATTTATTATATTCAAAAATGGAGTAGTCTTTTTTTGTTTCTGAAATAAAATGGCAAATTTCTGGATTATATTTTTTCAGAGTAATGAAATTATTTCGCCCTTGGGGGGGAAATTTCCACCATTACCCCCCTCGGAATTTTCCACTGTAGTTAGTACAGATTTATCCAACATTAAATATCAGTATATTTCACTGACATAGAGACCTTGTACATATTTTTTGCTATTTGTGAGGTATCTGAAAAATACTGGGTTGATTTGCTTCGCTAAGCATAATCACATACACGACTATCGACTATTAATGCAATAACTGTCATATCCCTATTTATCAGTAAGAATATTTGAATGACATGATTTGGGGTCGAGGATTACGTTGGCGAGTATTTTATTCCTCAAACTGTCTAAAATCAATTTTTCGATTTGTGATAAGCTTTAGATAAGCGAATAATATTCAACACACCCCTGAGATATTTTATTTGTGTTACCTTGGGAGTTTTTGTTATGCTAAAGCTAACTACCTAAATAACCTTGCACGTTTGTCCGAAATTGCATCATCTGGCGAAAGTTTTATACCTGCGTATACGGTTATGTAGCCGTAATCCCTTTCCGAAAACAATAGAACAATAAAAGTTTAACACAATTGATTTTAGGTTTTCCGTCATATCCATATTTGCATAACCACATTTCAAAGAGTTATAATTGCGGGGTTTTCCAGCCATTACCTTATATTGAGGCCTTGGCTATCTGGTAATTCTGCGATCTGTGGAAGTCAGAATGTTACTTCTTGGAATAGAAACCCTCAATTCATTTTTTTTGTTGCATTGCCGAAAGTTAGCATGGCTTTATTGAATACAATTGTTCAATGTGAGTGTCTTTTATACAAAAAGAACCCGCCTTATAAATTTTGCCCTTATTCATTCGACACACTTGTATCTTACGGAATGCTGAAAATACGTTCTTACACCTTGTGCATGGCTTCGCTACCGAGAAGTCAGCTACCAAGTTGGTGAAAGACTGTACCTACGAAATGTTGCAAGTATATGGATTTTGTTATACTACACTTTGAACAATATTGCGTATATTATAATAGAACGTCGCCAAATACTCACAGCGAGTAGGACATCCTTGCGAGTTGTGCTCCCCCAAACGAGTGAGGCAGTGAGGCAGCGGAGCCAGCGGTCAATAGCACATGGCAATCAACGCAATAAAGAAAAATTAAATCTGATATCGTTTGAATCAAAAGGGGCGGTCAGAACACGACTCACCGGTGCATGTGCCCGCGCACCTAGTCTCCACATCGCCTGGAAACACTTTGTGAGCGTGTGTCTGTATATGGGGTGGAAGAGAAGGGGACGGAGGCAGCAGAAGTAGATGGCAATATGCGTCTTTGTTGTGCGACATGGGACATGATGGTAAGGCACTGAATGGCATGACAGCAAAATCACTAGCGGAGGATCAATTGCAGTTCACAAAATTACAGTGACGCTGCAGATGTGTCGTGGTAGGTTTTAGAGTGGAATTCTTGAACGAAGCGTGGTGGGAGAGGGGTTCTCCCGGAATGGTGGACATATGCTGTGAGCGTTCATTTGGCTTAGACTCAGTGGCTGAGCTGTGGATCAGCACTTACGATCGCCAGCAGACACAGAGCAGCAGTCCGATCATGCTCCGCTTGTAAGTGGACGAGTAGAGGGTTATGATTGAGTTTTATACCAAATAATTGCGGTATTTATGTATACTCATACGTAGTTGACTGAGATTTTGGTCTGCTGACTGTGGGTCCGTTAACAAAACTGAAATTTAATTATTTGTAATTAGTTTAATATTTCACGCGAAAAGCTCGGCTAGCTACAAATTAATTAGCCATAAACACCAAAGTATAATAAAAGCGTTCGTACTATTTTATTCCATACTTTAAAGGGCAACAGTTTCGCATCAGTGATGTTCAATTAATTTTTCACTAATGCCAACCCATAGAAGTAGTGAAACGTAGAGATGGTCAGAGGTGCATCCACCCGAAATCATTAGACCTATTCATAACATCTCTAACCGTATTTGTGGCCACTAAGGGCGCTGCAGCAGCTGTGGTACGGCGGCCAATGCAATGGATAGCGCAGAGCCGCGGTGGGGCATTCATTCTGCACAAAATCAATTTGCTACCGTCCACCGACTACAACCTGTAACAACCAGCAGCCACCAAACAATCACAAATGTGGGCCGCCATTACTACGAATGCCCAAAAATTGCATACTATGTTGTAATCATTGCCGGTTTTTGTTGTTTTTGTTAATGACTTTAACCGCCGATTTTTCGGTTTTTCGGTTTTTTTTTTGTTTTCTGCTTTATTCGGGTTTTTGTTTTGGCTTTGTTGTAGTGGCTAGCGGTCGCTTGCTGTTGGCTGGTGGCTGCCAATATCGCTGCCATATCGACAATTGGCATCAATAATAAAATGTAAACCACAATTCACGTGAACAGATTGAGCGATGAACAGCGGTTGCAAGAGCACTTGCTTGTCTGTTATCCGTTTGTGCCGTTGTATGTTTGTCAGTTTGTTGTGTTGTCAGTTTGCTGGTGTGATTGGGTGGCTATGCGCTTTTCACGTCTGTACAAATGGAAAGTGGGGCATGAGCGGTGGCGGTGGTGGTACCCATGGAGGCGGAACACTTGCTGGCACAACCTGTCGCTTGTGTGGCGGCGAATAGAGCGCAGCATCAAGCTAGATTTCCGAGTGTACGACTGACGACCACCTGTCCAGGTGGCCCAGCCCCTTGCCAATGTGCCGTATCCCGCTTGGGCTCGTAGTGCATGCACATCATCTGGGTGCATATTAGGTTATATAATTTCCAGACAAATGCATATGGTGTACAAACATATGTAAATTTCTACTTGCAAATGTGTTAATGGTCAATTATTAAAACATTTTGTGGGATCGATCAGGCCGGATTTTATTTTCGATGCGGATATCTGAGAAGTTGTTGGTTTTTATATTATATTAAAATTAATTTCGCATGTGGCAAAATATTATCGAAAAAAGTAAAATATATTAAAGCACAATTCGACTATTAATCGACTATTCATATGAGCAGCTAAATATGAGTCTTTGTGTCGTTATTTTTATGTGTCTATACACAAAATATGCTAAATATTCACTACACTGGCCTATTAAATAAAATTGGTATGGTTCAGCTCCATATATTCCGTCGGTACGCTGGGGAGTACAATCTCTATTGTTACTACTAGATGCCAGCAGAGAGCTCTGGTTTGCCTACAATTACCCGATTAATGAGACGGCAATTCGCTTGTATTCTGCTTACTTTGGCACTGAAATTGGCAATAAACGAGAGCGATGTGAAAAATGTTTCTGATATTTTCGTATTAGTTTACAAAATATACCCAAAATCAGCTCTAAAATCTGAGGGAGCAAATTATTGTAGGCCAGTGCTATGTTTTTTGCAGTACAAGCTGGCAATTGCGCATACTTATTCATATCCTGCAGTAATATCAACTAGTAATAAATCGTTACTTTTATGTTTAAATTTTTCTGAAAAATATATCGGGTTGTTCAAAAGGTTTTGTCATTTCATAAGAAAAACACAATTTTATGATTCAAAATACACTTTATTATTCAGTATAATCTTCCTGAACATTAATACACTTGCTCCAACGATCCTCCAATCTCTGGATCCCATCCCTGAAGTGAGAATCCGGAAGGTCTGCAAAATACGCTTTAAGAGCAGTTATGACCTCTTCATTTCATTTCATTTTGGACGTCCTTCACGTGGATCGTCTTCAAGGTTTGTACGACCACGTTTAAATTCAGCAACCCATCTTTCTACTGTTCTAATTGTAGGTGAACAATCATTATACACTGTTAACATTCGTTCGGGAATTTCTTTTGGTGCTACACTTTCCAAAAATAAGAATCTTATCACTGCACGATATCGAATTTTTTCCGTTGCAAAAAAATACTGTGACCCGGCGACACTAAATGGATTGTAAACGAATAATAAATTAACAGTTTGAAGTGGAACACAAAAAGTTTTGGGCTAGTAGCAACGCCCTCTCTTATCGAACGACAAAACTTATTGAACATCCTGGTACCCTCGCACTAGTTCAAAACCATTATGTAACTTTTGTGGTCTCAGGTGCAATTTTAACTGACTTCTGTTTAGGCCATCCTGTGCTTTTCTGGTATAAGTCTGATGATTTCCGACTAGTTCAAAATAATATCGGGCAAACCGGAACAGTAACAGTAAATTGTTCCATCGCAGGCTACTTATGTACATATGTATGTATCCATAGACATGTACTAAATGTATCCACACAAACGTCGATAATTTATTTGCACTTCAGTCCTCGATGGTTGTCAATTTTAATGTAGATTTGTAATGTTCTCTTTACTGAAATTAAATAAATAATTTTGAATATTTTATGGAGCACATTTCATCCACGAGTTTCGTGTACATACACCCACGCGTGCATACTTTTGTATGTAAGCAGGGATTCCACCACCCACAAAATGCGTATTTTTTCCGCAAATATTTTTTGCTGCCATTATTCGCTGTTTTCAATATTAATCCTTAAATCCGCAAATATTGACGGGAGTAAACAGAGTTTTAATCACTTATTGAAATTGTGATGAAACACACACTTTCCAAAAAAAAAAAAATATTGCGAATCCAAACAGGAAATAAGAGCAAACATACAAATGCATTTAACGGTCTCTGGGCACTCGCACAACAACTTTTTAATTGATGAGTTACACAGATGAAATGTACCGTTGACGTTCTACTTTTGCGTGAATTTGGTTTATTCTAATTAGAACTTAATACCTGTGATAAGGCACTTTCAACAAAAAAGAAAGATCAGATAATTCTAAATGCGGTGAGTTACCTTCTAGATACCTGAGTCAATGCATTTAAATACATCAACTAACGGTCGCTATGACATTTGAAATAAGTCAAGATACTTATCCTTACGTAAAGGGTGTTTTATTTCGAGGTTTCTTACTTTTTTTAAGAAAAAACACAGAAGCTTCAAATTTAATGGGGAATGTTTATTATCATATCATTTCAGCCAGAAATGGGCCTCATCTTCTTGGAACTTTTCAAGAGCCCATAGCGCGAAGCCGTGCTGCTTGGGAAGGTCGAGCGACTTCAGTTCTTGCACAAGCTGTATTTTGTAAAATGCGCCTAGTCGTTTCATACGTCAGTCCGAGTTGCTGCGAAGAGCGTCAAATCGACTCTCCATGGTCTTCGTGTACAATCTCAGCTATACCTGCCATATTTTCTTCACTGCGAGCTGGACGTGGTCTTTTCGTAAAATATATGCTCAACTCCATTGGATGGAAGCAAAGTATGTACGTTACTACATCACTTACCCTTGGTAAGTACTATATTACAACTATTTTAGAAAATTTTTGGAGCATATTTTGTTCATGAATGAAGAAATGGTTTCATAGCGACCCGAGCCTGCGAATTCTTTTCTCACAGGCATTTTCCAAGCGGTGCAATAAGGCACGTGCGAGCCTCTGCAATAACAACAACAGCCAGCTCTGCTTCGAGGCATCGACATTGCAAGACATTGTTGTTGCAAAACGACTATAAAGGCTGATCACCGTAAGTTCAAAAATACTTGCTGCACTCTTTAGATCGTTAGTAATACGGATGGGAGAAGTCCTTGACCATAAAAAAGCTTGTTAATATGCATCGCTTGGTTTTAGGGTACAACTATTTTTATTTAGATTTTATGTACAGTTAACCTTCTATAACTCGATCTCTTGAATTTGCAATAGAAGTCAAATTTCATACACATTTGCTTCCATAACTCGAAGTCTCTCTAACTCGAAGTTTTTTTGTGGATTATGGTGATTCGAGTTAAATAAGTTCAGCTGCACTTATACCCAAGTATGTATTTAGATGGTTAAATCTAACGGAATGTAATGGGTACATTTAAATGTACTGTTCACGTCCAATAAAGACAACTGGGAATTTCAGCACCTACCTAAGGAGTATTCCTACCGATGTGCAATCACGTAAGTGTTAGGGTAGTAGGTGCATGGTACTTGTAAATTCTCAGTAAGAGCAAACTGTTGGTGTAATGGGTGAGTCTTGGTATCTCAGGGAAGAAGCGCGACTGGCCTTCGGCAATTACCCTGTTGGCAAAAACAGCAACAACAAAGAGTATGATAGCAAATGCAACGGTGAAATAAAGTAATTTATTTGCTTACCGTCAGATTTGGCAACAATTGCGGTTTGACGTTGCCGCTGTTGGAATTCTAGCTAAAGTATTTATAGAGCTCGGCTGCTAATGCGGCTGAAGCTAGTGGCTTCGTTGTTGTGGTGGTGTAACTACCAATGGGTTGCACCAAAGGCCAAATGAAACAAACGTTTTGTAATCTGTATCGATATACATGTGCATGCATACATACATATAATATGTGCCTAACCGTGTGTATATATGTATATACAAATATACATACATATATAGAACTTGTTGTCGATGCTAAGTCAAGTCAGCTAGAATTCTAATATATTATGTCTATGTACTACTAAGTACATAAATATTATATATGTAATTGCGAATGAGTATGTATAACGATACATAGGCTAACAATCCCTGTAGAGAGAAATCCGAAACCAGTGGACTTAACTGCAGTTAAACCCCCTCTGGCAACATATACACATATGAGACTCATGAATTTGGATGCGACATAACAGCAACTCCAAGAGAGTTTTCCAGCAGGGCAACCAGCTGCCACATGCATGCACCTGGCAAATACATACATGCTTACATCTGTAGCTATGACTATTTTGGCAATACATGTCTTGTCACATATGAAGCTACGTGTGCACATTCATATGTGGCACCTCGTACATATGCCTCAATGTGTCCCGGACGCAACGCCACAACACCGTTATTTACGACGCAAGACAATGGGTTCCGGTTCACTCGAAGCATTCAGATCTCTCATTGCGTGTTTATGTCGCTGTGTGCCGAGCGTTTGCCGTGCAGAAGGATGTAGCCACAATGTTCACGCTGGGCTCTGCTATAGACTTCAGAACTGCGCTCGAACTAACGGTTTTTGGAGGTTGGAAACTTTTTTCAACCTCGGCAGACACATCCGATAGCAAATTATATGGCAACATTATGTGTGTTTATATCAGGACACGTACACAAATTCACACATACACCCTGTACTGTGCGCCACACTCAAGTGTACATATAAGTAGTATGCACTTAATCACTATAAAATGTAACTGTTACTGGTCCGCCGTTGCCACTGAAACAACACCAACAAATGCAAGAACCAAGTAGGAACCCAATAATATTATACAATGAGAAGTTTCTGGGATAGTAATAATTTTGACCGACAGCGGCTAAAATTTTCAGTCACGTCTTGCCACCACGCCCCATAATATGTACCGAATTATTATATGTCGATTTTTACAATAGAAGCTCGTTCAAATCTAATTAGATTGACTTGTTTAAACATTTTTTACGAGTTTTCGTAAGTTATAAGTGTATTGACTTTTACTGGGCTGGTTTGACCAGTATATACACATCCATATAAGTTTTACAACAGTATTGGAAATCGGGAATAGACTACTGTGAACTGGTATTTAAAAAAACTTTGAGGCATTGTGAGATAGGGATCATTCGGTAGTTTAAAATCAAGAAATTCGGTATACCTTCAGAAACTTTTTCTTTTCCTCTCTTCATGTTTTTTAGGTTAGTCAGTTAGGTATTATCAATCTCTTATCATAGAAAACCATTTGGAAACCCATACATGCAAGTTTTTCAAACCCTTTCCTAACTGTGTAGTTTCGATTTAAACCGATGAGAATTGCTTGTCTCTAATCTAAAAAACTAGACGGAACAGTACAAGATGGTGCATGCCTTTGTTGTGTTGGTCCCAACGCAATTCAGTTTTTGTTTGTTTCCTCCTTTCTATTCCGTTGTTCATGCTTGCCCCAGCAGAGCGCTAGCTGTCCGAAAGGAAGGAAGACAACGTAAGGCAACGGAAGGAAACACTAAAATGTTATATTCGAGATATTACGATTGGTGTAAGTTGCGGCTTCGCGCCAGTGCCAATTTTCAATAACAACACACACACATATAGAGCTCCCAAATGCATGCCTAAATATGTATGGATGTACAATTTCAGGTGGTGTGGCATGTAACTGCTTAAACGAATGTTTGTATGTAAAAAGTTGTATCTGAGATAAACATCGCTTTGAGCCAAAACCCTATGTGGCTTTGTGTGTCGTTACATATTGCAAGATAATGTCTGAACTTGTGTTGTTTTGACATTGAGAAATGTGTGCGAAATCCGTTTCTTTCCCTTCGCCGCAGTTCTTTAAAACAGAAAACGGGTAGCCGAAATATTGGTTCTGACTTAACAAAACGTTGTTGTTACGAGAATTGAAAGGCTTTATTGCTATATTCTGTTGTTTTTGGTGTCCAGTCGAATATATTATATAATTCGAAGAAGTACCATAAACATGTTTTGGGAAGATTCTCGTAAGGTTAGAATTAGGAACTTCTCCACTTTTCCACATCGGGTATTAGCTGGAGGCGTAATGAGCCAACATTCATTCGTTTTTCGCTTCATGTCGGGTAATAGCAGATCGATGACGCAATGGTGATATTGTTACTTTGCTAAAAGCACTGGTGCGGACGGCTAAGTCGGCAACATTGCCACGCACAGAACCACACACCTCGTTAATGGCCCACCTTTCGAAAACTTTAACCGTATAAAAAACATAATTTGTTGGCGCTGTTATCTGGCACTGTCAGTCGCCGGCGGTTGTAAAGCAGCGTCAAATTCAGGAAGAGTAATTGCCACAACCCTCAGCAACAATTACTGAATTGCGCGAGGTCATGATAGCGGCATGGACATGCCTCAGTTCAGGGGAAGGCATGGCATCGCGTTATATTGTGTGGGTGGCCTGATCCACCATTTGCAGTGTATGTGCGACTGGTGACTGTATGGGTGCGGGTGGGGGTGGCCGTCGTCATGGGATGTACGGTGGGTCGAATGAGACGATTTGTTTTCGTGCAGAAAGACATAAAGCCGCCATATGCATTTGTAATTTAATACACTAACTTGTATACAGCTGGCTGTCTAAAAATTGCGCCTGCTTGTATGCAACGGAACTGCAAACTTTGCACAATTAAAAAGGCGTTAAAGTGCAAAAGTCATTTGAGGCCATCAGTTTCATGCCACGTTTAAAGCTGTCCCTCTCCTCACCCTTAAAATGTGAACTAACCTATCCTAATTGGGTCGCCTGTTTGTGAACTCCACGTGTTACTGCTGAAAATGCATTCAACTTGTCTGCCTATCGGAGCAGCTACCGACGGAAAGCCAGTGATATGTGGCAACTGGCGCCCTTTCACATAAGGTCCTCCCCTGAAACAGCTTGTTGTCCTCCATATATGTAAGCCGAATCGCGAATCCAATCGCTTTGCTAACGGAAGTTGGCAATGTTTCGGAAAATAAACGGCCCTCTTCGGTCCGCGGAGCGCCGGATGCATAGTTCGCTCAAGGGAAATGTGTAGTACATGAAATTTCGTCTATATCACACACACTTAATTGCCTTGAAACTTGTTAGTGGGGCGAATGCAAACTATTTTCAACAAAATTTTAACACGAACAATTATATTTGCAACGGTAGTCCTCAGTAACAGTTGTATTCACACTGGCAATGGTATCAAGCGAAGCCCTATCGGCGCCTCTTTATGTAAAATTTTTTAAACTAAAATCTCTATATTCCACTGTGAAATCGTAATCATTTCCCGTTTTGAACAAACTATATGTATCATATATTGTTAGCTAGTGGTTGGCCTTGTATCGAATGTCGATATATGTATAAGTTTTCTATATCACACCCCATTAGAGCTCTATCTCCATTTCCGTTGAGCGAAAGAGCCTTTGGAAAGGAAGGTAAAAAGCATAACATCTCCAAATTATTTATTTTGTCATATTTAAAATACAATTTCGTCTTATTTAATGGCAGGGCTTACTAGATGTTTTGGTGTATCGAATAGATCTTACTAATTTTTCCAAAATGGACATTTCATATCGTTTTGAAATCCTGTGATCATATGATGCTGTTTCGGAACATAACGCCTACAAACTGATTCAATGAAAACTGAATATCCCTGCGATGTAATGTTACGAGAGCCCCAATTATTAAGGGCTATGGAGGTTTCGAAGGTCGCATGATTATTGCATGTTCACGCTGTTTAGTTCAGTCTGTTTACAATGGTTTATATAAATAAACTAATTAACTTGATCCTTCAATCCACTCCTTTTAATAGCGGTCTTAGCTTAGTAAAGTTGTTTCAAACCTTTTAAAAAGAAAGCCAAACTGCTGATATATTAGGTTGGTTATGTGGCTTTGTTCTGGCCAATTATTTCCGTAGAGCAAGTACCTTATTCGAAGTTCCTTTTCGCATATTCCACCCAAAGCTCTTAAATTCTGCATTCCTCTGATTCCACTCGGAAGATTGTGATCGGATATTGGATATACCCCACTCTTCAGGAGTGCCGCCATCTGAACATTTAACCGCGACCGCTTTAACGTACTTTGGAACGAACTGAAAACGAAATTTTGAATAATTGTATAAACCTTAGTGACAATCAATGAAACGAGTACCATATCCACACCTCAGTTTTGCATCCAACTGCTAATAATTGATGATTTTCAGTTTCAACTTTCCAATTCAAAACATTTGAAAGTTTTGCTTCTGGATCTGGAGGTTATGTTACAGGTGTGTCAATGAACCATGAATACCCAATTAAACTTTACTTGAAAACGATGTTTTAAACGGAAAACATAGAAGCTGAAGATTTAGTGCAATCGACAAAGCGGGGGTGATTAAAGGTCCTTAGTTAACGAAACTGCTAATTTCGGTGCATTGTGCTCATCGAATTATGAGGTCTCCTGCTTATTCACCTATGAAGGTTTTACTCTGCAAAATTGTTGGTATGAACTCCAGTTATGTCGAAAACAAAAAAAAAAAAAGATTTTCGATTTCCTAATCTTAACCGATGCCAGTCCCGTGAACAATAATTACAATAATGGCTTTTTGGAAATAACGAGACCTCACCTGCTATGTAACTTTACCTAATTTTTCTTAAATTAGTTTTTCCTCTAAAGTGAAAGAGAAGCAAGTCCAGAATTTCAATTGTTTCGTTAAAGATTTTATTGCATAAAATTCAATATTTTCTAATTATCAATATATTACACTTAAACTATAGATTATACAACATAATTTTTAACTAGAGCTTAGCGTTATCGTGTGACAACAAAATCGTATATAAAAACCATTTTGTTTCGAATCAAATAATAAATACGAACGATTTTATGTACGTATGTATGTGTTTTATTATATAATTATATATATGTTAGTTATTTGTAGATATATTAATTAACAAAGCTGTTTACAAGTCGATTGTACAAGCACAAACAATTACTGGTAGTCATTAATGGTCCGCCAAACACAATTTCAGATTTTCTGAAACAATTTTTTAAAATTGTATGCGTGCACATACATGTATCTGTGCCAGTGTGTAGGTGAGTAATGAAACAGTTTCATTTCCTACAATTTCCTCGAAGGCCTACTTTTCCCAGTTGCCAACGGTTTCTGGTATCAAAATTCTTCTAGTTTTTGCAGTTATGAAATTGAGTAGAATTTCTGAAGCTTTTTCGAATAAGTGGAAATAAATTTTTTGTTGCAATTTGTGGTAAGTTAGGAAATCTTTGGCACCGATACATGTATGCGTGTACGTACATATCTGTGTCTGAAGGATTCTTTTTATTCATTAGACTGAATCAACCCCACTCTAGGACCAGTATATATACATATGTATATATTTGTGTGGATGTGGTTGTGTACTTGTTTTGATCAATTCTTATTGCTAGATTAATACGTGATTCTATAATTCACCATCTCTTGTGGCGAAATACGCGCGAGTGCATCTTCCCCGGACCCTAGAATCTACCATCAATACTCACTATTGGCTAAATTAAAATTTACTCGTGTGCATTTATGTGATTGTGTGTGTGTGTTCTTACGCTTGTAAAATAAATTATTGAGCTATTTATCCTCGCTGTAAGCTAGTTTATTGTTGATGTCTGTCCACTTAGCTGGCGTTGGTATACTGCACTGCAGCTCAGCGGACTGTGTGCCTGGCCGATGTACGTCGTCAGTCGAGTGATCACTGTCGGTAAGAAATCATTTCTGCAAAGCGTGTGGCATATGGTCATGATATTCGATCGGGCGTCTGACCTTGTGGTGGGGGTGGAAGCAGATGCGAAGCACTTGCCGTCGACGCTTTCGCAAGGCTTTTTTCGGGGACGCTCGGTGATCCTGTGCTGGCGTCGCAATCCGTCGGTGAATTTTGGTAGGATCGTTCGGACAAGGTTTTAGATGGTTGTTGTCCGCTGCTATGCGGGGAGCAGTGTGGTGAACGCACCGTACTTGAAGGTGGTGGCGTGGAGTGTGGCGAGTGCGACTCGGATGAAGGCCGACGACAAAATGGATTAAGGCCATTGAATGGCGCAGCTAATAAGTGAGGTGCTAAGTGGGGGAATCCTGGAAGCCCGGTTAGGCCAGGGAAGAGCAATGGATTACTTGGATGACTGAGTAAAAGTCGCGGATCTGTCATAAAAGTTGCCTCTGGAAAGTTTTGTGCATGTGTAACCGGTGCCGGTAAATGTTGTTTCAGAGCATCAAAGTTCAATGGAGGTAAACCGTGTGAACCAGCATAAAGTCGAGCCAAAAATTCAGCTTGAATTGAATTGGCTACGCTGCAGTTCGGGTTGTTAGCGTTGTCGAAGCTCTTATTACTATTCGTTGTCATATGTTCGGGCAAAGAGTCGTGGTGGTGGTTGTCGCCCGTTGACAGCAATTTTCGGTGTAAATTCAAATTGGAACTGTGGCGGTCTCGGCTCCGTTTCGAAGGAAAGGCAGCGTTGCAGCCGTCAATGTTGCATTTATGGTGCAACTTCAGATGCACATTTTGGTAGTGTGTTTTTAAATGGAAGTGATTCTGGAATACTTCACCGCACGCCGTGCACTTGAGTGGGTTATCTTTGTCGATCGGTACTTCGGTCTCTTCTGGTAACATTTCTCCATTGGTTTCTTGGTTGGTTTGCTGGTGCAGAGAATCGTTTGGCGCAGTTGAGATGTCGTATTTCTCCCTACACTTGGTGTCCGCATTTGATTGTAAGACATTATTGTTATTGTTTTTGATTTGACATGCTGCGTCCGTGGTTGATATGTCCAATTTGCTCTCTTCTTCTACCAGCTCACTTTTTATCCTCACTGAACAATGTTCATTTCGATTCGAATTTGCATTTGTGGCTGCTAATGTATGCTCTTCTTCTATTTGTTCCTGCTTAATCGAGGTAATTAGTTTCTCATTATCATCTGAACTTTTGGTTGTCGAATCTGATGGATCCACCATATGCTCCGAGCTTCGCTTATTGCTGGCTGATAAGTCTAATGAATGAACTTGTTCTTGAGCTGTTGTTGTGTTGGAGCCATTCTGAATATCTAGTTGTTGTTCATAATCTTCGTCGATTGGCTCCGATTTCAGCTGCGTGCTGGGCAATAGATGTGGGCGTGCCGATGATGTAGGTTCACTAATCGATGTTGATGGTGTTAGCGGTGGTGATGGAAGTACTTTCGTACTCTCACTGGGATTTGAGTTAGCTACGGGTGGTTCAGGGCTTTGAGATTTTCGAGTTCGTTTTGATAAATCTAAAGATGAATTTTCTTTTGAACCATCAGCCTTGGCTTCCTTATTCGCAAAAGGTGTTTTTGGTGAAGCTTTTTTCAGTGATAAATCGGCGGCTACATCGAATTCAGTAGAGTTATCACAGGAATTTTCATCAGATTGCACTGTACATCGAACTGGGTTCTGACTTTTACGTTTTCTTTTGTTTGACGTTGAGCTTGGTGTGTTTGCGGTACTGTTACCACCTCCACTGCCTATGCCCGGAAATGTATAACTTTCGTAATCACCGCGCATACTGAAGGAATCCGCAACACTCAAAGAGTCATCGTTACTCTCGCTACTGTGTTGATCTGTTGCACCTGACTCAACGACCATGCCACAGTCACCGCCTTGTTCCTTATTGGAAGATGCATCTTTGGTTTTTTGCTTATAGTCAGTCGTTGTAGGTGTAGAAGTGGTGAGATCCATATCGTGACTATTTTCACCTATGTCGGTAGCTTCGTCGCCATCGCCATCGCCATCGCCATCAGTGTTGTAGTCCTCTGAGTTCGTTTTCTCTAAAATACTGTCGGCTTCATCTCCCACCACTACTATACCCTCGCCGTCGTCGTCATCATCATCATCGTCATCATCATCTCCTATGTGAATGCCCCCATCCAAAATGCTGTCGTCCTCGTCATCGTCTAAATGACTTTCGCTATCTTGGCGGTGGCGAGATCGTGTATTGTACTGTCCCAACATTGCATTGTCCATATAAGAACGATGCATTAATTCAGCTGAACCATGCTTCATATCATGCATGCTGGCCATATGATGGTGTCTCATATCGGGCGGTGGCGTCAGTAACGGAAAAGTGCCGAATGGGTTGAGACCAGCCATAAGTCCATTGGGTGGTTGTAATAGTAATGGGTGCGGTTGGGCCGTACGTCCATCATGGGGTGATATTTTGCGTCTAAGGTGAGGAGAATGCAGTTTCGGATTCGGATTAGCGCTATGACGATTTCTAGACCGACGAGAACTAAACATCATACTACACCCATCAACCGTACATTTGTGCATTTCTCGCAAGTGTACTGCTGAAAAGTGTATTTTCAGCGCGCCCTTGTCGCAGAAAGTCTTTAAACAGACATTGCATTGTACACGTTTCTTGCCGGTAACTGGGTTGATAAATTGTGTTCCCAAATTAGCAGGCAATGTGCCCCATTGACGTTTGCCCGGTGAATGAGATTTTCGTCCGGGTCGTATGCTAGAACTGGCAGAAAATCGTGTAAGTCGCTGTGAGGAGTGAGAGGATGAGTGTTCCATTTGGCTTGAACGCGATTGACGGGCTTCATGATGTTGACTTTGGTATGAACTAGAGATGGCCGCGGAGCCTATGGAAATGGGTGGCGTCACGGGATGATGATGATGACGATTAGAGTTTGGGTGTTGTGCATGTGCCACACTGCCACCTTCGCGTAGATGGCCCATATTTCCGCTGTCTGACCGGTGTAATGTATGCTTCGATTCTTCAGTTTCTGGAGATTTAGATCGTACGGATGGTGGCTTTCCCATGTTGAGGACAGGATTAATAGTGGGAAAATGTGATGCCAGAAGACTGTGAGGCATTGGGTTGCCAGAAGCTGCAGCCGCTGCCGCTATAGCTGCCACTTGGTTACTAGTTAAACCCGGTGGTAAGCTAGATGCTGACGGCACACTCGATGGAGATGTGCCCGGCGGCCCGTGCGTAGGCAGTGGGGGCGGTGGAGGTAAAGGAAAAGGCAACGGATGTCCCGATATAGCCATCGCATTGAAGAACTGATTACTTTGGGCTGCAGCAGCGGCAGCTGCAGCGACTGCGGCATTCTTCTCTGATGGAGTGGAAGCTTCATTTATGCGACGACGTGCTTGCGCTAGCATTGCGGCTTGCTGAGCTGCTTGCTGCTGTAAATGTTGATGATGTGCAATTTCGTTGGGGCTCATGCGTGCTGGTGGCAGCGATGGCATAGCTCCAAAAGCTGCCGAGCTGATCTTGCGAAAGTCGAATGGTTGCATGCTCTGCAAGTGACTTAGCGGGTTGTGCTGATTGTGCGAAGACTTCGAATTAGCTGATTGCTGAAGGTTGCCACCAGGGCTACTCCCACTCGCGTTGACCGAATTCGCTGGTGAGTGCTGCTGCTGCGTGTTTGCTGTGCTACCGCTGGAAGTTGGTGGGAGTGGAGGCAAGGGCGGTATGCCACAAGCTGGGGAAGTCTGGTTTCGAAAGTAAGTGGTCAAATGATTTGTCGGCGTCAGGTTGTTGCCACCGGCAACTGCTGCCGAAAACTTTTGATGCAACTGGGACTGAAGCTGCATCTGCGCATGCGCCAAAGAACTCATATGCATATTCAGTGGATGCGCAACTGCACGCGGCGGCGACGGACGTCGACTCGGTGACATAACCATAGAAGCTGACGTCGTTATTGCTAAACTATGCTTATGATGGGTGTTCCGTTTAATGGGAAACTCGTGATCGGCACTTGAACGTCGCCCTAGCGCTTGCTGTTGCTGTTGTTGTTGCAGTTGATGTTGCTGCTGTCTCTCGTAGTTGTAAACAAGAGCGGCGGCCTGTGCTTGAGCATGCGCTTGAGCGTGAGCGTGCGCCTTCTTCAAATATTCAAGCTCGAGGTCTTGCAGCTGTGAGTTGGTTGAGAGCGAGTGCGGTCCGGTATCGATGGCGGCAGCGGCAGCAGCAGATACCGACTGATGTAGCGTCGGCTGTAGTGAAAGCGAGTAGTGTTGTGCTGGCGGATACTGGTGTTCTGGAGGTCGCTGCTGGAATCCGTTGTTGCAATTTTCCTGATTAATATTCATTAAGTCGCCGTTTTGCGCAGATTAGCGTATTAGCAGTTGTAGTAAAGACTAGAAGATCTCGCCCGCCGATGTAACCTAGGTCGTTGCTTTTACAGAAGCAGTCGCTGAATATGCAAGTCGAATACACCAAAGCGCACGGATTCGGCATGGCGAATCGTTCGCCTCTCGCAGCTAAGGAAATTCAAGGTTCAATTGCACTGCTGATAAAATCTGAAAGAAATGAAAAAAACAGAAAAACAAATGTAAAAATTCAAATTACACTCATATTAACAAAGAAATCAAATGCAGCAAGCATTCTCAACAACGTTTCTCAACTAAAACCCACTAGCTCTCAAACAAATAGTCGCACATCGCCTTAACTCGCAGCAGGACTGTCAAGTGCTCTAGCTGCGGACCCTTGTCATTAAGTAAACACGTCCATAAAATAACCTCAAACGCCTCAGAATCGCGATGTGAATGCGGCAAGGCTCCCGCAAACCCTCACCTACACCTTATCATGCACATACACACTGTCTGCTTGTGCGCGTTCAGCTTTATTTGCTCAATGGCAGCGCGACATTTACGTTTAGCACCATTGTGCTCCGCTTAAGAGCCGCTCGACTCGGCGCGTCACAGCACTCGTATGTGTTGCAGTTAACGCGCAATGACAGTGGAATTGTGAAAATGTTTCGTTCCCGCTCGAGCGCTCAATAAACGAAAGCGCTGCCGCACATATTTGTGCATACATGTTTGCATGTGTGAGTATTAAGCACACAGCACGGGCTACTTGATGTTTATGCGAGGACACTACACTATATCAACGCGACTGCATCGACTTTACTGGCTCTATGAGGGTTTCAGCATTGAGGTAGAAGCGTTTAGAACCCAAACGCATGCCTAAGCTTGACCGTGTACTCACACGACTTGCTTTAGTTTCGTATATGTATGTATGAATGTGTGGTGTGTATGCGGATTGTGTGATCGGTTCGTTTTGGAGTACTTTCAGACATGTTTTGGTTTTGTTGCCGTACGTCCTCAAGTGCCCCATCAGTCGCACTTCGGTTATGACCAGGTCTTCGACGTGACTGTTCCTGCGGCAGTTGGTCGACTTCGTAGGCTGTAGTTTGGCTATTGTAGTTTTTGTTATTGTTATTGTCTTAAGTGTCGCATATCACTGAGAGCTGAAGTGACCATACAAAATTGTCACATCATTATTGTTATTATTTGGTCAAGTGCTTCTTCAAGTACAGCATTGTGGAATACGAGTATTGGCCGCTTTGGGAGGTCTTGGCTTATGACTTTTTCAATGAAATTCATTGAAATACTTCTATTGACAATACTGTGAGGTCTGTTAAACGATTTTCTGACTACAGCTTATACACACAGTTAGTAATTCCACTGCGTCTGAAACCGCAGATGCGGACGACGGCAGTGGTTTGATAAGGGAGTGGATATCGCATCGATGGAGTTAGTGGCAAAAGTCAGGAAACAACAAAACTCCAATTGTATTTTTTTGGTCAGCCCTTAAAAGTTGGAGTTTCATTCGAATCTGAAGTGAATAACAATGGGGAATTGAGAAATGGAAACGACAATATACACTGCTGCAATGAATGGCATGTACGTTTGTATGTATATGAAAAAGCTCTCTACTAGTATAAATTGGACGATGGGCGTTGCACCGCCCACTTTTTGGTGAAATCACATAACTCGAAACCCGACCGACCGATTTCGACTATATTTAGTACGTGACCTTAATCTCATATTCAAAGTAGGCGAAATTGGACTACAACTACGCCTACTTCGCATATTACACAGTCTTAAAATCCATTTGATTCTTTCACTTTCCAGTGTACAAATCGAAAAGTAAATAATATAACGGGATAAAAATTATTATAATGAAAATAAATACATTTTTAAAACATATCAACTTACGACCAAAAATTTCCCAAATTCAACCAAAATTGTTCCAGCCCCCAAATACCGGAAATGTGGACCCCAGCATCCATAGTGACTTTTGACCGAAAATATCAATCAATGGAGTGATATATACTGGTAATTGAAATTTGTATAGAATCCTTTCCTAATAGTAGTATATCCATGTGCGTGTGTAAAATAGGTTGAAACAGGTCAGTACATCCCTGAGACCCATATGTGTATGTACCTAATGTAAAGATTTTCGAACTTCCGGGTGACTTTATACTGCATATACCGGCCAATATTTGATATTTGAATATTTTATGATACCTGAATAAAAATTACAGAGCGTGTTTTACTCGTAACAGTGTGTCTTTGTGCGTAAAAAATCGGCCGAAAACTGGACCTAGTCCCCATATAACTAATATCATGGACTTTAGTCCATGTGATTGGTAATTGTATGTGAGGACCCATACCTTAATGAAAGCCAGATAAAATCGGGTCGATAGTACCCCAACTCCCATATAATACATATAATGATTTTCGTATATAAAATTGCTTGGATTTTACACCTTAAGGTATTTCCCTGGCTTTGATGCCTCTAAGTAGCAAGAGTATAAAATGTTCGATTGCACCCGAAATTAATCCTTCCTTACTTGTCTTTGTGCAATTCCTGGCCCTTGCGCAAAAGAAGTTTTTGTATGATATTTGAATTTACTCAAGTTTTTGAACGCCTCAAAGGAAAAGCAATTCAATTCCCCACTTTAAAATAGTATTGCTGCGATATGGCAATATCAATGGCCACTCGTATGAACACTTGTATGCATTTATGTGTAAATATGTTTGCAAATTATGTGTGCGGCATTTGAAATGACATTACGAGCAATTCGCGATGGCCGCGGTTGCAGTCACTATGCTAAATTGCCATAATTGTGCTGCGACACATACACATGCACATGTATTGGGTCGTTCGCTAAGTAAGTGTCATTTGATGACAACAGTTGATATTATTGATTTTTTTTTTCGCAGACAACTGCACACTTACAGCTGAACTAGCGAGGCTTGTTTAAGAATTTTTTGGAATAGTTTTTGTTAGATGCTCGAAAATAAAATTTTCGGCATATTCTACAGTCAAACTTATCAAAAAGAAAAAATGCAGTTCAAGCAAGGCGAAAATTATGTGAAGTGTACGGAGAAGATGTGTTGACCGCGCGTCAATGCAAAAATTAGTCTGCAAAATTTGTGGATGTGGATAAAATAAAGTCTTTGGTCTGTAAAAATCGTCGAATAACAACTTGAGGAATTGCTGAAAGATTTAATTTGTCTAACGCGACCCTGCACAAGCACATGATCTAGGTCTAGGATTAATTTTAAAGCTTGACACATGGGGTTCTCAAGTTCTTACAGAACAAAATTTTCTTCGCCGCATTAAGGACTGTAATTTGCTTGCCAATTGTAGCTTGCCAAAAAAAGAAAATTACTTAGTGAACGACCCAATATATCGATGTGAGTATGCATGTCTGTGTCAGATATTCATATGTATGTAATAAAACTGCATGTACAGTTGCATGATATTTGAGTTACTATTAGAGAATGTCGCCAGAAGGCTGACGATGTGATTGAGGGTACGGTAATTTAGCAATTATTTTTAATGAGAATATTTAGAAAATAGTATATATTGCGAGGTGTCCGTACAACGTTATTATAAACCAGTTGGGACAGACTACGAACTTAGATAACATGTTTTATGAATTTCAACCGGAAGGATGGACATCTACACATATGTACTACATATGTACATATGTATGTATGTACCGATTGCAACTCGGTTGGATAAGGGTTGTCTCGTATGAATTTTGTATTTTAATATTTTAATATAATTTAGGTTATCAACTTGTTTTTATTCAAGTCAGAACTCAACTCCAAATTCTCTTAGTTATTTATGGTGCAACGCGCATCGTCACGTGATGTGTGTACTTGTCTCTGCAAATCAATTCATGTACAAATATACACATGTATGTACATACATAAGAGAGGTAACGGAACGATTGTAAAGAAATGCTATGGACGAAAGCTGCCATGTCGCCATATTGCTATTGTTGTTGATTGTCATTTCGTGAAGTGACAGTTGCACCCTCTTCGTCATCATCACCGACAAACCACTTAAATTGTCGCTCTTTCCGCACTCGTTCGATCATTCCGAAGCTCCTCGGAGCTCCAGTTGTTATTCTCCGTTGAAGCTTTTGTCTCGTTTGATAGCTGCTTAAACGTATTCGTCGATTTCGAATTCATGTGAGCATGTTCGTACACAGGTACACGTTTCGCTTATCTCACGGTGTATGCCTGAAGCGAGGCGACGTAGTTGTCAAGTCATGACACTTTCAAGCCGCCATTTATACAATAATGTTTTCTTGCGATTTTAGCCACAAGGTCCAGTTGAATTCCATAACAACAGCATTTTCACTTTTTTTTTCATTCGAACAGTAACAATAAAACAATTATGAGCGTGTGTTTTTATCAGCTGAGTGAATAGTCGCTATTGAGAAAATAAGTTCGAAGGAATGAACTTGCTTGGCTTATTAAAAAATTGTAAGAGCCAATGAGCAAAATGTGATGTAATAAGTTTATTCCTCTTTTTCAGAATTCCCACTATTTTTTCTAACTAACAGAGTCTCCACGAGGTTCGAAGTCGTCGATGTATTTACTATATACATATAATTCCATAGGAAATGACTCTATATTTTGACTCCCAATTTCCAAGTAAAGCCACAGAACGCCACCCTATTGGGAACATGCGTCTAAAAATGAGTTCGCGGAAACACAAAAAAGTCGAATATGTAATAAATACTATCCAAACAGACGTTAATATGCGAGTTGGCAGCACATCTGGAGTAAGTTGACAACAAATTGTGACACAAAGTTTCCAAATTAATTTGCATTTAATGGTTTTTTGTGCGGCTACCTTGTCCGAATATGATTAACGTGAGGCAGTAACAAGTTATGCTCTTTGGTGGTCGAAATTTATCACAGCGGCTTAGGCTTAGTCACATCGAGCCAGCTATTAAATTCATCGAAAAGGTCTTATTTGATTGCTTACTTTTGTTATGGACCGAAATTCGAAAGAAAAGAAAGACATAAAAACAAATCAAAAAGCGTAAAGTAATTAAAAAATTATAAAAGGTGTCAACTTAGCTATTCGCTTGATACTCCTTTATTGCTGTGCCGCCACAAGGCTCTCAGTAGCGGTACTTCATATGCAAATCGTTGTAGGCGCTGCTGCGGCTTCATGAAAGGTGTAACTTGTACATGCATACATATGGATGTGTGTATGAAGTGTGTGCTTCTGTCACTGTGCGGCGTTTGTCGGCCTCTACGGCTGATTATCTGTGCGGCGGCGGCTGGCGCGTAAAGGTCACAGCTGCTACAACAAAGTTATTGGCCTTATTGCCTTACTCTTTCGGCGAGCTGGATCGCTATGATCCAATTTGTTTGATTAAATGCCTTGGCTGCTCATTAATTTATCTTAGTTACATGTGTAAGTACGTGTATGCACACATATGGTCTGTGCGGCACACGGGAGGAGACCGCGCCGTTGTTTTAGACCTATGCTAATCTGGCGTTTCGATTTAAAGCAAAACTTGTTTTCTTTGTCGTTTAAGTATCTAATTTTATCATCCACGTTGCGCGCCATAAGTTTAATGCTTTTTGGAGAATTAACTTTGAGCGATTCGAGACGGCGATAGCGCTGCGGTGTCAGCTACTTATCAGAAGCGCAACCATAGTTGGATCCAGAATCGATTCCCATCTTAATACCGATTAAAAATAATGTGCAAATATTTGTAAACGCTCTCTTCACTTAACGGTTGAGGTTATGTCAAATGAAAGTGAACTTATCCATCATTTTGACGGAAAAAATCACTAAATTTAGCGTTTTCTTCAAGTCTGTGTACTCAACTATTGGAACAACTTAAAAAGTTTGGCGTTCCATTCACGCATATGTATGTACATATGAACATGCGTATTTATGTAAATTTAAATGAAATAACAACTTTGCTAAGATCTCTAAAATTAAGCATTCCACCGCTGTAGCCCAGAGCTACACACATACATACATGCATATTTATATATGTATGTATGTATAATGAATCAATGTTAAATTAAGCAAATCGTTTCCGCTTTTGTACCAGTCACAATATCTTCAGGGCTCTTGAGTATTTAAACCTGTGTTTAAATGTGCGCAGACATTTTTGAGTTTTGCTTTGCGTATGCCCCTGCTCCCTCTAGTTACACCATTTATTTCCGAATTGGGGCACATTTGAACCAGAATTAGCTTATTTCACCAGATTATTATTTCACAATTCTTTCACATTTTCGAAATAGAATTTTTTTGTTTCTGCACATAGTATAAAATCATCTTCGTTGGCGCTTGTTACGAAAACCGTTAGTCAACAACCCGGGATTAATATGTCAAAGGTACTACGGGGTATCTATATTCATGTGCATGGATAAATAGATGAGCTGTTGTTAGTCACCATTTCAGTGAATGGTTTTCGGCAAATGAAATCACCGCCGGACAGGCAAAAGATATTAGAGAAAAGAAATATGAAGAACAGTTAAAGATTGACTTTAAGCAAATTGATGAATGAAAATCATAATTAATGATTTGAAAAAGGTAAATACGAATTTGACTCGATGCCGGACGATTAGACGATTAGAGTCAGTGCGGCATGGCCATGGGGGACATCAGGGCGTCATGTGAGTTTACCTCAAGGTTGTATACTGCTTGACGGATGTTGGTCTGCTCTTGCATGCCTTCGATGATGCGATGAAAATAATTTGTATAATCCGTTTACCTTAGGCATCGCTCACTATGTGTACATATGTATGTATAAATGTCAATATTTAAGTATATAATGTAATATATAAAAGTATGTGGGATTAACTCGAAGTCGCATTTGAATATTTAGTTTAGTCAGAGTTTACTTTGAATGCTTTGAATTTCTGGAAGCTTCAAGAAAGTTCGGTTGGCCGAGAAAAAGTATAGTTTCTATTGACTAAGGATTAACATTATTTTGCTTGTAATTACAAAATATTTATTTTTAGTGTGTGCATAATTTTTAAACAATAAAAACTATTTAATTTTATGTTCTCTAGCCGTTTTTGTCCGCCAGGTAAAAAAGCATGAAATTCTCATAAGGCGCAAACACAAAGCGAAATCAAATCGGTTATACACGGTTATTACAATCCAATAATGATCATCAACTGCATCCGTTATGAATGTCAACTGTATTCTGTCAGCTTCGAATGGTCTAAGATCGTCTAATGAATCAATGACTATTAATAGTTCGACACTTTTTCGAAGTGAATACACAACCAAATGAGCAATTGGTGGGCAAACGATGAATGAAACAAAACGAATCATTAAATCGTAATTAAAACCGACCCAAAAAAGTGTCATTAATATTTAACGACATCTAAGAAAAGGTGATAGTTTGCGTTCACGCTCCTGGCTATGGAAGACAAGCAGAGAGGCAGTGTTTTGGTAAAGAAGCAGTGCTTTACCGTATTTACAGCACAAGGCATAGATATTTATTGTCATTTGGATTACTAACACGTGTACATAAATACATGTATGTACAAATTGTATGCACATTTGTGAATAATTTGATGTGTGTATATGCATGGACTATGTGCTTTGGCTCGGTCTCGCTTGTTGGCAGCGGTTTTTTAGTTGGCGGCAGCAGTTCTGTAGCGGCATCGCTCGCGTGTGAGTGACAACCGACCTGACTGCCCAGTCGCATGTGTGTTTATGTGTTTACTCACATATTTATTATTATTGTGCAATTATAGTGGCAGGGAAATGACAGCCACACTTATGGCTCTGTTAAGAATCCTCATCTAATACCGACTTAATTGCGTCCGATTAGGCTGCTGAAGGTGATCGAACTTGTAGTGTGTTTACTGCTACAACCACCACATAGCAAACTCTCCTGAATTCAATAACTCAATATGAATGCTCGAATGCGAGAAGGCGGTGAAGCAAACCATTTATAAACTACTCTACAACTAGTACGGAGCGCTGGCCTGACTATGCCGCCCGCAATCTTCTAAGTGTTGATGTCCCACGAGACGTCAATTCCTACTGGTTCAAAATAGACTTGAAAAGAACTTGTTCAATTGCGGGCCAAATCCAAAATCGAAACAAATTTGTTGATGAACCCCTGTGTATAAAAATTTCAGAGTTAAATATAGTCTGAAAATTTCGGCTGAAGTTCAGTATTTTTGCGACTAGTACGATTTCGAGCTGGAATGCTTAGTTGTGTGATATTTAATTGCAGGTTACGTAGTATGTCGCATGTGTATGTGTATGTAAATGCATGTAAATGTAGATGTGTGCACATGTGTGTGGCCGACACACGCTGACACAGCCAAGGTCTCGCCAATAACGACCACAAGCGCTGATTAGTCATTTGTCAATCTTTAGACGAAATTTCAAAAGTGGTTCCATATTAACTGTGGGTCTGTGTATGTGATCGCAAGCGCTTGTATTTGTAACTGTATGAAAGTGCACGCCATGTGTGTGAGCGCAAATCAATTGTGGTTTCATAAAATATTTATTTTTGGTAGTTTCTGCTTCGTTGTTCTTTTGGACTGTGCTTATCCCGCTGTCTCACTGTTGTATGTGTTTTGATTGGCTTCATCTGCACTCTCGCAATATCTCTGTGTGTGTGTGCGTGTGTATGCTGGAACAATGGGCCAACGTTAATGATATTAACAATAGATTTTGCGGCTTTCATTATTTTTTTCGTTATTGTGTTTTCAATAATTGCATGTTTTAGTACTCGCGGAACATGTTGCATAAGAGTACGACAAATTTATTCACCTTTTAGGATAATCCAAACAGATAAAGGGGAAAGATAAGTTAATTCCATGATTTCCCGCACCGAAAAGAAATGTGACTGGACAATCGATAAAGATAGCAGATTCTAACGCATCAGTCGACATATAGATGGCGCCACCAGAGGGCGCTAAATTCAAAAAGTCCTTGAACGCTCCTTGTATGTATAAATGTACACTATTCTTCAACTTTACCTACCGCAGCCAAATATTACTTATACAATAATAAAAATAATTCTGACATCTGACAGCTTCCTTCCATAAAAGACTGAAATCGGTCCTTTGGTTGCCTTTGTACTATTAAGCGGTCCCTAAAGTGGGCCTCATCTGGTTTACAACTCCACTCAGCAGCTTACACATGTTGGTCTCAAAAATGTTTGCCGAATTTACATATATACATACATACATATATTGGGTAGTCGAAAAAGTCTTTTCGTATTTCTAATCAACTTCAACTGATTTTTTTTAATATTTATACTAATAAATAAAAAGACAAATATGTACAATTTTGGTCGACCACTTTTCGCCATTTTCCTGCTAGAGACATTATTACATCAGTGTAAATCGAAATTTCGAAATTCCCAGAACGGAAGCTAACCAACCATTGTTGTACTACACGAACTAATACAGCATCGTCTCCGTATACTTCACAAATTTCATTGGTGGCTTGCGTGGCATTGTTCCGTTTTTTATACAAACAATTTAAAATGCAGCGAATTTCTTCATTATTTTCGAAACAATTTCTCGACTACCCAATATTGATAACTTTTGTATCATTCTATCGCGCCCGAGTTTTGTCTTTCCTTACTTGTTTGTATGTATACGAATGCTCATATTTATTTGTACTTATGTATATTGTGATACTTCCGCGTTTTGTTTTCATTTCGATTCATCACGCTTAGAAATCGCTCTTTGATTCCGATTTTAAATGAAACGAAAAAACATGAAACTGGCGTAAAGGTCGTAGGCGGAACTTATCTCGTCTTCTTCAAATAGGCACGCAATTTTTTCCTTTACTTCTTCACTTAAACACTTGATAACTGTTCTGTTTAATAAGCACCACACTTCGCATGAAACAAGTTCAATGTCAAGACACCTAATAAGTTCAATGAAGTTATTATGTGTTTGTGGAATAAAAAACTGAACTTGGATATCGAAGCGTCCAAATCATAATTTCGCAGTCAACAGCAAAAAGGCTTTGGATGAGAGGAGAAGGTCTTTAGAAATAAAGACACATTTTTCAAATCTTAAACCAATTCCAGCTCTTTCGGTGCTTTCGGAGGGCGAATGTTTACGTAAAAAGGTGTTGCCGTGCTTCTCTAAGTTGCTGAGCAGCGAGACTATCTTTTCATCATTTTCTTAAAAATCAATAAATATTCAGTAGTGTACTTAGTAGACCGTCAGCACTCTGAAGCTTTGAAAATGTGTCAAAAAGTTAAATAAAGCACCGTGTGCCTTACGCAAAACATACATACACACATATGTATGTGTATATAGTGTTTACATTTGTATATCGAATTATGTGATATTAGTTATGGGCAGAGTGACGAAGTTTGATATTATAAACAGCCCGTGATCGCATTCACTTTGCATCCATTATACTCGGATAAGAATGGGGAGATAATAAAATATTAGTTAACGCTGTTAAGCAGCTTGTTAGCGACCCTTTGCGAGGTTGAAAGCATTTTTGTCATTTCAGTTAACGCGCAAATACAAACACAGCGAACGCGACACTGCTCAAAGAAATCGTCGTTCAATCGCCGAGCCAAGCTGGCGATCACAAATCGATCTGAGCAAATATTTGGGGGTCTCATTAGCGGCGCGGTTTATGCACTTACTACTGCTCTTCAATAATGCATGTTTGTATGTATGTATGTGGTCGTAGATGGATGAAGGGGGGAGGAAGTGTTTGTTGGACACTTGCCAACGGAATATTACGTTAATTCGATGTTGACTCTTGGCTTATTTTTCTGCCAAACGTTTATTGGGAGAGCAAATATTTATATTAATGAATTTCGTTCCCTTTTTCATACATACATATGTGTGGGCTTAATGAACGGTCTCAACTGCAATATCGACATGGAAATTCAACAACAAGGGCTGCGAAAATTGGCAATATGCTAATTTCCAAATGTCATACACATAAACATTTATTATTTTTTCAAAGTGTGCCTATAATTCCCCGTCGTCTTCCGCCTTCTAACGTTGAAATCAAAAAGCAGGCAAGAAAGACACCAGCTTTGTTTCATTGGCCAAAGGAAATCCGTAGCCAAGAATTTGAGTAGCGGCTTCTTGTATCACACTAAATGCGAGGCGATCCCTTGACACTGTGCGCGTGATTGCACCTAAACTTATCTGCACCTGTGGAATATCTCGAGCATTCGCTTTCAGCAAACGCGACATTTGAACACAAATGAATCGCTCTGGAGACACTCCTGTGTTCATTGAACAGCTCACTGCACCGATGGTCCACTGCGCATGCGCCACATCTCAAGCTTTCATGTAATCCTTCTGATCAATTTCAATTAAGCTCCTTGCTTTAACTTCATTGTATTATTTCTTTTAAGGTTTAGGAACGCTAACTTTTCCGCCTTTTGTGCTCTTCGTTTTTTGTCAATTCCATCCGTCCATTCATCTCTTGCTTTTAGAGTTTGTAAATAATTTTGCACTTGGTTTCACACTTTAAATTATTTTAATATCCGCGCTTCCAGTTTTTTCAGCTTGTGTTCGTATTTATGTTATTTGCCTTTCTAACCATGCTCCTCGTCCTCCCGCCTTCGCCCCACTTGCTGTTGACTTTATTGCTGTTTTTTGCGTCAGTGCTGATTTTTTCGCACGCTCAACGCCTTGGTGTGCAATCGCGTCAGTTCATCTTCGGAAAACTGTCTTGTCGCACCAGCGCTCAGAGCTTCGTGTTTTGTGTGCTGCGAACGGCACTCGCCGTTGCCTTTGCGTCAGTCGCGGTTCACTTGTTGATCATTAATTTTCTTCACATTTCACATTTTTTACGAATGTTATTGAGATTCTTTACTACTTCCTCACTTTGGTTAGCGTTTTCCTTTTCGTCGTTTGCTCGTTTCTATCATAATTTCACAATCGAGTGAGTTCGGGCGTTTGCTTTTTATTAATTTATCAAGTCATTGATTAAACACTCAGCCGCCTTGGGCCTTACGGAGCCCTTGCCAAAAATAAGGTTCTCATTATGGGGATGAGGTTAAGCTTTCTTACTGTTTTATCCACATTTTAAAAGAGAAGTGCAGTAAGCCGCCTCAGGGAATGAATTTGGTCTTCTTTCTTATAAAGATTTTATTCTATTGCTAAAAGGAATAGCGGAATGTCGGGCAATGTTCTATTGGTTTTAGTTATATAGCAAATAAAATAAATGAATTGAAATGTCTGTCAGTTTGTCCGAACACATGAACTTTTTTGCCACATTATTTTTATAGATCTATTTTACTATAACCACAATAACATTCGTATTATAGTATTTACTGAGTTTCTTGAGTAAGGAAAAGAGATTTTAACGCTTACTGCGACTGCTTTTTACATAATTTTCGAAAAGTTTTCAGTCCGACAAGCACCTTTAAAGCACGTTAGCAGCCATTCTCAGCGGTGACCAACAATCAAGTAGCTACATGAATGCCCAATTAAATTTTTAGGAAGAAATGTATGGAAAAATCAATTTATGTGCAAACCCCACTGAGTACTTTGACAAGCACGTTAGTGGTAACTTTGGGTGGTGATGAAGTCAAGCGCAGCATTGTCTTTGCGCCGCTTGGTATACAACTTTTGAAAATCCTTCAAGTAACTCCAAGTATGTGGTGTTCCTTTACGTCTCAATAGCGTGCAACAAATAATATAAACTTCGCAAAAAGTTATAATAACTAGAATGTTGAAATAATTCTTAAGTTCAATAAGAAGAGACCGTAGACTGTAAGCGACTGCAACGACTGTTGCGACTGTTGGCTGTTGGCTGTTGGCATTCGGCTGTCGCCTGTCGCCTGTCGCCCGTCGTGTCACACATTGGACCTCAAACAACCAAATTGCTTGCATGCAACATCAATTTGCCATATTGTCAGTTAGACAGTTTGCGCTGCAGCGTGCTTCAGTGTAGAGTGTTCGGTTTATTTTTCCTTTCGTGTCCACCTGCCGCCCGCCCCTTTCCCGCGTGCCTTTCGTTTCGTCACTATGCTCCAATTCATTTAAGAGAACTGCCTTGACAGCGCTGACATTTTCTTGAGTGACGTATAAAATGATGTCGTGTCGCTGTGTTGTTGGCTGCTTGTTGTATCGGCAGGTTTAGTTATTCTGTTCGTTTTGCTATTGTTGCTGTTTAATTTCTCCGTCGATGACAAAGACGTTGCCTGTTTGAATTCTTACGCGATATTACCCTCTACCAGTCACAGCCCACCGCACTCTTCCTCAAACATTTCTAGTTGCTCACTTTAATGTCGCCCATAATGTTCAACCCTTCCTGTTGTTAAGCAATTAGAAATTATTAACGAAATTCCAGTCATATGTTCCGATTACTAAAGGTTCCTAGAACTCAGCAAGTGATTCTACAATTCTAACCGAAACACGCGCAAAAAATATACTTCTGTTGATACAACATCAAAGCGGTTTTAAGGCTGGCACTCGATGCATCGACAGTGCCGTTAAATAGAATTATCCGAAAGTGAATTTCCTCTACCATTCTACTAATATCTCTTTGTTATACTTATATGTAATACATAATGTTAATATGTTTGCCATTTTGTACGAATATTATATTTAAGAAGGCATTCTCTCAGTCCACAGAAGTTGGTGTTTCAGCGGCAACAGTCGCCAGTGCCAAGTATGCTTTTATTGAACGTGGCAAATTTGTCAATCAAAACAATTTCAATTCATTTCACAGCATTTAATTTTATTTCGTTTCTTCTTCGGCTGCAAACGGGTAAGGAAGTTCATTTGCAGTAAACCATTCGCTGCATGACTTGCATGTGTGAAACAGTACATACATACATATGAGCGTGTGCAAGGCACCTTAAGCAGCACCAGCGGTCAAAAAGGCGCAGTGGGGACGCAAACGTCAAAATTGGGTTTTTATAGCTGCGGGTTGCGGGCGGTGATTTACGAATGGCCAACCGGGCCGCTGTACCTCGCCGAGCGCTCGACACGAAGCGACAGCCATCAAACGAGTTGTGAAACCAATTCAATCCATGGGAACCGCACGATTGGTTGTCATTTTGTCAACAAATTGCAAAACGTACGTGCGAGTGTGTGTGTGTGCCCACCGGTATACGCGTATATCATGTGACATGAGTGTATGTGTCGGTAGGTGGGAGTGTGTGTGTTTCAGGTCGGTTTGACATGGGAACCGTGTGGGTACATGACCATAACGTGGCCATGTGGTCATGTGGCACGCAGGCACTGGCGGTTAATACATGTGAGTGTGTATGTGAGTACCGCCAGCCCAAACGTGCCGCGCAGCAATGGTATCAAATGTCGGCAAAATATGTGGAGAAAATGTGAAAACTTGAGACGATTGTATGTGCATATAGTAGATACATAAATACAAATGTGTATACATATGTATATGGTGGACGTCGGAGTGGATGCATTTATGTGTGTAATACAATTGTAAATTTGCCCGGAGCGATGGTAATTGGTGGCGTAGCGGGCAAAACAAAATGCAAAGAGCGCGAGTGACGCAGGGCTGGTGCCTATAAACACACACCAACGCGATGGCACAACGATCATAACGGCCGTAGCAAAAGCGGCAATAGTTAGAGGCAACGATATCTGAGCTTATTGCGCCTTGCCATTGCCACTGTCGTCGCCGCCACCTCATTCGGATATTATGATTTGAGTCACAGACGAATGCGGGCCGGCCATGGGGTGAGGAGTCAAATCGCAAGTAAGTGCTGCAAAGTGGACGAAACTTGAAAGAAATGTGCGTCGCGTAAGTGTCATTTAAGCGGCTTAGCTTGAGGCTGCGAGACGAATTTGCTGACTTCCTCATATGCATACATGCCTATGTACAAATACATACATACTTATGTATGTATGTACATATGTACAAATGTGACTACCAATGCATGGCGGTGTTTATGGCGGCTGAATCCTAAAAATCAATCTGAGCAATACATAGAGAAAAACACCAAAATGGAATTTGTGAATAAAATGTTATTCCACGCCTATTGCACTCTCTTTTCTTTCACTGTAGAATGTCGATCACAACACGCCGATCGTCTTGGCTTCCTGTCACGTAGCGCTGGCAAGATCACTCTCCACACTGCAATCAAGTGTGAGTGAGTAAAGTGTGACCCGGAGCCATTATTTCTGATTGTGTTGAAAGCGGCTCAAGTATGCGGTAATCGGTTTCAATTTCGTCGATTCGCAGTTACAAAATCTGCCGCATAAGAAACAAATGATTAGTCCAAAAAGAAAGAGAAGACATTTGCTGGCAGTGAAACAAGTTTTCGTCGATCATCACATCGTTGCCTTGAACGGGGGACGGACAGCAGCTCAAGGATACTATTGCTGCGCTCGCTTTCCGCCTGCAGTGCGCAGCCCAGGTGCCTTAGTAGCAACGACATGGCAACGACGGCAACACATTTCGCTCCACCACAGCTAATCCCATCGGCAGCAAGGTGAATTGCACGCGGCGGCGTATGTGTCTTGCTCAGGTAATTCAATGTAATTGCTTTGTGACTTATGAGCAATTTTCACTGCTGCCTCAACTACGCCGGAGCGAGCCAGGAGAATCATTGCAGAGTAGAGTTTGAACGGATTTCGCCGCTTCGTGCGCGGTTGCCCTATTTTGACCTTGCAATAAAACTGCGGAAAAATGTGGAAGGAGGGCGGCAGTGTCAGAATCTACATGCTTGCAATTGATCTCAAGCGGTTTTGCGGAAATATGGATCAAAGTAAAATGCGTGCATATTTTACGAAAAGCTTTTGAGATATTACAGAATGAATGAGACCATACACTAGCGCCAGAAGTTAAATATATTGATTATATTACAGTCTAGAGGTAAAATAACTGTAAAGATATTACAAGGCGTGTTTCAATCGTATCAATTTAAAGCACATCACATTCGTCCATTTCTTTTGGATTTTAAGCCAAAGCAGGGGGAGTTTCTCCAAGACCAACGGCATAAATGTCGCAGTTATTAAAGAAAACGTGTCGCTCCAAATTAACTGCGAGTTATAAAAGTTTTTCATTAAATCCAAAATTTTTTAAATTGCAAACCAGTTTCTACCTTCAATAGTATGGTTCCAATTTCTGAATACTTATATTTCTCATTTGTCATAATTATTTACTCTGCGTTAATCCATGCATGTGTGTGTGGCGAGTGGTCCAAGCGGCTGACTCTGTTCGGTAATCATAAGAAATACGCGACGGCATTTCTCTGACCAGTAAACATATTCATATGTACGTAGTATGTACATATGTAATATCTTCTAACATAAACAAATATTCTATTTACTCTTTGGCATTACTCCGCTCACCTCACTTGCAAACAGCTTTCTGCCTAAGTAGCGCAATTGTTGTTATTGTGAAATGATGTTGGTCACTCATGGCGTCAGCGCAAGATCATTTAAGAAGACTGCGAACTTGTAGGACCAATTGAAATCTTATGGAAGGCGCTTGTTTTACATATTGAATTTCTGCAAACGCGCAATTTGTGTTCCAAGAAAGGTAGTGGCCACGAGCACCCTTTATTTCGGTACGCAGGCTTGTACGGTGTACACGAATATCGGTTGCCGATAAGCGAGGTGACTCTGCTGGTGATATTTTCGCAAATTGCTTTTGCTGTTGCTGCAGGTTGGCGCTCTGAAGTCCAATGGCTGTCGCAACAGCAAAGCTCGGCGCACATTTGTATGTGCTAGCGTCGGTACGTTTTGCATGCGTTTGCTGGTGCCTTCACAGTTGCTTGACAAGCAGGAAATTACGTGCAATTACATGTCGTTCGCGTGAATAAATGCAATTGTGCGACAAACGTGACGGCGTCGTACGTGCTGTTATTACCAAGAGCCCCTCATTTCACGAACACTCAGATGGCCATCCGCTACACTGCTGCATTGTCCTTAATTTCTTATAAAGTTTTACTGTTACCTTTGGAAATTATATTACATATGTATGTAGATTTATTTATTTCTTTTTCTTCTTTTTTTTAGTATTAACATTTACATTGGAGCTTCTTCGCAATCCTAACGATGAGCGATTTTGAAAGAATAATCGGAGGTTTGCAGTGTTTGCATAAATCCATATTAAGTTCATCCGGCTATGAAAATCCAAATGTTTACCAAATCAGAATATGTGACTAAGAAATTGATACTTCATGAAAACCACTCCCAAAGAAGGGACAGAAGAAGAGTTAGTCAACACTAAGCAACTGTAAAAGTGCTTTCTGCCATATGTGTATACAATTTAAACTCCCGTTCCTTTGGTGAGTGTGATCGGAAGCAGAAGTGAAGAAATGAAATAAATAATACCAATTGCGATAAAAGAAATATAAGTAAATCTGACAGCTTTAGCAGTTGGGCTTTTATCTTAGCTCTTGGTTTAATTTGCTTGTACTTTTATTGCATAACTTATATTTATCTATTAGTTTTTGGTATCTAAGAGATACCAATGCCTGAGAACAAGTCCATGAAGATTCGAACATAAATAATACTTATAATACCTCTGACTTGTGGCAACTCTTTCCAACAAATGTGTATCAATTTTCTTAAATATCTTTAAGCCCATTAACTTATGTTTATTAATATATACGTACATACAAGTATATGTATGTATATGCGGAGCAGGAATTTCGGATGGGACCAACATTATATACATACATACATATGTAAAGGAATATGCATGAATGTCTTTTTAATTAAGGCATTATATGGTACTTAACGGCGCTATCATACCTAGTATAAGTATATTATTTAAATTGTATAAAGTTTGCATATAGATTTAAATCCTCAGTTGAATTTGGCCACTTTGTATGGCAACTATATACTACAGTGGTCTGACCCGAACAATTGGTTTGCAGATTGTACTGTTGCCTTGAATAACAATCTCTGCTAAATTTTGTGAAGATACATTGGCAAATAAAAAGTTTCCCAGACAAGGACTTGAATTTGAGAGTCCCTTTGTATGACAGCTATGTATATGCCATAGTTGTCCGATGTAGGTGGTTTCGACAAGTGAGCAGGGTTTTTGGTGGACGAAAACGTGTGCTTATACTTTAAAGGGTTTCTGAAGTTTCTCTCCGGTTGCTACAAACTTTGTGATAAACTTAATGCGGGGTACAAATATGATTAAACATTTCTAAGAATTTACCGCGTTTTCGAGCATAAAAAATACAATACAGGGAGTTGAGATTTAATAAATGGAGTAGTTGGGTATGGAAATGTTAAAATGTTAAAACAAGTGGAGAGGCTTTAATTAGTTTGTGAAATTGCTTGAGTTTCGTGCGATTATCCACAAAAGAAATACACGCAACGGCAACCAAGGCATCCAAGGTACACATTCACAACCATGCCATGTTGCATTGCAAGGCGAATAGAAACACGTACAGTTGTATTTGACTGCTGCTACAAGCACTTAAATACTCGAACAACAACGTTCATGCTTTTCTAAGTACGTAAGAGCAAGCGTGTAGACACGTAAAGGTTGTGACACATCATCATTATGCCGGCTAATCTCAGCTAAAAGCGCGAATTAAAAAAGTTGTCGAGCGCATACTCAAGTTTGCAAGCGGAGAGGGCGGTGGGTTGTTTGGAGCGGGAAAAAGTCACAGCCCGGTTCAACCCATTTGCGATAACTAATTTAAAGGTGCTATCAAGATGCATACGAATTGCGATGCACAAAGTCGAATGGCATCAACAACAGCTGAATTATTATCAATTTACATACAAGTACATACATATATGTATATGGGTATGTGTGTATGCATGTAGGTAGATTTTATGTGATCGTTGTAACGGAGAGGAAGGCAACGTTTTACTACTTAATAGCTGATAAACAAGGCAAACTGCAAGCTGGGTTGGAAACGTCACTTCGATGTGCGGATAATTGCGATGAAACGACTTTGTTCTGCCGAGGCACCAGCCTAACTTGGGGTCACCACGCTTAGCCGTGGCCGTGAAAATTGTAGGTGGCATGTTGCATGTGCAATGTTGTTGGCAGCACATCTCAGCAACTCAATAACTATTTGCAAGCAGGTGTTGCGATACCATTTGCAGCCTAATAAATTAAAAATGGCGAACAGCTTTCCAAATATATGAGGATTAATGTTGCACAAGAAGATAGGTATTTTTATTGTGACTGTAGAAACCTAAAACAAGAAGCTATATTCTTAAAATTAATTTAAATGTCTTACGAGCTAACGTAGGAAGAGCAAGTGGACAGACAGATATCAATTCGTATATTTTGCTATATCTACAACGTTTATAGCAGAAAGCAGTCATATTACCGAAGTAATGTTGTATATGTATTGTTGTCTCAATTTATTTATTTTTTTCATTCCTTATTTAAGATAAAAGCAAATTTCTTCTTTCTTTCAGCTGAGGCACTTTTCCTCATACTTGCCCCAGCTAATGGTAAAAACGGGACAAAATCGTGTTCATGGTGACGGATTGCAAAATTAAGAGTACCTATATAGTAATATAAAACACTCATACACCTATACATATATCATAAATAGAAAAGTGCATATGAATTGCAGTAAAGGATATTGCAGAACTCTTGGGAGTCCTGGATTTGGCTTGCTAAATATAAATCAATACCGCTGTTGCCTAATCAAGTTGCATATTATTTGGATATGTTGCATTTAGAAATCTTACTAAGATGGATACATAAAATACTCTTATGTTCGTTATTTCATGATGTCGTCAGTTTCATAAAAACACTTCTAATTGTTGTCTACGGCGCTTTTCTCTTATTGTGTGATATGACGGCTAGTTAAAACGAGGCTAATTTGCGACGCGCGCGTTCATGTTAATGATTGTGCGTTCCCACCGTAAAATAGCTCTAACTCTTTGGCCCTTCATACACGCGTGTGGGAATTTTGAGCGAACTCATTTCGTTACTTTTAATTCATAAAACTTTTGTCTGCGTCTAAAAAATCCAACAAATTCACAACTTTGGACATCTTCCACGAGGCCAAGCTACATATTGTTACACGCAGACGATTGCGCTTGCATTTCTTCAAATGGTGGCATACTTTAATGTTTATGTTAACTGCTAATTACTTTTATTGTTTTGCTTTTCTTTAAACGGTCATATTATGATCTTAGACAGAGAAATATGCACCTCTAAGATGTGGCCTCAGGCATATTTCAATATTGAAAATTTTTATGAAAGGGAAATTTAGTTGTTCTCAGTTAAACTCCGTTATAAATATGGAAGCAGCCATCCAGATTTCCCTTATAAGATAGCCTTGCACATACAAATTGGGATAAATGCATATGCATATAACCCTAAATGAGTTTGAATACTGAACAGTGTTCCATTACAATTGTGCTTCTGGTTCTTCAAACAACATAAACAACCACAGCGAGTTTATTGCTTTGAAACATTACAACATTACGTTTAAATTGCGATCATACATATGTTTATATATAAGCACATTTGTACACGTGTGAAACTTCGAATACATAGGTCACCATATTGGCTGGTTATGCAAAAAACGACCGCGTTTCAGCACCAATAATTAGCTTTGACATTTAATTAGCGTGAACTTAAAAAATAGCAAATATGAATTGCGAGGCGTAACGGTGTGAAATTATTGTAAATACATACATATGTATGTATAGTCGGTGTGTTTGCTCGCCAAACAAACAAATTACAACAAATAAAACATTTGCACCGACATAGAACTATTCCCCTTGCATACTTATAGACACATACATACATATGTGTGTATGATTGTATGCAAATGTAAACCGCATGCGAATTTTACAAAACTAATCAGAAGTTATGCATGTAGGCATTGGGACATATGCACTTATGTATGTATGTACATATGTGTATGTATAGTTCACAGTTTTGCTTGTAACGTTCGAGAGCTATTGATTTCCTATACCGGAAAATACGGGGTGGTGCGGAGGTGAAAATAGGGACAATCACTTTATTAACGAGTATTTTCCTTTTTTGGCCCACAAATTATTCGAAAATCTAATCGATCTGAGTTGTGTAAAAAATAGTACATCGCGGAAAGTAATGTGCACTTGTATTATTTCAATAAATCCTTTATTTATAACATGTATGTATGTATGTATGTATATGTATGTGTGTATATGCTGGTCATTCGAAATTGTTTGCGTTTATTGTTTTTGTGTGCTATTTCAATATTAAACGATTTGCTTTTTTAATTTATAAATAAAATTTTCAGGTATGTATAGCCGATTTGATTCCCTACTCCGAATGTCGGCCGTAAAAATTTATTGAGCATTGTTCGGTGGAAACGCATATAATTGCACAATTAAATTTTGCAAATTTCACGCAACACTAAACTAATTACTGCACTCGCCATCAAATAATGTACAAATAATGCAACACTCTTTTAATTAGTGCGAAGGGGAAATAGGTGTGTGTGTGTTCTAATAGAACTGTTGTTGCAAACGTTAGTTTTGTCGAATTATCCAGGAGATACAGTGCTAATAATTCATAACCTTTGAACTCGATAATGAAGAAGGTATTTTCAAATTCTTTGTCACGCTGCCAGACTACCGTTATTCCACTTTCACTTAGTTAAGCTAGCTGTAGGTAATTACTTATGGTTATTAAGAGCGTCAGCTCACCTGTTCAAGGAACCCGTGTTTATATCTTCAAAGTTGAGCAATGTTTGAAAACAGTATTCCGCTGCTGAGCTGATTCAGTTGTTTTCACTTTTCAACACAATAATCGCTGAACTTCAGTACTGTAGCGACCGATTCTCTGCAAGTATTTTTTATCATTAAGCATTAGTTGCCAGTTTAGCGAGATAACGTTACTCTTTATCTAATTATTATTATTTTCTTCAATAAAAAACTAATCAAATCACAGCACTGAGATTTTCAAATGAAGCATCAGCAGTAGATCTACATACATATATTCGAAATCCAAGCCAACATACATTTGTACATATATGTATGCATACATATTTACGTTTATTTTATATGTTTGCACATGGCTTTGTGTGTACTTTCATTTCAATGTACTTTCAGATTGATTTTCACTTTATTCTATGCTTATTATCAATATTTCTTTATTTATTCAGTTCTCACATGGAGCATGAGGCTGCAGTTAGCGAAAAGAGAAAATTAGCAAACTTCTAGTTCTTATTAGTTAGTATTTGTTTAATTTCGGTTTTATTCCATTTTACGGTTTATTAAATGCTTCGCGGAATTCTGCAGGCCACTGCCGTAGTTGGAAGCGAAACTCGAAAACTTGCCAGCAGGCATTATTAACAACAAGTGCAACAACAAATACGGCGGTCATCGGCAACATTATCGTTTCGTCGTTCTTGTTCTCATCGCCAATTGTCGTTGTCGTTGTCATCTTCGCTGCTGTGTCGCCATTGAATTTGCGACTTTTGTACAATACCCGACCAGAGTCGCCGAGACCCACACATGCACACAAACACTCAGTAAGGCACTGTCAAATGCTTCACCACCACACACAGGCACTTGCATATTCCTCCATATATGTATTTGTTCAGTACGCCTGCAAACGCACACACGCGCGCAAACACATGGATGCAAATTGCCCGCATTTGCACTCTTATAAGACCTCACTCAAACGCATATACACACCCTGGCACACTGTTATTCACGAAACTGAAATACATAACACCCATAACACGGCTACCAGCTCCCAGTTCCCAGCTCCCAATGTTCAGCACCCGACAAGGGCTTTGCCATATATCCACCTACTAAAACACAACAATAAAGCAACACAAACACCAACGAATACGACTCAGCCAATGACACTCGACGACAAAATTACGAAGAGAGACGACGAAAAAACTCCATAAAAATGCCAGTGCGACAACTGCGACAGCAGCAGTGACAGTGGCGGCGGCAGCGCAGCGGCTGAGCAGCGGGTAAAGGAATAAAAAACCCACATCACACCACCACCTAGTCAAGAGTAACAACAACAAGGCTGAGAAATGCAAAAGAGTCGCCAACCAACACGGGAGGAAAAAACTAAGAATTGACAAAGACGACCGACGTTGGCGGTGGGAAGTTGGTGAGGACTGGAAAGCGTCATCATTGGCGTATGTTGTTGACGCTGAGGAGGTGGGTGGTAGGGAGTGTGACTTTGCTGCCGCCGTCGCAGGAGTTGTCGTTGGTCGTTGGTCGTTGGTCGTTTTTAAAATGTCGCTGGCAAGGAGTGATGAGCTCCATTCGGCCGCTTGCTTATGTAAGTGCTGTTTGGTTGCGTTCTCGGGCTTTATTGGTGTCTTTTTAGGGGACGCTTTTTCTGTACTGCTTCAATGTGTTTTGCACTTTGTTGTTCATATGGTGAGCTAGAACAGTATGAATTCTAGTAATGGTAATGGTACTCCATGTGATGATGAGTTTTTTTTAATATTCGTTTACACAATTTCTTTGGAATTCAATTTTTGGAACACATTTTCTTGTAAAAAACTTGTATTCAGTAAACACTGATGTTTCTATCACAAAGAAATAAACTTGTATGCATCATTAAAACGCTATTTTTCTTGATGTTTAATGAATTGCTTATATTTACACTTTTTCACAGCAAAATTGGTTTGATTTTTTATGAAATATAAATTTTTTCGAAACACCAAAGAGCGATTGTGTTTTAGCGACGGTAAATCGTTTCGAACCTCGTCACCACGCCACAATGCGAACAGCGCTTCGTTACCGTATCTTCCGTACCGTACTGTATCTGCCTGGCTAGCTATCTGTATCTGTGTGAACAGCGCGGTGACGTATCGTGCCGTGAAGACTCACAGCGAACGGGTGTTTTTTACTTTTTGCTGGAGTTCGACTGCTACGTCGTTCTGATGTCTGACAGTATTTGTGGTCGCCTTTTGGTGGTTGAGTAACGCAGACAGCGGAGCGCGTACATTCGGTGTCGAACTGGCGAGTCGGCGAGTCGCAAGCCACTGGAGTGACTACTGGCAATACAGTAATGGACGACCAGACTGCTGTGCAGTGCGACCATCGAAACAGCCATTCGAATGAGCCAACAGCGAAAGCTAACCCATATCATCTCCAACTGTGCCTCAATCCATACACTCTGAGTTGTTGGGTGACTGGTGAGGGGTCGATTGGAGCGGCAGAAAAGCCGCAGCCCTAGCCACATCCACATTTATTTATCACAACAATTCTGACCACAGACGTAGCCACAGCCACGAACAGCAGCGAGCGCCAACGTTGACTGAGGCTGAGAGTTCCAACATGAGATTAGGCCTGACACCGAGACGGCAACGAAGAGAGCGCTGCAAAAACAACAAGTGAGAAAAGAGTATTTTGCTGCACACACACATTGCTACAATTTTGTATATAAATTTCGTCATATATATTAAGAGAGTGCATATCTTCAGGCTTCAGAAAAAACTAAAATGCACTTGACAATGGAGTCCGTGTTTTTGGATTTATATGAATACATTAATCAGATATAAGTATACCTTTTTCGTTCTAAAAGCCAAACCTGCGTTATATATAAGGATAGTTTAATAACAAATCTGTAAATATAATTTGTTTTGCTTCCCTTTTTATATTTGTGATGATTGTCATGACGAAGCTCAGGTTTTTGGATCTAAATCAATCTAAAGAGCTTATTTAAAGCGACTTTTTCGAATGCACAATAAAATCAAATATTGTGTGGTAGGTGAGGACCATATTCCGGTAAATATATTACAATTTAATCCTTTACTCTCTTTATCAAATATATATCAAATATGAATGGCTTACTTGCTATCAATTGTATTAATCCGACAACTCTTCCTTAATTAATTATTTTATATACATATGTATATACATACATATGTAGGTGCGTTTGCAGATACGATACATACATACTCGTACAAGAACATTAAAGAAAAATGTTGATTAGGTTCGGTTGACATCAATGAGATGGCGCGGTCTTGTACGTATTCATTTACTAGTACTCACCTATTATTCGCCTGTACCTAACTACATACATATGTATGTATGTACTTGAATCTGTATACCTATATATAAATCCATAGACATCCATATACGCAAGTATTGATTATGTATCGGCAACACAAGAAGCCTTATGGCTAGTGAGTGGTCTGCGTGTAGGGACCAGTGTTTCGACTTTACCCACCGTCGCTGTCTATGCAGCTGTCTTAGATGTTTGTGTCGTCGTCACATAGCCAACGTCGTCCCCATCGTCGCAACCGCAACCACACATCGCCATTTGGCCCGAGTCGGAGGTGCTGTGCAGCAGTTTTCCCTTTCTCGCTTGCAGCGATACCAGTGGTCGTTGGATCAATAAGTTGTATTCGCTGTGTAAGGTCCACAGCCAATATAATTCGGTCTCTTTTTTCATATGTGTGACACTATAAATTTCGTGTCGCCTAATGTGCAACCACATACTAACAAACAACAAAAACACAAAATGATAACAATGTAATCGGTGTGCCAGACCGCCCACCGATTGCCGACGAGCGTACGAGATCCGCTCCACGCAATTGCCTCCTTCCTTTAGCCACTTAGCAGTGATATTGTGGATTGTCACTGTTGGTTGCGACCAAAATGACTGAAAATTTGTTTATTTGGTATGTTGTCGGTTAGCTGCACCACCGAGAGAGCGAAGACTACAGGCGAAGAGAAAATGCTCTTGTTTTCATAGAGTGCTCATTGCACGAACGCGTTGTTTACATATTAGCAGCAGTCGATACGGCAGTGCGGAATATAAATAGATTACTGAGCAATATTGAAGAGAGTCCGCTGCTTTATTACGCCCGGAGCGTTTTGCTAGATACACACATGTGTAGACACGTAACTGCATACACACGCTTACCCATACATATACTCTTGGCTTGTGTGCGCCATTGCTTCTGGCATCAAAATATTAACACAATTAAATTAGCAATTATAATACTTACGATCGCATTTAGAACTAAACGATTGCCATTTTCTAGAACCTTTAAATAACCAATTTAGGTGCAGCCATACTTATATATTATTTTACATATCTACTTTTTGGAGATGGGTGGGGACTATGGGTTTCCACGCGTGCGGCTAACTAAAATTGCCGACGGCTTTGGATTGTTTTTTCGGAAATATTTGTGATTTGTAACACCGTTGGTTAATCTTAAACAAATTTTATTGAACATTATATTAAGAAGCAGAATAATTGCACATAATCTGCATTATTGGCGAAAAAAAGGGAACATCAAATACTCGGCATAAATTTGAGTTGGTGTAAAACATTTGAAAAATACTTTTACACTTATCTTTGTGTGTTTGAAATAAAATTCCAGTTCATCAAACGAATACATATGTGTACTTACATATATTTGTGAAGTTTTATTTTTAAGTAAACAATTTAGCAATGAAGAGAAAATAATTTGCATGTGAATACTTCCAATATGGCGGGCAATCAGAATTTTATACCAAATAATTATTTGACCACAAAAGAAAGCGCCAAAAAATCTTTAAGTCGTAAGGAACACAATATAGAAAGAGCAATTATAGGATGAAGCGCCACTCCCAAACGCAGACATTGTGCACTGAGAGTTGCCGTTGACAGTTTTATCTAACAACAACATCTACACACAATAACCGAGAGGATAATTAGTGCTGTGTCACAATAATTGTTACTCGGGTCCTTTGATCATGCCGCAATGACCGCAACCTCTGCAACAGAAACACAGGCGGACAGGTTTGAAACCACACGCACCTAAAATCGGATGCGAACAAAGAAGACACCGAAACTCGAGGTGCTGAAATATTCTTATCTTCCAACAGAGGAGCAACAGACTTACAAGTGTCGCACAAGAAATGAAATAAATGAAATGAAAAACGACAATTAATATTTTGCTAACGACTAAAGGAATTTTTGTTTCATTAGGTACTGAAATTGAGCATATCTTGGATTCGAGTGAAGACAGAGCATAGACCACACGTGGGTGCGCAAATGAATACTGCCCTGATGTGAGAATGGTTCAATTGATAACTGTATCGATTGTTGATTCATTAACCTTCTCCTACCGTGTCCCGGTGCTCTATAATTTATTTTAATTATTAGCATCAGTTGTTACATGATTGTGTACTGTGCTGAAAAATGACGAAAAAGGAGAATTATTGCCACGATTTGAGAACGAAGGATTGTGGTATGGTTATAAAAAATAATATATTTTTAACGTATGTATGCAACAAATAAGACAAAGGTTTTGATCCCTTAACCGAGGATGGAGGAATGTAAATAGCATTGAATGTTTCAAAAGGTCTGGTAATATACTTGTATACAGATATCCCGACAAATGGTACCCAAAATAAGCCATATATGTACATATGTATATATTTGTGTATGGCCTATTATATTTTTTAGTGATATTATAGAGTTTTGCCTTTGACTGAAAATATGTGTTACAATTAATTCTTTCTTTTACGCTGATGACTTTCATTTGCACATCCAGAGAGCTGTATTTTGCTGTTTACCTTAACTTTCTATTTTGCATACATATGTATGTACATATGCTAGTATGCATGCACAGTCGCCTTACAACAATATCTTTAACATAATACCAGCATATTTTGACAACAAGTTACAAAGAATGTTCATAGCTGATTTGCTTTGCTTGGATGTCACTGGAAAACAAAGAAACAATAACCGGCTTTTCATTTACCGTTCATACGCCTTTGTTTGCCTTTATGCAGGAGTAAAATTTGCAAATTAGGTGGCCGTACACAAAAAGGACAAAATTAAAAATATGAACATTAGGAAAATATTCTGCGATCAAAGTTGGACAAAGGGATCAGTCGGCAAATTCCGACAAGATTACCACAGGCTCCGAGGACATATAATACATACATGAATATTTCCTCATCATTTACAGGAAAGCATGATACATATGCATGCAGGATCACTTCCACGGGAGGTTCCGTGCTTGAGAATTCATCTAAGCAGTTCTGATCCATTGAATGCACTTTTGTTTCTTTGCCTCTAAAATACTTGAGTGGGGATTATCCAATTCAGTCCTTTGTTTCCACACTCTCTTGGTCATACATGTCTGTTGTTTTCAGGATACATTATGCAGACACTTCTGAGCAGTTCACAAAAGAGTTTACAGCTTGGCATTTGGACAAGTTGAATGCGCATTTGCATGGCTTCAATTGAATTATGATAATGATATATGCCAAGAAATTCGAGATTGTCTGCTCATATTGGTACTCAACTGGTTGCAAACTACTTTACGACTAGTATGAATGCGGTCCAGTGTAAAAGTATAAGTAAACAGTTTTCTGATCCACGCGTGTGTTTGACTAAAGTCGCTGCACATTTCACTGGAACTCAGATAAATAAATATTCCCAAGCGATTTTATCTGCAGAAACAGCGCATTTTACTTATGTATTTAACGTATTAACGTTGCATATGATAACGAATTACGAAACAATATGGTAAAGCGTAGTCTTTAGTATTTTTTATTCTTCGATGAACTATTTCATTTTAATATTATTCATATGAAATGTTTACAATTTTAGTTATTAAATCAACCGTTTTCGCCTTCAGTGGTTCTTAATTGTTTTTTATAAAAATTGTTTTGCGACGGAATACCCCAAAAATAATTATCAGAAAAATACCTAAATATACCCGAATTTATGCCAGCCACAATTGTGCGGGCACAGTGGACAGCGCGGATATGATCCGGCGTCGGTCAACTGTTTGCCACTTAAGCTATGGCACTTGCGGCGAAATTTACACATTTAATTAAAAAAATCGCAAGTGCTTTTTTTGACTTTCGAAGTTTTTTAACATATTTCGTGGGACTCCATCTAAACCGAAACGGCTGTTTAAATTATGTTGAATAACACCGGTGTACTTGTGTGGCGGTGTGGTATAAAAGGCCGGCGCATTGCTTGGCATAAATATCGAATATCAAAACGGTTCGATTTGAGTGACTTGGAAACGTTATGTTTGTAGGTTTTGCGAAATATTTGCCTGAGGTTGTGTGGAGTGGCCGCACCTGCCACAGTTTCCAATCTTATCTTTTTATCTTTTCTGCACATTTCAATTGTTTTAGATATTGATATGTAGACGTATAGAAGTGCATATATAGAGTGTGGCCCATATGAGAAAAATTTTTCAAATTGATTTTTGTAAGCAAAGGCTTTTAAATATGTTGATCAAGCATATGGGGGAATCGATATAAAGGCGTGGCCAAAAGGACGATTTTAAGGGCTCAATTATAATTAGTGTTATGTGTTTGGGGATCTCTGTCGAAATTGCAGATACGCTTCGTCTAAAGTTGTGAGCCAAGATCGTTTACAGAGATTTAACTTCATTTTATTCAGCTTCAAATGGCTTAGTCAGTCAAATTCGAAATGGAAATCTCGGCAACTAACTAGGATGAGCTCACTTTGGGAAACGGTCTTCTCTGCCTCTCATATCAGTCCACAAATGAACTCCGTGGTATTAATTTAAAGGAGCGAAAATCAGCTAAATTTATGGTCTTTATTTCATAACGGCTTCGTTGAAATTCTTACCTTTAACAGTCAATAATAATCGCCACTAATTCCATGCGACAGTTACCGCAGTTGGACCAACACGCAACCGATTTGCCGAGTTCTAATGCACTTGCACAAAACGCGTGTGTTGTTGCGTGTCATAACCAGTTGCCACATCGCGTATGCCGACGGACTGTGGATACATGGCTGCTAAAGAATGAACCTCTGGCCTGATCAAGAGTAGCGCTGCGCGCATTTATATGAGTCGACGGCAACTAGAGTGGGCAAGAACAGGAAGGGAATCATTGCCAGCTGGAGGAGAAACGCTGGCTATTCGTTAATTAACAAGCGCGATAACAACCGCGGTACCGAGTTGACAGAAGGTATCTTAAAGCACAATGCATTCCGCTCCGCGGATGAGTGAACGCCACAGGTGTGCACACAAAAGCCATATTCTGCAACTGGGCATAAGTATTGCACACTTACATGAAAATCATGAGACCATCAAGCACTTCTAACGTTCCAATGAGGAGCAAGTGCTTCGGCTAAGCACTTTGTTATCTGTGAAGCAGATGACCACGAATACCGATTTTTCAGTTTTAAGCTGTCGGCTGCCAGCTGCTGGCATCAATGCTTCTCTACACCCAAATTGTCATTGGCTACAGTTGGACTTTCTGTAATCACTTTTTACAGCGTCTGATCAGCACAATTAATCGCCCCTTCCTATACTTCCCTTCCCTTACTGTTCGTCTAACCCCGTGGGGCGAGCAGACAGGTCATTTGTTCGCAGCATCATGCGACCGTCCAATGTTGGTCTGTGCGGACTCCTACATTGAATTTTCGTTTGTTTATGAGAGAAAATAGCATGCCCTCATATCTAAACACACATTAGACATCAAGTCTCTGCAAATTCAGCAAGCGGCCCTTTTCCCAATGGGCGTACGCGAGCGTAGAGGACTCTGTCTGTTTGTTTTCCTTTTTCATTTTAATCGATCGATTGATCACCACCACCACCACCTATTGGGCTGAGTTGCAAATACCAGCCCACAGTGGGGCCCGATGGAGGCAGATGCGGCGACGCGGAATGCGGCCGCAAGGAAGTTCACACAATGAATGCCGCAAGCAAAATTTCAGTAAACCTTATTTTTATTATTTTGATCAGCTCGGTTGTGTAAATGTTGATTTTTATTATTTGCGAAATTTCCTTAGTGGCGCAAGGAATTCGTTGAGTCATTGCGGCACGCGGCCGGCTGACAGAAATTTGCGGTCCATGGGCCGGTGAGAAGACTGGTGCAGGCAGGAGATATGCAGTTAGCTCTTTTACGGTGGAGCGCCCAACACAATCGGACGGTCGCGTTCACGCTTTTAGCCGCTGGGCTGCACTTACGAGTAAACGATGGTAGACCAAATAAAAATTTGATACCACAATCGGAGCCGCACAAAGAGCGACTGAGTGAATTTCTCAACGAAAACATGTTTCACGTGAGATTAAGATAACAAGAGTCCAAATGCGCAAACTGCGCATGTGCGGCTACTCGCCAGTCGTTTGGCGCATTGACTCTGGCATCAGGCAGCGGTTGCTTAGACAATGTGGCGAATGTTGCATGTATCAGGATAATGCGCTACATGCGAGGCCGTTGAAGAGCAGAACGCAAAATGAAAAATAGATATTTGAACATCTGGACCAGACAACATGCAATGAGGCGGTGTGGCTGTTGCGACTGCGATTGCGACTGCGCGTTCGCCGAGTAATGCGGAGTGGTGCACATATGGCCGAAATTCCCTCCGCCACATATCACAGTTTAGCAGCCGTTTGATAGCTTCAATTGCCGCAAGTGCAAACACAGACCACATTGGACATTTGTACCTCCACCTGGCGCGATAATTACACATACTACATATTTACGCACTCTTGAGTACTGGCCCTTATGGCGATGGGACGGAAATAAGCAGAAAGCGACACTCAAAAGTAAATTAAATTATTTCGAAAATATTATATATGTATATTGGAATCCAGGTTCCAGCTTATTGCGGAAATGTGAAGAGCTGTGCTCCTCTTTTGGAGCCTTTCGGTGTTATATAAGAAAGCGTAAGGGGTCTTTATTTGGGGTATGTTGCGTTACCAGTGTTTACCATCGAGGTCAATCCGAAAAAGAAGTTCGTTTGCGTTGACCGACTTTTCAATATTCAATTAAGTATATATGTACATATGTGATTCCCATATACTCTTATGTGAGCAAATATAATAATATATAAACCCATATTATCACCGCGAATAATTGTGCGTTCAATTGCTCTGCTTTAAAAAGCACAAAACGATAATTTCGCATTTCGCATTAGAATGAGATTGACGTCTTCTTTTGCCACGATTGCGCTGCGTCGCCAATAACTGCTCAATGTCTCGCCATATTATTGCACTTTTGCACCGATCGTGTTGCCAATACTAATTTCCTGTTTACAAGTCGATCAATCCATTGCTGCACTCCAGCTCACATGTACGTTCGTGTGGATGTAAGCGTGTAAGTATGTGAAGAAAAGGCCAGTTATGGAGAGCGCGGCGATGCGGCTGCAGCTGATGTCGGAGTCACATGTATTGCCATTTGAAATTGGAAATTTCATTTACGACCAGACGCAGACGCATGATCCATTCAATGAATGCGTAACAATAGCCGATTGGCCATTGGCTGGCCGACAACAGCGTTCGAGTCAAATAATCGTCTGATCGATCGCTGGCTGATCGCGATCCAATATGTGTACTCGCCCAAAGCCCCATACATAAGTACGTAATATGTTCGTGTGCTCGTGCACGCTCATCCATAATGCTCCGTGGCCGCGTGTTCCTAAATTACGTACGCGCATACGCACTCTACGATCTCATTTCGCTGCGCAATGCCTGCTGGAGCGTGTGGAAATCAATTAAATCTAATTCTCACGACCACAAGTGACACGCCACACATTGGCGGACTTGGTGCAAGCGGCGCACATGGCGCACATGGCGGGAATGGCGCAAATCGCTCAACAGCCAATGCCTTCTCCATGCGGCCTTCAAGCCATGTAGCCAGCAAGTCCAACCCATTCGGGAGACAATGATCAATAATTGTGCCATTGCTTGGAGAACGGACTGTCGCTGAAGTCAAAATACACAGCTGCCAAGATATTATTCGAGACTTTGTACTGCGAATAATCCAGTGAATATCGGTGGAATCAATATTCCAAGACTAGCTAGCAACTCACAGCCCACAATCCAACAGTTTGTTAGAAATCTTTTAATGAAGGTTTATGTTTCGCGTTAAACCAATGTTTCATACTCTTTCAATGAAAAAAATTAAGTGAAGAAACAAACGCGCTTGTTTTAGAATGCAGTGGCAATGGAGGCCAGTGCCAAAACTTCGTCGACTTTGACAATCATGAACGTTACTCCGCTTCTACAGAGTTATCTCTATAGCTGACAGCTGACGATGAGCACGAAGCGTAAAATGCCTTACGTCAGCTGAACTTGAAACTTCTTAAACAATAGTGAATATTTTGAATATTTCACTGAGTTAATTAGAGTCAATGTTGGAGATTTCTCAGCCCAGTAAGTGCAGAGTTGTGACGCGGCAAAAGTGAATAAACATAAATTATTTATAACCGCATTGGCAGCGACCTTACAATTGCAGCCACCCGCTCCGCAGCAACGTACCCGCTGGTCCACACTGCGTTTAGTGACACTCACCGAAGGACCGTGGTGGCTGTGCCAATCAGCAGGGTGCGTCGTCAAAGCTAACGCCGTGATGAGTTTAGCTGACAATTAACAGCAGACTGGCAGCTGGCGGAGGACAGGCGGTTGCTGTGCCAGCGCGACGTTCAGTGCCACGAAGGTCCCCAGCATTGTTATGCAAATGACACTCGCCAGCACGCAAGCCCACTGCAACGCCGTGCAAATGCGATTGCCTCAGCGCTCCGCGTAACGCGCTGATGGCACCGGTCGCGCCGCTTTTTAATGCGATAATTTTATTCGAATGTCAGAGCGTGTACTTTGCCAATAATCAGCACTTAACCAGCTCAACTCCCCATGACCCGACCGGCAGCGTTGTAGCAGAGTCGCTGTTGCGCGACAAGTGGCAAGTGCTGCAAATTGTTGCATGCAAGGTGATCAAGCGCTTACTGCGACCGGTCGTTGGCGCATTTCCGAGATAGTTGGCGCGGAGCAGAACATACATACGCGGGTGCTATCCTGGTGTTGCAGCGCCCCACATGCGTAGATTTGTGCACTTGCAACGCATTGTTTGACAATAATTACCTGTGGCCGTTGCACCGCGGTTCACATGCGTGCCTCGGTGCTACATGTAGTCTGCGTTTCTGGGCGGTATTTCGCAACGCAATGCCCGAGCATGCCCATTCGCAGGCATGCGTTGACGTTGGTTGACATGCGAGACGCGAAAAAGGGCGTTGACGTTTCGCTAAGTTTTGCGGTAATTGTGGCCGCATTACATTGGTACAACTCGGTAGCTCTAATCAATTAAAAGTTGCATCATTTTAATGCAAATCGCTGCGCCGCCTTGGCCAGCGCTGCTCAAACTGCAGATTGCGCATGTGCAAACGGTGTTCAGTCATAATTGCAGTTGCTTGCGCTGGCAAAAACGTGTTCGCGCGAATGTGGCTATTCTCTGTTTATGTAAGTGCAGCGCTTTTGCCCGCTTTTTCAACTGATTTGATGTTTTCCCATCGCAGCGATTGCACTGCTTGGTTGTTGGTTGCAACTGCAGCCGCAGATATTGTTGCGAATATAAGTTCGGCCGCTGTTTTGGTTGCAAATGCCTTGCACTTGTGTATGGAGGTATGTGCATAGTGTATGAGTGTGAGCATGCGCGTTTCCTGCCCTACGCCTCGATCTCCGGCTGATCAGTAGCGACTGCGTTGACAGTGTTACTAGTTATCAATGGAACCCCTTCTCCTTAGCAATGACACCAGTGAGGTTGATGCTATTTGTCTTCAGATCAGTTTCACTATTTTTTATTTCTAAAAGTTACTAATATTAATTTTTATGAGTTTTAGTTACATAATCAACGGCTTCGTTTATTAAACTAAAACCCGAGTTTTTATGTGTGTGATAATTGTTTCAATACTCTTTTCAATGTGTTAATGCATGCAAAGCTTTAGAGCTTTACCGTTTCGGTAACTGATTCAGTATGAATTCACTTGTGAAAATAGTTTTTTTGCTTCATCTTTACACAAATGCACATAACATGCAAAAATAAAATATGTTTGTATGTACATATACATATATGTATGATATTCGCTCTAAATAGAGGTTGAAACTCAGATTTGTCATTGTGGTTCCTTGGCGATTTGATTTAAGTTGTTTGAGCGTCGCGCTCTCCTGTACAAAGCTATGTTTGCTAGTCTGTAATGAGAGTCCTAAAGACAGTGACATTAACAGTAATTGTATTTAATTGATGGTGGCTTTTATTTACAATTCATGTACCGGTTCCAAGTTGTTATTGCTATGTTTGGATATGTGAAAAGATTTCAAATAGCGATTGCCTGCTTAAAACGCTGTAAGTTCACATATACAAACATTTGCATTAACTACACGTACTTAGGTGTATAGTATATATGTACATATGTATAAGTCTTTACTCTTTGCATACACATATGTACATATTGCGACACACACTTTCTCACACGCAAAAGTCATGATCACAAGAACTGTGCGCCGCTTTGATTACTATGCAATCAATCAAGAACTACTTATGTACATACACAAATGCATGTGCGAGTATATAATTACAGTAGAAATTACAAAAGCAAAAAGTTGAAAAACACGTTTCTTTGATTGCGCAGTGTCACCAAAGTGGCATCACATCCATACATATGTATGTATGTATATCAACCCATATACATACATACATATGTATGTAATAGTTCTTTTCCTTTTTTTAGTAGGAGGAGGCGTCGAAAGCCGGAGTGCGGGACTTTAATCTGCTAAACCTAATCTACTCCCAACTCATGTCTTTCCCACGGGATCACTAGACAAAGTATTACTTCAGGTGTAGACAGGTGTAAAAAAATGGCGCATCCTGGCGACATTGATCCTGACTCTCCTGGCGGTCTGAAAAAAACTCAAAAGAAATTCTTAATCAGTAAGGATGCTGTTATAGTCCCTACATTAAGGAACACGAATTTTTTTTTTTTTTTTAAATGGCGACTGCCTGAAAATAAAAATTTTTTAAAATATCAAAAACAAATGCTTATTGGAACGATAAAGGATAATATATCGAAGGCTCACACAAAATTTCAAGTAAACCGGTTGTATAGAACCTGAGATAATGCCGGTACCGTGTAGTTTCGAGAAAAACGCGTTTAAAAAATTCGATATCGCCGTACCGGGCTAGGTACTGCGTCACTAAAGTAACTGTAGCTCTTAAAATAATTTTAATTTTTAAAAATCCTTTGGAGGATATGTTCTTAAGGGTCCAAACTTTAAATATATGAAAAAGAATCGAATTTTTCAAAATTCTAGAGTAGAATACCCCCTTAAGTCTCCTCTATTGTACGAATCACACGAATTGCGTTAATTGGTCTGGCATATGATTTTATGTGTAGCGCCTGTATCCATATTGGAGCCGCATACAGTATAACTTAACTCATTACCTTAGCTATTAAGCATCGTCGGCTGGAATGCACACACCCTTTGGTTGCCATCATTCTAGATAAAGCATTATAGATTTTATTTGCTTTACATGTCGCATTTTCCAAGCGTTCCTTGAATTTGAGTCTTGAGTCCACTATTACACCAAGATACTTCAACTGTGGCTGTGAAGTAATCTCACATTCCTCCTACAGCCAGCGATATTTTTTCTTAAATTTTCCTGGAGCTTAGAGCAACATTTCTGATTTCTGTTCTAGAGCCATGCATTTGATTCGGAGGTCATTCAAATGTTTAGCTACTGCTAGCATTGTAAGGTCATCCGCATATGCGATTGTTTTCACATTTTTTGGTTGTGGTATTCTTAACGCCCCGTCGTACACCAGGTTCCACAGTAGCGGGCCTAAAACCGAGCCTTGCGGTACTCCACTTTCTCAGATAAAGAGGAGAACTCATATATGTGTGCATGTATATCATACATACATATGTATGTAAATATAGATCAGCCCTATGGGAAACGCTTCAATGCAACTGCTAGGGCAAGGTTTTAAATGGGGTTTGAGGACTCAGGCCTTGGTGCCCTCGGACTTCCAATCTCTGGAAAAATGTTTGAGTGGAAGAAGCTTCCTCAAAACTGGACGTCAAAAAATGTATAAAATGGATAATATATGACTATATAATATGTTTTACACAATAAACAATGATGTACAAATTACACTAAAAGAGGAAGTTACTTAGTGAACAACCCAATAATTTCTAAGTGAAATTCACGAACATTGTACACTCTATATGTATGTATATGGAAGCGTTTGTAAGTTGTTCGGGCGTGGCTGGAGACAAATCTTTTCGGCGCTAATTGAACGGTGCAAATAGGAGCAATTACGCAGTAATGCCAACGTATTACGGAAAAGTGGCTTTTCAAACAAATAAGTACATGGATCACGGTGCGCAGCTGTTATTACCGCACTGGCAAGCTCTATTCCGTCTTAGTCATCAGATACTGAATCCGTTAAGTGACAACAACAATCGGCAAATCGATCCGAGTGTGGAGGAAAATGCTTCGATGCAATGTAACGGATATATACTTGGGACGAGTATAGTGCTGATGGCTGCGCTGTCATTGAGCGGCCGCTTAGACGATACAATTCTTCCATTGGCTGACGAAGATTGCAATTATGTACGTACGTATGTATGTGTGTTTGTTTGCATTAAAATGTGAATTGCTAGCCTGGGGCTGTATTGTCTGCGAGTTTGTTCACAAACATTCAAGAATTTGTGCAATCACTACCCCCAAACAAGATTAAAAACTGTATTTCATAATTACATAAACTTCAAAAATATAATAGAGCAATAAACACAATTATAATCCTATGCTGTGAGCGGTACTTTGCCTTCGCATCTCAAACATCTGCCCAAGTATCTAGAAGCGTCTGCAAATGTGTGTCTATGCAGTTCTGCATTGTTATGTTGTTGTTGTTAGCAGCCGCTAACAAGCCGAGCGCGTTCATAATTCACCAACCGCCACCTTTTTACACTTCCTTTTGCATCTAAACCGCTGCAACACTCGCTTCCAGTGTCATACGGCGCGGCTGATATGTCAGTTGGCCTCTTGGTGTGCGTCTAAAGTTCTTCACCCTCGTTCGAGGCAAGACACCATTGTAAGCACCGATGGCCGCGGAAGCGTTAAGTACATTTTCTATTGTCTGCTCTTATTATGTAAGCAATTATGTACATAAGCACATTGTATACCTATATATATGTATGTATATGCACTCCGGATCAACACAGGCATAGGCACATATCATTTCAAGTATCAGTCGCACAAATATTACCATCAACCCCCACATTAAGCGACATCGCAACTGCCCTAACAAAAATATTGCATTGAAATGAAGAGAAATTATATTTGTGCCACACATTCAGTTGCAATAACGTACATACATATGTATGTATGACATACATACATATGTATGTATGACATACATACATATATATGTATGTATGTACAAATGAAAATGGGACGCACGTCTATTGTGTTGACTTAAATATCACATTATTATCCTCGCGATGATTCGCAGCAACCACTGACAGCACCAATAATTCCATAGGCACTTTCACATTGCACTCAGGTAGCGAAAATCAGACGAATTGGAACTGGCATGGGCAAAATACACACAAGTTGCGCATTTATGCGAGCTGTGAACCGCCGAGCTGTAAGGGATACCATGGGAGTGTTTTCATTTTTGATTCCCGTCCTTGCGTCCATATCGAAATCCTCGGGCTGTTTGTGACATACCTTATTATGTGATCATTTCTTATACATATATATATGTACATATGGTATGTATATTGTGTTTGTAACGGTTCTTAAGCAAGCATTCTTCACTTCGCAGGGACAATAAGTTGAGTGTGTACACAAAAATATCTATTTGTTCGAGTTTAAGTCTTCCTTTTCTTTTCTATTCTTTTCTATTCGATTATTCTTCCTGTTCATTGTCCCATATCACAATTTCTGCTGTCATGGCAGATGGTGGAGGGGTAGCAGTTGTATGTGTTGTGTGTGTTAGCTCTGCATTCATCGTGAGTGACACTCGGTGAGTTATAAGTGTTCGATGGCTTGTTCTTTATCTTGTCGCAATGTCATTGGTTAGTTGACATTTTCTGTCCACAATATGGTGACACAGTCCTCACTTGACGAAGTTGACATTTGCCGCGCTCCGCCTTCCCATTGGCGGCATTATGACAGCCAATGGCAATGCTTTATATTGGCTATGACGTACATTTGTCTTATGAAACTGTCAAGATACTAATTTTTGCAGAATAAGAGAATTTACAAAATATCATATTTTATTTTCTAAAACTGGACAGCCACTACAACTAACAGTAGGGCTTAATATTTGAGGGGGGCAACTGTTTACGAATAGCTTTGTTGTTGATTACGCTCGTTGACGATTAATCGAAACAACAGTTAGAAAGAAAATATAAAACATAATAAACGCAGATTAATACTTTCTTGCAGAATGCTTAGAAAATTATTCGGTACTTTTTTCTGTCTTTCGAATAGCCAAGATGACATGAAGCAGATCGGTGCACCGTTATGACGCTGCGCGCGATGGCTTGTGGCGTGTTAATGCGAAATGGCCATAAATAAGCGCAGTTGTAGAGGCGATTGCAGTGAAAACAATTCCGAGTTAAATGGCGCATAAAGCGACGCCTCATTATCGCGCGTTGCAGCTGCATAACTGCTGTCCACACGCCGTAAGCTCTCTCACCCGCTCGCCGGCGCATATGCGTGCTGTTGCACTTACCGCTGGCGGTTCATTCGAAATCAGTTCTATTGGGGCGACTCTATTAAGTTAAAGCTGAGTGTGGAGCGTTTTGTGCTTTCAACTTTCTGCCGTATAATAAAGTCTGCGTCGCGACGGAGTAACTGGTCATTGTGGCAGCAAGAGAACATGCATTGTCAGCTGCTGCCAAGCGGTGTGCCGCTTGACCAGTTGGCGAGTTCGCTCGTGTCGTGTACGCATTTCTAATTATCCGCTTTTCTCTTCTTCTACGTCAAGCGCCACATGCAACAACTGCAAGTTACGGTTGCGTACTTACGTGCATACCCGTCTACCATAAGTAATAGGCCGCGCGATATGTGCGCAAATGAGCTCAACTTAAATTCTAATATTATTTCTAAGAAAGTGCCAGCCACTGTTCCCTCATTGTTATATATTTATATTATTTTGCTTCTTCTTCGCTTATTAACTTTGTGGTAATTGTGGAGAATGTTGCTTTTTATGTCTGTGGCAACATATAGCACATGAAGCGACATGTGTGCTGCCAGTGGCAAATGGAGTGATGGTGTGTTGCTGGTTCGGCGCAACTCGACCGGTGCAATGACCATTGGCTGCCCAATAACCAGCTGGCTTTTACGACGGTACGACGGTGCGACGGTGTGGGGATCGGGAGGGGCGATGGTCGATGGTCGATGAATGAATGTGCGCACGCGCGCAAGCGTTCATTACGGTTTTTCGTTGTTAATAACTATGTGCCGTGAGTGCTGCCCTGTATGTGGTGTTTCTGAGCGGCGCATATATTTACATACAAATAGCTCCGCAAAAACATACACGTGCGCATGTGCTCGTACGTGTGCGCTTAGATTTACTTATCAGTATGGACTTATGAGATGTTGTGCTATGCGCTTGAGCGCAACCAGCGCGAAACAGGGCTGCGGTTGAGGAATGAGGAGCGCGAATTAAATCATACCGTACTTGCAAGTGACTGACTTCAGTTTCATATGTACATATGTATGTTCATGCATATGTATACATGGCTGTGTGGGATGTACATTGGCGGTGTGCTATTCGGGGTAATGTGCAGATCTAGCGGATCTTTTCGGAGGCAGTCATTGCGCACCGGAATATGCAATTAATTGTCAGAAACCAAGAGAAAATACCCTCAACGCTGTAAGTGAACGAGTGCGGTCAACTGCAGTTACAGTTGTTGACCGACCGCTTTACATTGGTCGCTTGGTCGCTTGGTCGCCACTGCCACTGCCATTGTTGTGTATGGTTTTTGATCGCGGCGACGATGACGGTGTTGGAGACGGTAATTGCGCAGCTGGCAGCGATCGTCCTCAGTGAATACGCGCATAAAATTTTCCTTAATTAAGCACTCCAAGAAGCATTAGATAAGAGCAAATACTTAAGTACTCATAGAAAGCATGGAACAAAAAAATTTATAAAAAATGAAACATGAAAAAAACAGAAAGGTCTCAAGTCTCATTTTATATTTTGTGATTGCTTTTGATTTTGGGTTAAACTAATGTTAAATATGTGCATACATTTGCTACTGTATAGAAGTGACAACGAAAGCCTAAACAGTATAAAAAAGAGAAAACCAAAACTCGATCACCAAACTAAAATCATGAAGGGCTAGTACTCATGTGTTCTCAATTCTTTACCTTACAAAACTTTACAGTGTTTTTGTAATTATTGCGTACTCCTAATAAGTTGCAGAAGGATGGAGTCATGTGCAGAAGTTCACGCAAGTGAGGAAAGTTCTCTGATCGCCATTCACTTGGGAGTGATTCTTTTACATATGACTCAAGTAGCTCACGACTTGCGGTCTTTGACCAAGTATTCTCTGGGTAGCCTAAGAACATCCGTTCGAAGGCGAGCTAAAGTGAGAAGGCGAAACATCCCCTACATAGGGTTGTGCGCTGGGTTTGGGTCCCGCCACGTAAAAAAACTATACCAATGAAAAACTACCAACAGCCTCAGATGAGAAACCCCCCTTTTGATGACAGGAAGGACCTCTCCGAGCCGTTCGATACCAAACGAGGTTTCAGACAAGGCGATTCCCTATCGTGCGTCATAACTTTGATGTCGTAGATAATTTCGTCTATCTTGGAACCAGCGAAAACACCACCAACAATGTCAGCCTGGAAATCCAACGCAGGATAACTCTTGCCAACAGGTGCTACTTCGGACTGAGTAGGCAATTGAGAAGCAAAGTCCTCTCTCGACAAACAAAAACCAAACTCTATAAGTCACTCATAATTCCTGTCCTGCTATATGGCGCAGAAGCCTGGACGATGTCAACAACTGATGAGTCGACGTTGCGAGTTTCCGAGAGAAAAGTTCTTCGAAAGATGTATGGTCCTTTGCGCGTTGGCCACGGTGAATATCGCATTCGATGGAACGATGAGCTGTACGAGATATACGACGACATTGACATAGTTCAGCGAATTAAAAGACAGCGGCTACGCTGGCTTAACTCGGCTATAATCGCGTAAGCGGTGTCTACGCCAATTAAGAAGAAGAAGAATAAAGTGTAGACCCAGTCCTTCCCAGAGCCCAAATATGTTAAGACCCAACTCTGACTTACCAACTATAGAAAATTGGTTGCTCAATCGTTGACGTTTATAAATAAGAACGGAACTTAAAGCGTGCCATCGAAATGGGCTAATCGGGGCATGTCATGTTACTCGAAGCTCGTAAGTCGATTGAAAACTTGGAATCGGTGGCCTAACTAACCAGAAAGCATACCATGCTAACAAAGCTACCGCCCGTCAATTCCGGAGTCGCGGGCGTTTTGGTGATTTACTTTAAAGAATGATTAAGTCAATTCACTCAATAACGGTTTATCAGTTGAATTGAATTGAATTCAGCATTTGTCTCGCATTAAAAAATTCAATTGTTCCACTAATAGCTCGCACAAAGGAGACACTTGAACGCATTTAGTGTACACAGAAGCAGTTGAAACGTTTGGGGAATTAATATTTATGAAAAGACATTTAAATTACTGTTGCGAGCGACGCGTCTCGAGTTAAGAGCCGCAGTGCCGGCCGAGATAAAAAATGAGCATTTCGGAACTGCCATGCATTATATTTAGCAGGCATGTGGACGTGCGCATGTGTGTGTAATGGAGGATCACGTTGTGGGGCATGGACGGATTGGCATGCATCAATTGAACATTTATCAGATTAAAGCACTTTAAATTAATTAATTTGTGCGCGCGTTCATTTCGATAAACCAATTTCGTTGGTATTTCAATGTGTCGTCTTCTGCTTTTTTTATTTCGTCATTTCAGAGGAACGAGTGACGCGATGTGCCTGGTCCCGCGTCGGCGGGAGGGAAGTATACAAGTGACACTGGTACATACGGAGACACACACATATGTACATCGAGCGGCATAGTACATATGTAAATTTGTGTGGAGAATGTTGCACTTATATTGGTCTGTGGGATTAGGACGCCTATATGCCACCTGAGGGCACTACAAAATCCGGGCAACACAGGGTGCCAACGCATTAATGCTAGGCAAACAGCGCTGCTCTCATGCATCCACACTTACTTCCTGCAAAATGTTTATTTACTCAATGCATAAGAATACATAAAATGGAAAATTTTATGATTAGTCAAGAATTCGTCGCTGCGATGGTGAAATGTTGATTCGTTGCTTCGCTTTTGACGGTTGCTTCACTTTCTGCTCAGCTGTTGGTGGTTCCTCTTCGTCGATTGTACACGTTTTACAAATCTCATCAACCGCGACACCGCTACACAGGCAATAATAACTGCGGCGGCAGGAGCAACAGCAGCAGCAACAGCAACAGCAACAATTTTATGCCCGTCAATGCTGGAAGGCGGAGGGGCATGCAGCATCGTATACCGTTGATGCTGTTTTGGAAATGGATGTTGTTTAAGATGTTGTTTTAATTATTTTATTATGTTGCATCAACGAAAACATGCACCGCGCGGTGCAACATAACAAACTTAACAGCAAAAGTCATTGGCCACTCGGTTGGGGCGCTCGCCCATTCACCCACTCGCCTTCGTGCGGCCCCCAGTCTTCCAAGAAGTAAGTTTTTGCTCAGAAGCACCAATATTGCATCGCATGTTGCATGCAGCGTGTTGCAAAGCGCATAATGTTCAAGAACTCCACATTGCTGTTGTTGTAAACGCTTCAATTATTTTACGAGCTCATTCGGCTGTCGCGCTAACACGGCTGTTATTATTGCTGCGGCTGCCGTTACTCCTACTCCCAGATTCGCGATTTGGGTGTTAAGTGCCGCCGGTTGCAAGATTGGCTGTTGCTTGCTGCCCGCCCGCTCGCAGATTCCTACTAAACTGCATCGCTTCCTAAACACCCTAAACAAAACACTTGCCACTTGCCACTTGCCACATGCCACATGCCATTACAAATGCAAGCTTGTGTGTGTTGCTCATACTTTTTAGTTGATTTATTACTCATTACAGTTATTGCTATTGTTGGTCTGGTTGTGTTCCAGCAACGCGTTGCAAGCTAGATAGAATCGATGTTTGTCACCGTCACCGTCAATGGGTGCGGCAACGCACCACTAATATCTACGCTTCCAGAATCGTCGTGGTTTATGCAACCGACAAGTGCGTGCTTTTTATGTGCTGGAATAATTGGGTGCCAGCCTCTCCGTTGTACTGCTACACGTTGCATTGATGCGTGGTAAGTTGTGTTTGCACTTGCAGCAAATTGCTGCATTAATACATCCGCTGCCTCACGACTGAGTTGCACTAATGAAGTTGTGAAGTTTTAGTGTCATTAGATGAGCCAGGCGTGTGATTTCGGTGAGATTTTCGCGAGATTTTGCGAGTCTGCGGGGTCTAGTAATTACCCGCCAAATGCGGCTATCTGTCGACACCAGGACAATGCTAAAGAAACAATTGCAAAACTACCTCCTGTTTTCCTCTGTGACCATATGTGTTAAAGGAGAGGGCTCAATAGACCATAGGTGGCAGTGCAAAACCTCAATAATCTCTATCTCTCCATCTATCCACCTCTTGTTGTTGTCGAAGTCCGAAAATAAAAGGAAACAGCCGCATTGAACGAGAGCTTTTCAATTCGCGAAGGCGACCGTTTAAAAGCCGAAATAAATAAGAATATGTTAACATAAAAAATACGAATTGAAACGGCGAGAAAACTTTGCCGCATCTATTAAAGATGACAGTAGTCCGCAGTTCTGACAACCTTAAAATTACAAAAGACTGGACTATTTTGGAAATATTTTTAGTTTGGGGACCATAATTATGAACACGAAATCGTGGAGGCCATTATAATGGCAGAGGAAATGATGTCGACTAAAGAGACAGGGGATAATTAGAGATGCGTGAATACAAGTATATAAGAGCCCATGTGTATTTATAACTTATAATATATACGGAAACCTGAGGCTAACCAAAAATTAAGACACAATTAGAATCCACTTGAAATGCAAATTCGCCGTCTAAAATACCAATTTACTTTTTTGTTGGATGTGTCCGCCTTTGTCCTCTAAAATTACTACATAATTTTCATCAACTTCAAGTCTGCAACTGGAGCTACCAAACGGTCAACTCTAATAAACCAGCCCTAAAAAGACAAATTACGAAAAAGTAGAGAAAAAAATCGTTTTTAAATTTCCAATTTCCGTTTCAAATGCGTATTCATCGTGTTTTTGTTTTCACTCCAGCCGCTCTATCGAACTACAGCATATCAAAACAACACCAACACCAACCACAAATACTAATAATAAATCCCAAATTATGCTGCCTAAAAGACACGACGAGCCAGAGTTAGGAGGAACAATGACTAACACGAATGTGTGTATTAACATACTTACTTATACACATACATACGTATATAGGCACATATATAGTGCGCAGACACACTTTTTATGGGCCAGAAGAAAGACAAACCGCCCAGCAGACTTGTGGACGTCGAAGGAACGGCGGGGGGCAGCCAGGCTGGACACCAAAACGACACAATCATCGTCGCCACTGCCGCCATAGTCTGTGCTCTTGGCTGCTGCGCTTCTAATATGCTGGGCTATGGGGCACACAAAAAATTAATAATTTAAATTTATGAAAAACGGAAAGAAGCGCCCAAAAATCACAATTCACCACACACAAAAACCAATGACCAGAATGAGGCGAAATAAAGAATGATGACAACAGCAACAACACAAAAGCAAATGTGCTCGCTAACCAAAATATTGAAGAGCTTAATACATCTCACGGTGGATTTTAAGAAACAACCAGAACGGATCGGGTGGCTTCATGCGGCCCCATAATTTATAGCGTAAAATCGAAAATTTGTTTTTTGGTTATTGTTTGCCGCCTAACCGACGGTCCAGTTCTTATTGTCGGGTGATAAGCTGGCGCGAAGTAGGTAGAGACTATCCGTCTACTGATGTCCTTGCCGTTAGTAAATATCACTACCGCTACAGCCGCTGTAACTTGAGATTTGTTTGGTGGAAAACATGAATGAATTTGGACTGATGAATGAGATGAACTAGTATATGGAGCTTACGTAATAATGAGAAAAATGGATGATATACTCGGGCGTATGTGAAGAGAATCAAACTGACATGACAAGATACTGAGGAGTTCCTATAAAGGGATTTAATATTCACCCTGATAACACTGAGTAACGATTTTCTGAATCTGACGTGATGTTAACCATAAATGACCAATGTTCCATGAGTCTTTATTGTTCAAGAGTGGGTGACGTCTGCGGCAGTTATTAAGATTGGAATTCGTGAATTTACAGGTAAAATTATTTGGTTTGTAGATAATTCATTAGTTAGAACTGTATATATATGTATGTATGTATGTGTGAATGAATTTCTAAATTTAGGAAATCAGTGTCATTAGCAATAGCTCGTGGATTACCTCTAATAAATTAAGCAATTGACGGATGCGAAAGCAGTGAATAGTTAATAAAAACTGATTTTCTTAGAAAGCCCTTATTTCTGCCATGAAGAAGCTTCTCTTAGTTGCTAAGAGAAGATCAGTAGGCACCAAAACGAAGTGTAGGTACAAATAATATGCATTTATGTGTATAAATATAGCCTACAAAACATGACGTCTTTTGTCAAAAATCTCATTGGTTCCAAGAATGTCCAGAAATGATGAAAGGTTGAGCTAATCAATGTTGTCTCTGTTGCCTTAATATCAAGATATTTTAACATTTAACCAGAAGGAGCCTATTTTGGAAGTTTTTAACGTTTGCTATCCTACAAGTGGTCCGATTTTAATTATAGTTATATACCTACATTCAAACGCAGACGTCTATGATTGTTTAAATTTATCGTCATTTTGAAAGGTCGATACTACAAAGCTTCCTTGCGATAAATTTATTGTCAACTTGAGTTTTATATTTTTATAACAATTTTCTGCATTGATGTCATCTTTAATACGGCAAGATTATTTTCAGATGGACACCAAAGGCGAATTTCATAAACTATTTCCAGCTAATGGATGTACATATGCAGGTTACAGATAAATAGCGGTATGTGTGTACGTTAAGTGTTTAGTCTTTGCGACGCTTGCAATCACATGATTACGGGTATGCACCTAGATACGTGTTATTATATAATTTCCAATACACACATCGCGGCTGAATGCCGGTGCTGCGATGTGAGAAAAAAGCTTGCCGTGCCTGGAGCCTTTTTAAAAGGGCAGAAAATTGGTTTCACGGCGACTGACTATCTTAATTATACACCGTGGGGCAGGAGTTATGCGTTGCACGAGCTGGTTCGTGGGCTCAGTAACGATGTCGGCGGTTAAGGCTCGGCACTGTGTCTATTCCGTTGAGATGTTTGCGATCCGATGGTACATATGTATGTGCGCTGTTGCACGCCGGTGATATGTGGTTCCGATTTCTGCAATTTTCACGGAATTTCGTACAGTTCCTACTGCGATGACCTAAGCTGCTTTTGAATGTTTAAATTGCTACAAATTATGTGCGTGTGTGTGCAACTGACGTTCGGGCGTTTGCTGCTGTTGCCGCAGCCTTGGCCGCTGTCGTTGTTGCTGCCTGTTGTCGCGCAACGGCGACAAACACAAGCTGGTGTCTCATCAAAATCACGACACCAACTTCCCCTCCCCGCCTCCATAATCCTCCCCATCATTGTTCAGCGCCACAGCTAGTATATGTGCGAAATACTTACATACATATGTATGTATATAGCCCGTGGTGGCTTCACTGTGGCTGTCGTTGTGAAGTGCCTTGAATGGCAGAGGCGCAAATAACAAGAATAAGAACTACTCATAAAGCCATTGCTCATTGTGAATATTCAGCTTCTAGTAGTGGCTATGCCTAAGCGCGAGTCACCGTCTTCGCTGATTTTTGTCATAAAGGACGAGGCGTCGCAAAGTTGAGTTGAATGCAGCACAACGAATCAATATGACTGAATTATTACTGGCTATGGTGCATTATGCCGGCAAGCTGACCAGCAGACTTGCAGACCAATTGTGTTGCTAACAACAATCTCCAAAACGGCACCACTCAGTTCAGAGGCAGCAAATTATAGTGGAATGGCTCGTAATCTGGCCACCTTGTGGTCTCCCGAAAATGGCAAGTCGATTTCGCTTACGCCCTTTGCGGGTTAAGTGTAATTTGAGTGTCGTCATCTGTGAGGAAGGCAGAATGCGATGTCCATGGATCCTCAAATGTGTAGCCGCCTTCGAAATGAACCTGTGCTTGATTATCACGAAGGAATCTCAGTAAAACAAAGATCATGTTAAGACAAAACAAAAGCTCATATACGAAGCAGTGCACAGTGAAGGCTCACAAATCGCAACCGTTTTAGCTCAGATTCAACTAATTTCTGGTCCTTTTTTAAATAGAAATAGAGGCAAAGTAAAATTTTTGCTTTGCCTTTTGTGATTTCGTATGTGAAGACTTAATTATAAGAGTTCCTCGTAGTGCCGTTTGAGCGCACAGATGAGTTGCTTACTTTGCAGCACCAGGCCATCAAATATGGAACTGCATTCAACACTTTTAAAAGGATAAAAAATTTTGCGAGTTGTAATTTAGAAGGTGCTACTGTACATCTAAATTCCCGGCCTTGGTCATTGGCAGCTTAAAATTGCAATTCATTAAAGAATTGTGCGAATTTGACGTTCTGTGTTGTTCGGAACCGACTCTCAGATTTTTTCTCTGATGTCTTCAAGATTTACTTGCACACACGCACGTGCACAGACATTGGGGAACTTGGTTTCAAAGTCCTCTGAGAAGTATGCGTGTGTGTTATTGTATGTATAAGCGCGAATGTGCTTTCGGTGTCCACCCCTTTTAGTCTGGAATGTCGTTGTCGTATTTTGACCACTCGACGACTGCTTTTATAGCCGCAAGGGTAACACCCACTGCAGACCCTTACTGATTTTGCTGCCATTGTCCCTGCGTTTTCACTTCCATTGTCCATGTTGCTGGCAATGCAATTGCCGTTTGTTGTACTGTTGTTGGTTTTGTTGTTGACGTCCGGTTCCACGCACACCAAATCGAAATTCATTAAGTCAATCGAGCTACGCCGCACTGCGTCGCACTCTTCGCCGGGTCAGTGCAATAGCGAGAGCCATAAAACGACTTCAATCTCGGCCATTTGTCGTTTGCTTCTTCATTCTAATTGCCTCGTTTTTTCATACATATAAGTAAGTATGTGTGCGTTTTCGCTATGCGTAGACGACTGAAAGGGCAAATAAGAGAAATCGCCACTGATTTTAATGGATTTTCAACCAAAATAAAAGCATATCCCAAAGTCCGCACTTCAAAGCGCGCGGCAGTTTGTATGTGTGGACGCAGGAGTTGGCTGATTGCTGGCTAACTGATTGGTCTTACCGAGGCTGGAGGTCTGAAGTGATTCCGTGATTCCATTTACTAATTTATTTTGTTGTTCTGTTGAAAATTAGTTTTTGAACTAAAAAATCGTCCAATCAGTCGCCGAGTGTGAGCTATAAAACATGATGAGAGATTTAACAAAAACAACTATGCATTTGTGAAATAAGGCAAACAAATAAGTCGCAACTTAATCACACGCGCATATGAGCATTGCAATTTATAATGAAATTGACATCCTCAGAAATATGGCCTAACATATTTTCATCTAAATCCTAACCAAAGTGCTAAACACTTGTCCTAGTCCTGATGTTTGCAATCTTTTGGAGTTCGAATAAAATATGTATCTCCTACCACTTAACAGGGAACCCAGTATTGGCTTAAAGACAATATTCCTAGCTTCATAGAAGCATCAGACTACGGTTTGTGGTCAGAATCAGAGAGCAGCAAGGCCGAATCTTTTGATGGCTTGTATAAAAGCAAAGGGTGACCATTTAGAATGAAATATATATCTCATTTAATAAAACTTTATTAAAAACTGTATTATAGTCTCAATTTTAAAAGGGCCTGAACTTGTAACAAAATGTATGGCAGGAATAAGTACATACTAGATGTACATATGTATGTACACGAATATTTTGTAGACTTTTCGAGCTTTTTAGATGTAGTCATTAAAATAGCGTCGTGCCATTATCACTTCATCACCGCGAATGCCTTTGGTAATAAACAGAAAGCTTGCCCCGATATTAGTACGAGCCCACATATAGGAACTCAACTTCCAAGTACATACCACAGAATTGTTCCGAAAATAATTTGTTTACAGCATTTTATCCGTTTAGGTGTTGGTCTGTCTTTTTTCGACTGTTTTTTCTAAATGAAATGTTTACTCAAAGAAGAAATAAAAATTACGAAGGTGTTAAGCTCAAAACTGACGCTATCTATTGTCGGCTGTTGACTGTCTGTTGTCGACTTCGTCGGTGTGCGACTGCCAATATGCATACATACCTGTACACACGTACATACCTATGAGGGTTGTGTAAAAAACCGTCTTTGTAACGACTGCGTTGATTTCGAAATTAAAAAAGGAAACTAAGAAATTCCTCTAATAAAACCATCAAAAACGGGAGCCCGTGTAGTGGAAATCGACATAATTGTCTAAAAATATCCGCATTACCGGCTAAAGAGCGCCCCTTGGGGCTATTTACCTCAGCATCAGTCCTGTGTGTGACTTTTTGTTTAGTTATAGGCCAAGTGAGTCCGCACGGCAAGTTCCAAAAATTTGCGTCGCTTTTAATGTTTACAAGTGCATGTGTATGTGCGAATCAGTCGGAAAAGTTTGGCAACTTCTGAAGTGTGGAAGAATCTCAAAGAAAAGTGCCAACAACATCAAATTGTGATTGCGTAAATGTCCGAACACCAATACTAACGCAATAACTTATACAAACGGTGGGTGGAGGCAAAACCATTGGGACTTGACTTGTTTTGGCCGTCCTCAGATAAAAGTAAAAAGTTTATATCTTTCATAGCGGAGCGCTCTTAGTAACTGTCAGCAGCAAATCTTCCATTTTATATTAGACAACACAATAAATTCTGGTGAAACTGTGAATATGAATGTTGTTCTTTTGCTATTGCCTCCTTTTATTTATTTTTCTATTTCTGGTTGTTGTTTTTCTGTTCTTTGGTGTTAATGTTGGTGAGATTAGTTTTACGATTTGGCAGTTTGTTTGCTTTACGATTTGTTTAGAAAAATATCAGGTAGTTTTCCTGGCCGCGCCGCTGGTATCCACCCATACACAGGTGAGTGCTAAGGGAATGCGCAGGTTACCGTTCTTTGGCAGCAAAGATATCTTGCTCGGCTATTGCGTACATTGCTGCAGCAGAGTCGATGCCAGCTGCGCGGTCGCGCATATCTCAAATGATTTTATCATTGATCATCACTGACAGCTCATATCTGTAAGTACTCTTCTGCAATTAACAAATGAAATTACTGCTCTCTCTGCTATTTGTTCCACCCAATAATCATTATTTGCGTAATGTGGAATCGACGGTGTGTTCTTGTTATGCTGCAGGCATCACTCGATTTGCCAACACTACTTCATATACTTGTGGCCCGAAAGTGGTGCTAATGGCGCAGGGATTGGTGCTGTGAGTTCGACCGAACGTTGAATGCGTGTAATATATTCGGCTGACGCAATAGTGCGTGCGATAAAAAGGAACGGTATCTGCAGAAGCCCCAGTTAGTTGGTTTTAGTTATATTTGGAGGCGTTTGCGCCACGGACACTGACGTTGCCGCTGCTCCCGTACTGGACGCAAATGTCGATGCGCCGCTAAGTCGCTATTTTAATGGACATACACGATTATCTGATCAGTGATCGGCAGTAGAGGTGATGATTGTTTATTATAAATTATTTCGTCAATTCATTCACTTGTGAAAACAGAAACGAAGTCAAAATGTTGTAATAAAAATATTCTAAAATATGTTTGTTTGGTATAAAATTGTTAAATTATGGCATTGGGCGCGGCGCGAATATACCTAAGACCTATCAGGCGAAGGATCATTATACCTGAACCCTATTCCATTACGACAAGAGATTTTTTGAAGTGATGTCGTGATGGCTGGTGACTATTACCAATGCTCACGGCCTGTTTTGCTAAACAATTTTGGCATGAAAATGTGCACATTTTAGATTCGTTTCAAAAGTCACCACCACCAAGAGGTGCTATAAGTAACCGTTAGGTGATGAGTATTGTAGGAAACAAAGTTGAGCTCATCCACCTATCCATTGCTTTCGAAATGCAAAGGTTCCTCAGAATTGTACCTCCGAATTTATTACCGCTACCAACAGATCGTTGCAAATTAAAGTAGCGCCAATGATAGCACCAAGAAGAAATAAACGACCCAACGGACAAAATAACAAACGAATAGACCAATTCCGTCTCTTCGCACTTTTCGAGACCCAGTGTGTACACAAAGTATGTGATTATCATTAATGCCGCATACAATGCCGTCAGCGTGTGCGAATGATGTGGAACACATGGCCCATGAGGCCCAAAAGCTTTTGGTTAAACGTCACTGCGGCCTCGCACTCCCTTCACTGCATGCGCTATCGCCGCTGTGCAAGTGTGTGTGGCCGTGTGCAGGCATACGCGCTTTTGTTTCTGAAAAAGTGCTTGTGAAGCACACAGCGCAGCAGGTTGTCTCCAGCGCGCGCAATAACAACAATCGCGCACAATCAAGAGCGTCGCAAGTGATCGGCGCGGCGAAACATTGGCGTCATTTCAGAAAAGAAACACCGCTCACACTAACACTCCATAAGAGACGCGAGCAGCTCGTCCCCGTCGTATGAACTCCCCGCCCCTTCAATGCGCGCAACAACTATTATCAGCAAGCGAGTGCTTTGATCGTGCGGCCTGTGCTGGTATAGAGTATATACGTTTGTTGGTGTTCGTCATTTTATTCGCACGGAATTAGATTTGTTTCTGAAAACGTCTTTCATTTTGACACTTTGATAGAAAAATTAATACATACCGCGATCGTTGGCCGTCTGAAATGTGCGATCCAATTTTTTCACGGGAAATCACGGGCTGGGACTTTGGGAGCACGATTGCTGTTGACTAAAGTCAATCGCGACTTCTTCCCAACTTACCGCTTACCGGTGAAGTTCATTGTGTTTCGATTACGCCAAAAGGCAGTGCAGTGGTCGCATAAATGACTATGTAATCCTGCTGACCATTGCGTTGTGTAATATGCCACTTTATAATGTTATAAAATTTTTACATTGCACTAAATTATTTTTATTGTCAAGCTGTGAATTCGGCGCTGATCGAAGGAGCACTTGGAACGTTGCAAATCACAGCACCGAGCAGTCAACAACTCGGCGGGAGTTGCCGTCGCAGTCATAGTGTCCACATGCGAGCTCAAGTTCGGCAAGGAGCTATTGCGACCCTGCCATGGTGTGATTTTCACACGTTTTATGCACGGGACATATTCCGGCGGAGAACATTGTGCAATGGTGCGTTATGCTTGCGCGATACTAAGGCCTGATCTATAAATATCGCCTATGGCTGTAAATAATCGAATGCCTGGGAGTACACTGAGCTTTTCAGCGCCGAAAAGTGGCATGCATTTTGCGGCATTTGTTCACACCCCCGTTAAGTGCATTTGCATCATACTGTGAAAGATGTCTTCATGTTTGTTGTAGCCAACAACAAAAAATGTCAATTGCGTAAATTAATAGCATTCACAGTCGCTGGCTTTTACTTGTGATGCCATCGGCGACGCTTTCTGCTGCCGATATGAGATACGAAGTAATGGGCAAGGATCGGGCGGAGGCCGTACAGAAATGAAAAGTGGGGCCGTACAATAAGGCCGCAGAAGTCATACGAAGGCACCAGCACTGTATACATATATGCATAGTGTCTACCAATGGGGATAACTTGATCCGACAGCTAGTGGCGTTTGTTTAAGAATTTGTCTCAAATTTTGTCAGTGTGTTAGGTAATGTTTGCGTTTTTATCATGCCATGTTTTACTTTGGAACAAGGCTTGGAAATTATCCAAGATTATTACGCAAATTCACATATTCGAAAAAAAGCGTTCATCAAAGAATCAAATTATTGGGGTTAGCCAAATTCTCGTTTGGTTTAGTAAACGCAATTGCATCCCCATTAATTCTCCGCTTAGCAGACAGGAAATGTAGTTACCAGCAGTTGCGAGCGATGTTGACTGACTGTTTTTCCTGGAATTTGATGAGATCGACGCGGACGATCTCTATTTCCTACAAAACCGTAGCCACTTCCACTTTCACGTCTAAACATGGAACGCGTGTAAATTTTGGACTCGAAATTAACAATGGCTGCAGGATGATTTTATGGTGTTAAAGAAAAAGTTTGTGCCAATCGACCAGAAACGCTTAAGGAGCTCGAAGGAAATATTCAGAGCTCTATAGCCAAAATTGGCGTAATCGGGTGGAGATATGTAAAGGGAGCAGTGGTGGACATTTGAGCGGCATTTTGTTCAAATCATAAACGTCAATAACCATAAAAACAAATGGAACTAATTCCGATCAAATTTTAGTTTTTTTTTTAATTTAACATCACGTCCTTCTTGTTGGTAGACCCTGTACATATGTATAGTAAATTTGAGGATAAACGAAAGCTAAATATTATGTATTTTTATGACAAGTTCATCGTTACAAAATGCTTTGGATCCTTGGGATTATAAGGTAAATTTGTACCAGAAAGGAAGAAGCTGGGGTTGGATCACTGAATCCGGCAGCTGCACTTATTTGAATGCTTGTTGCTCGAAGATTGCCGCAACCCTACAATTTAGGTGAAGCAATGAACGGGATAACACGAGTGATAATAGTGATCATGATGGGCTATGTGTGATTCATTATATGTTACAACGGGGAAGTTCATGGGTTTGTTGGTCCATTCTAATCCGAAATTTCATTGACGGCATTAGTCACTTGTAATAGCGGAAAACTTCCACTTGTTTACTGATCGTCAGATATTTGCCATTGTACTGTGTCGTAAACAACTAAGATTTGGCCATTTTCTGAAAAAGTGTGGAACGTTTAGCATTTTAGTTGTTTCCTTGTTTTTGTAAGCGATGGGAGGAGGCTGCTTTAACTTTGTCATTAAAAATTTCCCAAGAACCAAGCGGCACAAAGCAACCAAATAAATTGGCAGCGCCTTTGAGAGCATTTAATTACCGCTCCACGTCCGAGCTCAAACACCCCGTAAAATCAATAATTTATTTAAAAAACTTGGTGAACGCAGATCGGTTGCACCAGTAAACAGTAACCAGTTGCAAGTTAAATAGAACTTTACGCAAGCACGAAGTGACGAAGCAACGAGAGTAATTGCAGCTATAATGACAATAGCAACGGTAACACAACAGCAACAACATAGCTGCAGCAGCAGCAGCAACTAAGTAACTAAGTGGCAAGGAACAAGTACATGCTGGAAGTCTTGGGCCGTGGCAGCGTGATGGGTATCTATTCGTCGTATGTACACATATACACACGTGTGTATGTATGCGTGTAGCAATGAGGCCCAAATAAGTCGCTTTGATCTTGCGGAGTTAGCGCGGATGAACTCAAAGAGCAATCTTGAAAGTGACTTGATTGATCGCATCAGCAGAGGAATGACAAGAAGTAATCACAATAAATAGTTTCCAATGATTTTGAGTTATGGGAACTTTTCGGACGGTACTCAAGTGAAATTAATGTTGAAATGCCATTAGGAGTGGGGCGTCGCTGGTGATTTGTTGTTGTTTATTGGTTGGTAGGCTCGCTGCTTCTTTGTCCATTTACTCGCTCGTGGATTTGAATCTGGCGATGGCCAGTCGTGTCGCGCAATTGCCCCTTATCTTCGCATATGTATCTAGCCATGAACAAGCGAAGCTGCCGGCGCGGCTTAGATTTTGTATTATTTGTAATTGTTGAAGCGAAGCATTAAATGTAATGACAATATGTAGAGTCAAAGTGAGCGTCACAGCGCGCCGCCACGCAGCCACAGCCATTTTATCCACGCCCCCCTCCAGTTTGTACTTGGCACAGCACACAGCATACAGCATAGTTCGATTCGATTCCAGCCAAGTTAATTAAGGTAGAGTGAAATAGGCGTTGACCGAATGTGGCAACGCACAGCAAATGAAAGGAGACTACTAGGCACAAAGCGAGGAAAAAACTAAGATTGTGTAAATATGTATGTTCGTACGCACAACTGTAACTCGTCAAGTTCGTTGATCGAAATTTGGTTATGTGAGGCGCAGGGCCGGGCGCAGTTGCTGCTGTAAAGTCCCTGTTGTGCTGATGCCGGCTTGAATAGCGCACATAATGACTGATGATTATTACAAATCAGTTTTTCGCTTTATGGGCTGATCTGCCCAAAACTTTTCCAAATGCCCTTTAATCGTTTAGGTATGAAATTTTTAATCATGTGAAGTAAACTGGTGAATGAGTTGGCCGCCTTTCGACTTTCAAATTTCTTTGCTCTGCGCTCCATATGTGAGTGCCCTAAAGGCCCTTTCTGTGCTTAGCTGGACGTTCGTCAATACCACTACACATATACTATATCTGTATATAGCACGTATATGCACTTATAACACAAAAAAGAAGAAATTACTATAAAACGCGATAAATGGCCCTCAACTCAGATTTCCTGGGAAACTTCTATGGCCATTGACAAATGCGTCTTCCGCGTTTCTATGTACATATGTGATTGATGCAATAATTCGCCTGCAGTGCTTTATGCCTAATTATTGCACATAAATTTCCATTTACTAATATAAAAATTCGAAAGCCATAATTAATCAAATTGCCGCAAAGAATTATGTGAATTAAAATAAGAAATAAATAAAATCAAAACTGAAAAGTTTGACCATTCTCCCTTGCTCCTCTCTAATAATTGCTGCAGTTATTATATTTTAAAGTTTGCTCATGAAAAAAACAACAATAATTGCTCTGCGTTGATGAGCTCCTCGAGATTGTGTCGAGCGCAAGGGATGATGACTTTTAATTGTTTTGTCACTCCGCTTATCGACAAGGTGGAATCTTAATGGCGACATGACACACAACATTGCTGCGATGACACAACGGTGACAAATTATTGACAAAATGCTTTAGCAGGCGCCTCCGACACGCTTCAAGATAAAATCCGACCAACGCGCCACTCACCTTCAAACAGTTGCTCATTGCACTTCCAACATCTTCTTCGTACGCCTATTCTTCTTTCTTATCTCGCGCATCAATTCCCGTAACAACATCCCGCAACAACATTGGTGAACAGGTCAGTAGATGTGGTGGGATTCGTTTAGAAAATTATTACCTGAGAGTTCTGGCCAAAAATGTTTTCGAGAATGTCGAATCATCAATCGAGCAAAGTGCTGGTGCAAACACAAAGGCGAGAGGCAAACAGAAGCCACAACCGCACTTAAAGCTGCATGGCTGATCCAATACCATGGCAAGACGAAGCGTAGAAAGCATTTGTTGAAAATGTGCCCATTGAGCGGCATGGATACGGGCTTTCTCGATCTCAAAATGTTAAGTGGTGTATGTGTTCAATGGAGTCATCCACAAAACAACGAACCAGGCATGTACATGTATACATATGTGTCTCTACGCCCCACTACTAGGGCGTACGGATGACAGCGAAAACGAGCGGCGCCGCTCGCACTTTGCTACAATAAAATGGGCGACAGCCAATTCTTAATAGAGAGAACAGGCATTTGAACGATCTGGTCGCGGGTGCGTATGTCTTTTGTATGTTGTGATTTGGTGTTACTATTACTTTTCTCCAGCGTGAACACCTCCATTCCCATACAGTGTGACTGAGGCGATAAAACATCAAACAAGTTTCCGATACATACGATTAATCTTTCGATAATTTACTTGTGATTGACAGAAGCGAAGCAATCCCACACGATTAGAAACAAGCAGATGGCCAGTGGAGTCCGCGCCATCTCTTATTTACAGATTATTTTCCGCATATAAGAGCTCTGTGTGCCATCATAATCAACCGAACATACCTTTGTGTAGTTGTTGAATGCTTAGGAATATTTTAGTTAGCGCAGAAGATAGAGCAAATCTTATGTCCAAACGGAAATGCACTATACATTATAAATCTCTCTCATAAGTTCTAAAATGAGTGGAAGGAAGAACCTTAAGATTATTATTTTTGCTTCTCACTGCTTCAACACTCATGTTTAAACGAAAGTACACAATCTCAGGCAATTTATTGCTTACTAGATCAGTTTTCCTCTTTACTTCCCGTGGCAGAGTCATTAATAACAGTGTTTTCAAAACTTTCGATACAACAAGGGTTTTTTGAATTAATAAACTATTTGGATTTGATGTGCGAAAAGTTAATACCGTACCGGGACACTCATTAGATATTGTGTGGATTGATAAGTGAAATTTTGTACTTCACCAAAGAGAAGTACTGTAACTTGTTAACAATATTTGGGTCTTTGGCTCTTTGTTTCTTGTTTTTGTATATTGCCATGGTCGTCATCAAAAGGGGGGTCTCTCATCCGAGGCTGTCGTTTAGCTTTCATTGGTATTGTTTTTTACGTGGCGGGTCCTAAACCCAGCGCACAACCCTATGTAGGGGCTGTTTCGCCTTCTCACATTAGCTCGCCTTCGAACGGATGTTCTTAGGCTACCCAGAGGATACTTGGTCAAAGGCCGGAAGTAGTGAGCTGCTTGAGCCATGTGTAAAAGAATCGTTTCTGGCTACTCCCAAGTGAATGGCGATCAGAGAACTTTCCTCACTTGCGTGAACTTCTACACATGACTCCATCCTCCATTTTGTATATTACGGACAGTTATATACTATATATGTAACTCTGTATCACAGTTCCACTTGTTTGATGATGCTTAAGTAAAGCAAATGCAAAACGTGCCTTCATTGTAGCGTTATCTTGTGATATGTTAACTAATCTTGTGCGTACTTTTTCTTAAAATAACTGAGAATTTGTACCAAAAATTATTTTAGGCTACCGTGAAGATAACAAAGAGTAATGCCTATAGTTTTACATAAATGCATGCTCGTATATGTTGTGTATATATACAGACATACGTACATATCGGACAGTATATTGTAGCTGATTGGAGTTTTCGTTCTGGTTCGTACGAGTCGTGTGTCGGTGAGGCACTCCATTCATGCATTTAGCTATTGCGCTGGCTATCAGTCCGATTGCATGACTGCTTCATAGACGTCCATAAGTGCCTATTCAACGTCCCGTCTGTCAGCGGCGGATGAACGTGTCGCCTTCAGCGTTCAGCTTTGTACTTCCACAAAAGAAGGAAGAGGAAAGCGAAAATAAACAAAGAGGAGAGTGCAGTGAAGGCCGTAGTCTCAATGCTGGGAGCACTGTGGTTTTATTATAGGCTACACTTTGTGGCATGTGGCTTCTCGTCCAGCACGATGTAACGCACGTTTTCGCGAAATTCGATGCTGCTACTCCTCGTCAGCGTTGCAAAAGACTGAGCATGGCCGTTTTCCGCTGCTGCTGGGACGGTTAAGGCGGAATTTTGCGCAAGTGTCGGATAAACTCGCTCGTAATGTTAGCTAAACAAGAGCGTGTTAGAACGTGCCAATATATTATACAAGTATAAAGCGATATAATGTTTTTAAGGTGCTCCTGGTTGCGGTGCAGAGCGAAGCTTGTGTTGTCATACGCGGTTGATAGTCATTATCTTTAGACTTTTCGTAGGGTCAAAAGCTTCCAATCGTTAAAAAATATCGCCTTTACCAATTATAACTAGACGAAAAATAGCGCATATGTATGTATGTATAATAAATAAGTGCGAGGCACAGTAAGGCAAAAATAGTAAAGATCCCCTCTTATCAATATCACTGGATTCAACAGCGCATTTTATTACAGCTATGGGGTTTCGGGCACATTTATACTCGATTGAGTTACAAATCAATGCGAAACCATCACTTGAAGGCTAAAAGGCATTTATTTACGCGAAAGTCCTTATGCAAAGCGTGTTTAGAACAAAAGTTATCGGCAATGTTGGTTCAAAGCTCTACAATTACTCCAAGGTCGTAGAGTCCACAATCTTCGACATCAAATGCGATATTTCATAAAAATTACTTAAAATTGGTCACACCCCTTCGATTTGGTAGCCCAACCATTCCCGCATGCCCGGAAACATTTACAAACGTCTAAGTAGACTTGCAGATGCATTTGATTGCGACGACCGCACCAGGGACATCACACCCTGAAAGCATGTCATCACATAAATTTCACTTTGACTTTTAGCCGCGACCGCCTACCAAATTCGTTTGGACGGCCAACCGCCAATTAACGCAATGTGGACATTGAAACTGTAATGGGAAATGGTATTGGCCCAAGAAGCAGCTTGGCTTTGGATTACTTGGTTTATGCACAGCTGCTGGGCGTCTCCGTTTAACGTATAAGAATTACTTAGGTTAGAGCTATGGAAAGTGTGCAGGGCGAAAGAAGAGGAATTTACGAAAAAATAAAACAGAAAGATCGATAATTGCAAGCAAATAACAAAGGATATGAATAGGAGGCACCGAAGGGAACTGGTATTTATATTTACTTTGTACGAGAAATAAATTAAATTATTGATCAACGAGCAAAAAAAGGTAAAATGCGGCTTTTAAACTTAATATTGTGTTGAGAATAGTCCAGTAGATTCCTTTAACACGTCGACTTCAAGCACGATTGAATAACCATACCGGGTTTATTAAGTTTGCCACGAAGTTTTCAATACCCAGAATGAAGCGTTGAAGACTCTAATGTCAACATACTTTTATATTTAAAAAGATGAAAGATTCCCTTGCTTTGTTAAGGAGTTTCATGGGTTTTCGGGTTTCAAAAAATCGATTTTTTTTATTGGCTCATTAAACTCTTCAACACCTCTAGAATATTGTCTTAAATTTTCAAGTTGATCCGAGTAATCAGAGTTTCTTTGATACAGCCTTGAGAACTTGTGCGTTCGGGGCTATCTAAGCTATTTAAGTGCGCTGTCTTTAAACACATTTTTCTCGAAACAGTGTTTTTGAAGTCGGTTGACAAGATTTCTCGAGAACTATTCAAAAGATCTTCATGCAATTTTACACAGGCTTTTAAGAAACAATTCTTAAGGACTTGGATGAAGGATTTTTTTTCGATTACAACTATTATGAAGAAGCGTCGCGATATTTTCACTAAAACTTCCATTTTTTGTAAAAATATCTGCGAAAAATCCGATTTTCAGGTTTTTTCCTTCGCCCTTTACAAAAAATGTATTTTTTCACTTTAGATGATCCTGTAAGGAACAATCCCACCAACGCGGGAGCATCTTTGTTCCGAGGGGTCACTGAAAATGGTATCGCAATGGCCGAGTTTAAAATATTTTCTTCCCAAAAATTTCAGAATTTCTTTGTTAATATGTATGTTTCTAACAATAAAAAATTCCAATAAAATATTTACTTTTTATACATATGAGAAAAAAATTGTTGGAAAAGGCTGTTTTTTACGCGAGGAAACTGATGTAGCCCCTTAAATAAGACAACAAACAACGTGTCTTGAAAGAGCGTTGCCACAAGAAATGCCCCTGTGAAGAATATTATAGCTTCGGTGCAGCCGAATTTAAGGATTTTTTTCATGTTTTATTTTTTATTGTTTTACTTTTATAGTAAGTGCTGCGAGAAAGTCAGTATTCGTTGGAAGTAAATCCATTTCACTTCATAGTTCCAACTTCACAGCAAAGCGACCGTTTTGTTTATAAGACCCCCGTTTATCGGGTCTCCACTACTCCAACTACACACATATCAAGAATAAAAGAATTAATTTCAGTAATTATAGACCTATAATAAATATGAAGGAAAATTAAAGAAAGAATGGACGCCCAGGTAATGGAAGCTCCGGTGAGACCACATCTGCTCAACGATACGAAATCCTTATTCAATAATCCGGCACAAAACAAAAACTGCACTTAACCCCACCATATGTTGTCCACTCGATGGCTAGTCTATCGGTCATCGCAAGCATCGCAATATCGACTGACCCGACCACATGTGCGCATGCATCCCCTCACTTTCACTCGCTACGGTACGCACATGCAGCACATAATTCCGTGAAAACGCTTCGCCGTGTGACAGGCGTTACCAATTTTCAAATATTTAATTACCTTAATTATCGTGTTTTACACACAAAAATTGACTAAACATCGTATTAGGCCTAATGACAAAACTCCAGCGCACAGAACGAGCGTCCGGGAGCGCGACGCGTCGCGACGTGGCCGCAATTGCGTGTGGGCATAAATCGATAATCGCGCTGCAATCGTGTCGGCAGCTACTTAACAATTGCAAGCAAGCACTCAACCGCGCGGCATTACTAACCGCAGGATCTAAGCGGCAGTGAAAAATGTTTCCGCATCTGTTGGAGAATTTCGAATTCGGAAAGCGATGAAAACGATGAAACTGCGCAGTTGCACACATGCCAGTCGAAAAGTACATCGCCGGTGTCCACGCCAACGCAACTCACCAGAACCGAGCTGTTCGGTAGGGTATGAATTGTTTGTGGCTGGCTATTGGCGGCGGCGACCTGCACATGACCCTTGTCATCAATTTGTTTGCTTACTGTTGCTGCTGCGGCGGCAGTTGTGGATTGCCTGGTGGTGCTGGTGGTGTCTTCCGCCGTTTTCGGGCAATTATTTAGCGGACCGCCTGGCAAAGTTTGCAATTTCGCATCATAAACGCTGCTTTCGAGCGCTTGCTTTCGTGTTCGTCGTTGGCATCGCCGTGTCTCCTTCGGTGGCTGCTGCGGAGCCAATACAAATACAACAGCAGCAGTAAGTGAACGCTGCAGAAGCGGCTCAAATTCCCTGATCTTTGGCTCGGAATTTTTATTTCTGGAATTTGTTCTGATTGGTGGGTACGAGTGGTTGCTACGCAGATCGGGTGAAATAATAATGTTGTTAGGTGAAGATCTCTAAATGAGTGGACGTATCAATGACAATACAACAATAATACTAACAGTTATATAGTAGCGAATGCATCATTCTGGCTTATAATAATGTACGTACATACATATGTTGAAAGTAAGTCTATGGTGAGTCAAGTATTCACATTTGAATGAAGAAGCAGGACAATCACAGTTGAATGCAAATATGTATGGGCTCTATTCTGTTGAGTTTCGTGTTATTGGCGATGAGACACTCGCAGATTTTCCCAAATATGTTTGTACTCTTGCTGACTTCATTTCACTGTGTTGGCGTTGTCTTGTTCTTCCGGCTCATGCGTACTCATATATTTTTGTGGTAAAATTCGGCTGCAATTCTTTCGTGGTTTCGGCCATGACAATGAGCACAGAATATTGGCGCCATGTAAAACGTTAATGCTTTTGTGTCGTCGTTGTTTCTCTTCCCTCCTCTTTCCCAGATGTTCAGCCACGTTTCTTCAAGTCATGGATATCGGCAGCAGCCGTGCATCGCCGAAACTACGCTTCTTTTTAATAGGTTGTTGGCCGTTATTTGATGGGGTGTCAATTAATTTGATTGTGTCGCAATAGATGAGGCTGCCATATGCGGCAAAGTTGAAAGTTTATACGATGCAGCACGATGATTAATATTTTACTATGAAGAAGCCTTACGCAGTGTCAGAAGAGATTAGGAAAAACTATAATTTATTTTGAAAGTATGAGAGTGGTCTGCTAAGTACTTAACTTCACCGACCGATGGATCCAAAGTCGCAAGAGGAACTGTTCAAATTTCGAATGGAAATGAGCGTGTCTGCAGAATGTCTTTAAATGAGAATTATTTTTTTTCGAGATTAAAATAGATTTTACTTATTGATCACTAAACATTCTACATCAGCCCCTTTTTTCGGAAATTCTATATAATAAAGGATTACGTGGTATTCTCTACTACACTACATACATATGTACATGACAACGATAACTACTATCTTGAGACGTTGCACTCATGTCGCGCGTTCTTATTTAGCGAATGGATCACGCAACATTAATGGAAATGGCATCAAAATGGGAAAATTATGCCATTTAAAGGTGAGATATATTACGTGTCTGAACAACACACAGTTTATGCGCGATTGCTAGGCCATTGCAAGCTGATTCGTCCCCCCCCCCTACTCACCTTGCCGAAGGTGCTCTGCGGAGACAGGCCATTTGCGTACGCAAAAACAATTTGTCAAATGTGTCAAAATGCGGGCAAGATATTGAATTCTGCTCCGAAGATGCATCAGATAAAGCGGCGATTCTCACCGATCTGCTCTAGCGGATGTTGTGGGGCGAGAGCTAAACGTGGCAAAAGGAAGCAGATTGACTGAAATGCGGGAGGACGGATGCCTTGATAACGTTCGTGCACAAAAAATTGTAGTCGATCGGTCAGTTGGTTAGCAGAGTAAGAGGACGGGGCGCGGATTTAACAAAATGCAGCTTGCCACTTTCGACTAATGGAATTGGTGTTGGTGGCGTTGAGGTAAAGGTGATCGTAGCTGGGCTGTTGGGTAAGAGGCTTGACCGCTTGGCGGCAGCTGTGTGAATGAAGGGTACGCGCTATATGGCGGCGCTTTTAATAATTTTGTAACTCAAAGTACTCCACCGCATTTCTACGACGCTGAATGTTCCCCTGAATATACCTTACACACAAACACTGCTCGTTTACGCGTACTAGGGGTGTTCTAAATCATATATGAAAGTTTAAAAACCATCAAATATGTTAAATTTAAAACGGTACAATCAAATTAATGGTGAAAAGTAAAATAAACCGAAATAATTGATTTAGTAAACTAACTGGAATGATACAACGAAGTAAACCATAAGCAAGAAAAAACTTTAACTTCGGTTGCACCGAACCTGGAATAGCCTTCACAAATAACACAAGAACTTTTTTTCTTTCATCGTTCAGTGTGTATTACACCTATATGGTAAAACGGTTCGATATCGGTGGTTCCGACAAACGAGCAGCTTCTTGGGGAGAAAAAAATGTGGGCAAAAGTTCAAATCGATATCTGAAAAACTGAAACTGAAACTTGATCACTTTATTAGATCAAACTTGCTAGTAAAGTTAATACAGGGTTTGTCCGGAAATTAATAGGACTGATTTTCTTCCACCGCGATTGTAATTGGGAACGTGCGCGCACCGACTGGATTCGGTAGAGGGCGTTCCTAGTTAACGAACGAGCGGCTGGTCAGTTGTCTCCGAGAATCTGGAGAGTCAGGACAAACATTGTCGCGCGACGTGTTTCTATGAGTGGTGCAAGCCGAAAATGCAGCGTTCGTTAGAGCAGAGTTACGTAATTAAATTTTGTGTTAAATTCGGTAAATCTGCGACTGAGACGTTTGATCAAGTAGGCTTAAAAAATATGGTGCTTTAGGAAGAAGTGATGTGTTTCGGTGACCTCTTCCGGTCGCTGATGAAGACCGGAAGGATGAGCAAATCCATATTGAAAACGATGCTCTTTGTCTTTTTTGACATCAATGGCATCGTACACCATGAATTTATTCCTCCTGGACAAAACGTCAACATGGAAGTCCTCAAGAGACTCAAGCGAAAGGTCAATCGGGTCCGACAAGACATCGCAGCCGATTGGAAGTTACACCACGAGAACGACCAGGCTCACACCGCCTTTCTTGTGAACAGCTACCTAACCATGGCCGGCATCCTAACGCTTCCGCAGCCGCCCTCGAGATCACATGTGGCCCCGGACTTTTTAGTTTACTTGCAGCATGCACCTCGGCCTTCAAAGCTCTTCCGGAGAATGCCTTCATTGACGCCCTCAATGCTTGGAAATCGCGTTGGCAGTGCTGCATCAACGCAGAGCCTATTTTGAAAGTTTTAAAGACTTGTAACGATGGGTCAATAATTTTTTTAAATCGACTCAGTCCTATTACTTTCCGGACGCACCATGTATGCCCTGTTAAGGCATACAATATTATTTAGGCCGCAATGACAAATAAAGGGTACCATTAAAATATTAATGTGTAATTAAAGGGACATCCCTAATAAATGACAAGTACGTATTTACGTGTAAACAATATTTCCAGTTTTGTTTCCATTCGTCGACCGCGTCACCGTTTTTTGGATTTGCGTTAAAGTTGTTTAAATCCATTGGGTGTCTTCTGTATTTGCCACGTTTTCGCCGTTGTTGCTGTTACATTAGCAGCGACATAGTCAGCTTTTGCTATTAGCCGTGGTTGTTTTTGGTTTTATTGTGTTTTTGATTGTTGGCTATAATAATGATCCAGCAAAAATCCAATAACGATCAACAACAGCGACGGAAATGTCAGAGCAACTGCTCACACACACACACACGCGCAATTGAAAGCACAAGCAAGCATATGTATAAATATACATATGTACATATATGGTGAATCCGGCGACGACGACGACGGCAACACGCACTCAGTGCGGACAAGTGATGGACAGAAGGTTGACCGCGCTATCGCTCTCCGGTAGATTTCAGCTTTTTGTCGACCACTTTGATCGCTGATCGCCTCGTTGCTGGTGCTGTGTAGCAACCGTCTCTGCTGCGGCGGAGAGTACCTGACGGCTGACGCCTAAAAATATGAAGCGGCGCGCAGGTAAACTTTGTCGTTGGGTGTAAGGACGCGCGGCGGGAACTCTGCCTCGTCCGATGGAATTGAGTGCAGGGGAAATTGGATTGAGATTGAAAAACGTCGTACACAATGGGACGGCTGATCTTGCCTTGTCGTCTTTCGTCTCGCTGTGGAGCGGCTTGTTGTCGTTATGGCAACATGGCTGGATGGTTATGGCTGGTGCTTGATGGCTCTTGTAGTTATGATATTTCGCTGATGGATTTGTTGTGGATGGACGCAACAACAACAAAACCAACAACAATAATAACAAATTGTAGAAAATCACAATAAAGCTGTGCGTTCATTGTTTGCGGCTGTTGCCGTCGTTGATTATCGTGACGAAGATGACGCGTCAAGACTTGTGACCGCAGCGTTGTGTAGTGCAAGAGCATTGGACGGTGGCGGCATGGGAGCTATGTTCTGCTTATTGTCTTATTATTATTGATGGGCAGCAGACGACATGCGGTGCGACCCGAGTGTTGCAATTATGGCTCCCCGAACGCATTGGTATTTCGGACAATTTTCTTCGTTTCACACTTCCCTGCCCCTGCTCAGCTAAGCTCCATAAATGAGTTCAACATATGCAATGTGCTTATCCACCAAGGGGTAAATTAGTCTGAACTCATAATTAGAAATGTGGCACAACAAAATTGTCGCTCAGCTGACCAGTTGACCTCTGCTCAATTCAAAAGGAAACATTCTACAAAGTTTCTTATTTCACAGTTTATATTTCCTCTTCGCTTGCCGAGATCAATGTAGGCTCATCACTGAAACGCCTGGCTCCGAAGACATTTGTTTAATAAAAACTCGTCTAAGTTAGCAAGTTATTATCTTAAAGCCTGAAATATGAGCGCATGTAATTAAGACACTCAATAGCATGTGCACCTGTTGATACCACTGGGCCTACTCTGCCACACAATCATCCCCTCAATACCTTAGCGTAGTAAAATAGCAGCGGAACGCGACACGGCCACCGCGACCGCACACTTGGCGCGGGTTAATGAAATTGTCGCTATATTTCATATGCTAATTATACAACAACAAGTGGAACACCACACAAAAACGATTTCAGGCCGGAATAAAACGATAAAAAGAAAACGAATAGTCGGAAAAATGTCCCAACGGCAAGAAGCGACAACGACGGCAAGCCCATTGTAACTCAAGCGAAACGGGCAGTCAGCGACGTCTGGAAGGCTGTTAACATGAAATTGTGGCGTTTTTGCGCTGCCAGTCGGGAGGGAACGTCCGATCTTCGTTACCATTGTTGTGTGTCTTATTAATGAGCCGCTTCTTTTACAGGAGAGGACAATTTATGACAATCTTCACACTCACCCCGGTACCGTTCCGCTTCCACTACTCTGTATGTGCCTTATGAAAGAGTACACATCTGTAGACGGCCACATGGAGGTTCTGTGTAATGACAAAAACTGTGAATTTTTCCGCTCGTTTCTTTCAGTTAGTGGACTCTAGAAGCTGAACTCAAAAACAGAGAAATATAAATGACAATTCCTGAATCTCGACTGCATACATTAGAACTTAAAGTAATAGTGACATGAACTGCAAAGCTTTAGGCAATTTTTTTATTCAAAAGTTATTGACACACTATGTTGCAAATATTTCACAACTTGCAACAATATCGTAGCGTCATTTTTACAAATAAATGCCGCCAATCTTCTCTTTGAAAGAGACAATCTGCCACATTTTCTTTTGCAATCGGCGCAAGTACTCAACGAAGCGTGGCAGTAGCCGATGGCGCAAAATGAAACACTTTGGGCAATTTCTGACCAAATGCCCGGCCGTCAGTTCGGCGCGAAAGCGTCAAATCAAACGGCCAACGACCACTGGTAGCCGGGTACGTTCAAGCAACACTGAAGTCGGAGGCTTTCTCTGCAACTTCGCATCAAGGCAGGTGCAACAAGTCCACACTATTCATTTAACTGCCTTCTGAGTATTCTCTTAAGCAAGCGCCACTAACTGTCCATGAGTTTGCTGTACGTCACCTCACATTCGCAATAGTTTTGGTGTATTCGCGTGAGGTGCCGTATGGCAACGAAGAAGAAGTCTTTAAACTTCAGCTGTCGTGTGCACCGGAGCGAATTGCGTTCAAGTTTTCGTGTTGCATAGATGGAATGGCCGCCCCCATCACCCTCATCACCCAGGGACCGCTACGTCGTCACCGGATTCACCGCCGCAATTCCCTCACGCATGCGTGTTGCCGTTTTGAAGTACTCTATCTGCTTGTCTCGCTTTCATGATTGCTTGACAATGTGGAAAATCAATGCGTGGAGATGTGGGACAAGCCCAGTGGACGGCCCCAACGTGAAGCCAGCTGCGACGGAGTGCTGTGCAACCGACTTTCCATGCATGCGCTTCATAATGCTCACAGCAATACACACATAGTTGCAGGTGTCCATTGGTGGAAAGTGATCCGAAGTGATGCGTTCACTGACACCCCCGCTGGCGACGTCGACGCTGTCACTGTTGCCGCGCGGAGTGATGCGTGCAATCTCACATCAACCATTTGATTTTCTAAACTGTGCTATTCATTTGCAGCAACATCTTTTTGCGGTTGTGGTTGATAAGTCGGTCTGCTGCCTTTCTGGAGCTACACAGATATTTGCCACTCAAGGCGATTTGCTAGTTACCGGCCTCTCATGCTTACTGGTGCCTTTTAATTAATAGTTGCGTACTCATTATATACCCGTCGAGTTCCTTGGCAAATGCTTGAATAGACATATGCACAAATACATACCTTGCAATCAATTGGTGTGCATTAACTTGGCCTCAAGCAGGTCAGAGATAAAAGACCTTATTAATAATTTCGATCTCTCGGTAAAAGCTTGGTCTAAACAGCGGATACTGAGGTTAGTTTAGATGACGATACACGCCTTAAATCAACTGCCCAATTTGTATACCTTCCGGATTCTCACTTCAGGGATGGGATCCACAGATTGGAGGATCGTTGGAGCAAGCATTAATGTTCAGGGAGATTAGGGAATGGTTTTCTTGTCACACGACAAAACCTTTTAAACAGCCTGGTATTTTGAAGACCTAGTGTATTTGTAGTGTATAATGTATAAAATTTTGAAATTACTTTTATTTATTTCTCAACTTCTCTGCAAAGAGAGCGTGCTTCAAATGACTCGCCTAATAACATATTCTATTAGCAAACTCTGTTTTTACGCTCTACACCTGCGACTGCCATGCGATTGTGACGATTGGATACTCGTATAATAACCGTGACCTGCAACAACCCTACCCCTGAAAGATCACTTAGAGATAAGGTGTAAAAAGCACTAAAAACCGTCAATTAAATATTATTACAACTAAACACGAGAAACCTCCTTCATCACAGTCAAATTTCGAATTGTCCACTTGCATGTTTGTTTAGGGGTGAAAAACCAAAAACACATTCTAAAGTAGCTGAAATGAACTGGAATTCAAAGTGGAACTACCGCTGCTAATGATGTTTGCATAGAATACAAGTATATTTTAGGTACATTTTCCTCAATACGGTATATGTACAGGTATATTCACGTTCAAGTCTAAGGGACTTTCTGATGAAGTACCTTGTAAGACGCAGACATATTCAAAATTAAACCTCAAATACAATCCCTTGGATTCTTTTACCGGCAAAAACGTCTTCGCCTTTATTCGTAAATAAAGTTTTCACTGTATTGAATAGTTTATTATATGAATAATAGTATAAAATGTATACCACAGCAAGGCGTGGCCGGATCCACTAGTATATATGTACATATATCTTTGATTCTGCTTGTGGATTATTTTTATTTGGTCTTTTAAATTTTTTTACATCAAATCGAGAATATGATATCATGTAAATGGCCGCCGCCAAGGTTGATTGTCATTTGAGCCATTTTTATGGAATTTTTTTTATCACTTTTGCTAGAACTTTCGACAATAGGTCCTCACATTCTTGACGGATATTGCCTTTAAGAGCTGCAAGAGTCCGAGGCTTGTTGACATAAACCCGCGACTTCAAAAAGCCCCACAAAAAGAAGTCTGGAGCGGTCAAATCAGGCGATCTTGCTGACCTGTGCAAATCGCCAAAACGGGAGATTAGGCGCCCGAGAAATGCGGTTGTGGCACGTGCAGTGTGTGCCGTGGCACCGTCCTGTTGGAACCACATGTTTTCCAATCCCAATTCAGCAAGTTGCGGCAAAAAGAACTCGTTGATCATTGCTCTGTAGCGCTCACCACTCGCAGTACCCATGATTATTTTTGATGAAAAATCATCTTCCTTGGTGGTGTTTATGGATGGCTTATGTTAGACGCGATTGGTGGTTAGCAGCTAACAGCTGATGCACCGTCTGGAAACGGAAACGTCTTCAAATCTTGTACCAAAATTCGCTGTAAACACCCTCGACTGATACCCATTTGCGTGCCACGTCGTCATCAGTATTCTCTGCAGAACGGCTACTCCGGGGTCTGCCACGCCTGGCACCATCTCGTGTTGTGCCAGTCTCTTTGAGGCGAGCGGCTCAACGTCGCAGTGTTTCACCAGTAGGCGTCGGACGGCCAGGAAATCTGCGACGAAATTCACGTTGGGCCAAAGTCACCGACCGATTATTGGTCAAATAAATAGTCACCAATAACCCGCGTTTTGGAGCAGTGTAGCGTACCATTGTTTATCTACGTTAGGTAGGTTGAAAATTGAAATTGGAAACGATTTTTCAAAACTTTTAAGTTCTCTTGTTCGTGTCAAATTAATTTCCGGCAGGGTAGGCATTAACATCTCGAAATTAATTCAACAGTTGCTGTTGCATGAAATTAAACGCAACATAATACTCGTAACAAATGTTTTGGATCTTCTCTAAGTACAACTAAAGATTTCCAACACACTGACACACACCCGGTCAACTGATGGCCGGTCGGGTCTCTCTACTTCATATGTATGCAAACACTTGTACTTCCTCAGGGATTCGATCTAAGAGATATTCAAATGACGGCGACACTTGCCATGTACTCGTATGTCGTCGGTTATTCGGCTTGCGGCTTGAGTCAAATGCATTCATTTATAATTTCTATGAGCTAGTATAGGGCTGTCTCCGAGCAAGATGGAAGCCCTCTACGGGGGTGGGAAGCTGACAGCCAAAGTGCGGCCAAATGTGACGTTTAAATATTCATGAGCTACTTGACCGTCTTTTTGATGTCGTGTTGTGTCGCACAACCGCCGTGCGAAGCTTGGAACACTTGGCTATTGACTGCCTTGAAGACATTCTGCGCTTTTTGCCTCTTTTTCTACTTTATGAAAGTTTTTCTACAAATACGACACGGACAGAGCGACAACGGAAGTACGAATTGGGTGCATAAAATTATATCCAATTTTCTGAGCATTTTCAAAGAGACCACATTTTAAAGAAGCGCGAACTCGTCTGATAAACTTAGCAACCGAAAATATAAATGCAAATCGCGTAATAATATGATTCCCTTTATTACAAATGTACATATATAGTATGACACGTCTCTCGTATTTTTTCATTTCTTATGATGTTATTTTCCTTATAGAGCGGAACTTCACACTCACAAAGAAAGTAAGGTATAATCCATAGGGTTATGAGCTCTTAGAACTCGAGAGACAAGATTTAGTTTTTATCAGATTCGAAGAAGCTCAACGCATTTCAGTGCGACAATCAGATGGTCCCGCAATTCGGTTCCGATTATACCAAATCTTCATTAAACTCTCAAGGTTACGACGGGAACACAGATGTTCATTTAAAAATTTAACAAAGTTATACAACATAAACATTCATTTAATTGGAATGGTCGCACAATATTGGACGGCTTTGTTTGGGATTTTGATAGAGCGAACTTCAAATTATTCCATCTTTGAGTTTGTCATAGTATCATCACCTTTGAATAGGCAAAGAACTCCCAACTACGCTTTTATTTACTACAAAAATCATATCGCAGATGTCACTTCCCATGACGAATGAAAAGATCAGTCGGCACATGATTGCCGTCCGCAAGCTTAAACCTCCTCATGACATTCCACGCGGTATAAGCAAAAGCGTCTGAGGCACCAAAGTATTCAATACAATGTTTGCTGCTGGTTCCAAACCAATTTCAGGGCGCAAATTTATGCACTTTTAAAATTTACGTATGAGTAATTTATTTACAAGCGTTTAAATCAACTTGTTAACTTGTCGTTTAATCAATAACATTAACATTTGATCGGCGCTCGGAGTGACTTAATTAGGCGCCCAGCGTCGTAATTTAACACTTAGCGCATGTAAATTTGGCAAATTCAGCGCTGAAGCGGCAATGCAATGCAAACAGTTTAGTCAACGCTTATGTAAACTGCGATAATAACTGGAATCGGCAATTTCGGACAAGGCGCGTCCAAGCGCTCATGCACTCAAGCACCCAATTGCCCGCAACCGCGCGGCTATCGGGTGAGTTTGCACAGCCTCAGGTTGTCAATCATAATACTCATTAAAGGTAAATTATTTTCTGTTGAATGGACAATGTACGGCAAAGTAAATGGATGCGTTAAACGAAAGGGACAACAAACGCCGGCTCCGCCACTCTTTTGCGGTGACTGCCATGTGAAGGGCCGCTACGACGACGACGACCACGGCTATAGCGACCACAACCTCAACCACATACGTTCGTGTTGTTGCTTTGACGCGAAGGTTGCCTAATGAATGGACATTGGGCAGAGGAGGGGACCCATAATTACAAAATGAAGAAATTTATTCAAGCTTTCGGCATATTTAACGGATGATGCAGTGCGCCTCGGAACTGCGGGCTTCAAGCGGCGCGAAGATGGCCCTGGCTCTGCTGTTGGTCAATTTGACGTTGGTGATGACGGTATTGCCGCAAAGCGGAAGACGCTTCGCTATGCCGCGAAACTTTGTTGTTTACCGCAAAATGCGTGAAAATCAATGAAAAATGCATAATTTCATATATTTTGTATTTTAAATGCCGTAACGAATGCGCAATGCCAAGGCAGACGCCATGTCGGTGACGCGTATCTTGATATATGAAGCGTTTGACATGACAGCTGTGGCGGCTAATGGCACCGGTACTCGAGGTTTAGCGGCCAAAAGGCACTAAGTAACGCTCACAAACACATATTTAGATCATGGCTGGGTTTTGCTTTCAACAAAAAGAACGGTGTTTAAACAAACTTGCTGTGATAAAGAAACTATACAAAGGTGGACATTTTTTGTATAGAAGTTTTCTCCCGAATTAAGGTAACAACATAAACAGTTAACTAGAGTGTTAGCATTTGCCAAGAACTGAAGAATGACACTCGAACGCCTGATTAGGTGGAGAGTGAAGGAAACTTTGCTTCGATGAGACGTTTCTAGTAGCATTTGACCATACCAAACGGCTCAAATTTCTAGTGATTGGAATCGCGGTCTTTGTTTAACAGACGCGCTGAAATCCATAAATTTAAATAAACGGCTTCCCTGCTGGCCCACGCGCGCCTTCCATTCGGTACAGCAGTTCGCCACAGTGTTTTTGCTTTCTTTAACTAAGTATCTTTTATTTCGGTCTGTTCATCTGCATTTTAGCATATTATGTAAGCTTATCGATCACAAAAGGCGTTAGAAATCGCGCGAATGCGCATCAATTTCCTTCAGTAGCTTCCGCCGTTAAAACATCCCAAAACCAATTTCAATTCGATTGCTTTGAATCCGATTGGCCACAATGCCGCTGCCGAACACCGCTGTGTTGGCGCATCCCAACCAAAATGGTGCTGATGGCGCGCGCTCCTTGTTCTGACGGCTGCTTCTGCTGGAGCTGCCAGCCGCTGATATTGACTGCCGAAACGTGACGACAAGTCACGATTTTGATGAAATTAAACTTTACTATCCGGTAGTTTCGCGTCGGCCTGCCCGATCAACAACATCAACTCCGAACTCTATTAAGTTGTTGCTAGGTATATAGTTGCAGCATTGGTGTTGTTGCAATATTAAAATTTAGTGAATTAATTTGCGCCACCGCCATCATCATCGGCATAGCTATCGCCACCACCTTCAGTTCCGCCGCCCTCGCGCCTCATGCACCAAGCTAAAGTGTTGCTAATGCCATAGCATTTAGCCCTACTTCGTTTTGCTCCGAAGCTTCACCATGAAATTAAGTTCATCGGAGGCTGCTATCATGTCTTTTGTGGCGATAGTACGGCACAAAAAAGAAAAAAACACAAAAACAACAGTAACAAACGTTATATGTGAGAGCATTTTTGTAATTTGAATTGCGAGAAAAGTGATTCTACCCCAAGTAGGCTCCTCAGAACATTGAACGCCATACTTAAATACTAATATAAACGTCGAGCGATTACGTGGTGTGAGCACAAGTTTGTTGCAGTCCATAGCTCTAAAACATTAGCTACAATTTTTAACTGATTTCTAATATTCTTCATGTAAAGACTTGGAGAAACCTTCTGATGAAGTGCTATACGTATCTTCGTGTCTACTTGTGAAATAATGCACAATCATAGAGGACAGCTGCTTGACATTTGCCACAATAATGACAAACATAACATAAACTCGGTTATAGTTCACTTTTTCATTAGCCGTAACAGTTATTTTCTACCATATGGAGAATATCTTCGACTAGTATTTATACGAGTATCAAGCGATCCGGGGTCGCGTGTTACTTACTGCAAAAAACAGTTGACTGTGTATTTACTCCAATTTCTTAGAATAATTGCCTTCACGATGTGCACTTTGAAAAGTGAGCCGTTAAAGACAATTTTGACCAATTCGGCTCAAGCGACAACAAATCCCTTGCAGTAGGGCGCGAATGATCTCATAGTTTGTTTGTGTGTATTATTTCTATTGCTTTCGCTCGCTTTTGCATAAGCTTCATTCGCCTTTCGGCGCCTCCCTCTCTCCTCTTTTGCGGCTTCACTTGGCCTGCTCTCGAGCAATTGAGACATCGAAGTCTATTGCTTCACCTGTTCGCTTTACTTATCCACACGCACTAACTCACATATACACACGTGCCTCACGTTAAGACATCTGGGCGCACCCCAGCACGTTTACTTGTGTTCGGGCGCTGTTCAGTGGGTTCACAAAAAGCCTTCATGCATGTGACTTCTGCCGCAATCGTCCATTGAAGAACTTCGCATATTTTTATTCGTTATTCATTATACGTTCGAAGTGGCCAATGCGACTGCGCAACGCCAACTATCGCTCCAATTTATTTGTTACGCTTGGCTGATTCGCTGGTAGCGTCACCACTGCCAAGAAGCGCAATGCACTTGTCGGCGATGGCGATGGCGATGACGCTGGCGGTGGCGGTGGCGCTGGCTAGATGGTCGTAGAAGACGTCGAAATTTGTGAAACTGAGGTTATGTTGTTGCTCCACTTGTGCTGAAGCGCTGGCCGCTGTCCGTTGGCCGTTGGCAGGCGGCATGATGTCAACACCAGGCGGATGTGCAGTACATGAATCGCCATTATTTGGCCAAAGTGAAAACACGAAAATGTAGAACATCACTTGCCAACGACGTCGTCGCACGATGCCATCGGCAGAGACTCAACTGGTCAGCCTCGTGTAGGTTACGCTCCAGAGCGCTCACGGCAACCGTCTTTAACCGCAGAGGCACTTACAGCGGTACCATAGCAATAAAAATGTTCACAACGATTTCAGAGTATTGCACCACATTGCACACACAGACCCAGTGTATACACACACACACAAATATGTACATATGTAGCTATGTCCTCACACTCGATTGCGCAGTGGCACAATCGATCAATTAATTGCATGCACCTCAAGAATTACACCAAAACCTCCACCAGCAAATTAATTTACATTCTTACATGAATAAATACGTTCCACGGTGGCCGCGTTTTTCACATACATACATACATACTTAGTTACTTTAAAGGTGTTGCACAGCACCGGTTTGGAGCTTTTGACAATCGTGTTGGTTTTCCAATGATTGCATGGCACCATAAAGTGACGGTTGAACGCGCACATCACACTTTCCCCTCCACAGCAAAAACAACATCGATCGCTTCACACAATATCACATAGATATGTATGTAGAGAGATGATCAGTGGCACGCTCAGCAATACTGGCACTATTGGCCACAAGGCGGCCTTTTTACCTTACGCAACAACAAATAGCAAGACATCCACGTCGCGGGCCAATTGTAAATACTTCTTTTGTTTGTCGGTGAATAACCGCAGCAACAGTAGCTTTTGCTGCTACCGAAGTGTTACAAGTGTAAACGCAGACACACATGCACTCACACACGCACACACTGTGGCACAAAGGAATGTTGTTAATTTGTCAATTGTCATTACGCTTTGCGCAATGCTGCGCCTTGCCGCACTCTCCACCGCGTAGCGCCTGATCAGTCGGCAACCAAGTGCCAAACCACAGACATCTGTCAACAGTTGTCGACCGATTGCGCATGCGCACCTAATTGCAGGCCCATTACCCACCGCACCCTACTCGGCGACCGCGCGGCCGTGATTTCAATGCGACAGAAGCTGTGACGTCGTGAGCCGACTGTCTCTTTTCTTTCTATTGTCCGCCCTTTGTCATACGAGGCCTGGCGGTGGCGGTCACACGCGCTTTTCGCTACTGTAATTACCGATTGCCTTGCCACGAGCATTGTTTGGTTTCCCTTTGTTGCGTATGATGGGCTTTGTCATTGCTATCGCTTAAGTTTTGAGTTTTACATTGCGCACACATATGTAGGTACTCTTCAATATACCCATAGATGTAAATATATGTACATAGATACTTTCGCACATACTAATTATGTACATATGTACATACTTATGTGATAAAAGTCATATGTACCCCTGTGTCTGGATGTGACGTTTTACCTTTCAACAACGATGGCGCAAGTATCACCGGGCAAGGGAACATTTGCAGGGCCTCTAATTTGGAACCGATTTATTCGTTCATTAAGATTTTGTTTTTAGGCCTAGTGTCCAAGCTTTCTAGCTCTCTCATCACTAGAGCTCATTCCTGCATTGAGCTGGTGATTCCAAGCCGAACTCTACTCTTTGTAATAATGTGCTGTTGGAGCGAGTAGGTTGCAGTGACTCGAAGAAAGCTTCAACTGTGGCAGCCACGATCGAAGAACACGATCCAATCGTGGCAAAGTTCCGAATAGTATCCTGAAATACAAAGCTTAATTTATACTACCATATTCTGCACTGAAATTCAAAAAAGTCTCGGTTTTGTTTCACAACTACCGTTATATAGCATAAATTACTAACCATGATGACAAAAATGTGTGAAGCGTTCAATAAAAATTTGAATTTGTTTATTCTGAAAATTCCGTTAGGCGATTAAGCATAGACTGTGAAAGAAGAGCAGACAACAGAAGCTTCGAGCTGAGCTTACCATGATATAATCTCTTTGAGATAATTGATATCATTTTATGTGTTCGAAGCGGATTAGTCCATAAATTGGTTCCAATATACGGTAAATTTCCTCATTAGTCGTTTTAATGAGTTCATACACACATACATGTGTACAATATTTAAGGGATACTTCTGAGAAACTCGATGTTAGTCAGCTGAGCATTTTAGGTGTACTCGAAGTAATTTGACCCCACCAAAAGTCTTCATTTCGTCTGTGATTTTAAGAAATACATATGTACATTTGTAATTGTTGTGAGATTAGCGTTGTCTTCCTCCGCTAATCGAACAGCGTTAAAGTCATGCAACATTAATCATTGACAGTCTTCATACATACATACAAAAGTGTGTATTTTCTCATACCTGTTTATGGTATTTATGTAAAACTTTTGTGTTTGTGTTTTGTTGGCTGTGGACACTGATGGCGACTTGTCAAACCCAGATGTCACAGTGATGAATGAGCTGCGCGCGTGTAATTAAAATGATTATTATGTTGATTAAGACGGTGCTACGCTGGCTCTGAGTCTAGGCGACAAGATGTGTTATGGGCAAAAACAACAAAAAAAATACCAACAGGCAAACACATTGCTAATAATTAATACAAAAGTGATGAACAAGAATGAATTTGTGATCAGCCGACTCATATGCTCACATCGGCGTGCTTCTATACTTATACATATGTATATATACTTAAGCATATGCAAGTGTGCGTGTGTGCGGCACAAAGAGAGATCAATAAACCTCTTGCCAGATGTCAAATAGCAAAGTCAGCGATTAGAAATAATTGGCAGCTTCCGTCTCCGTAGCGTGGGTTTGGCTGTTTAAATTTGACAATATCGTAGTTGGACAGATCTGCCAACAAAAACACGGCAGCAAATGTTGATACGTCTGCATTTTTAATTAATAAGTAACAAAATAAGCATTAAGCACGGGCGCCCACGAGTATTAAATACCCTCAAACATGGCTAAAACTAACTAAAAACAAGTAAGGAAGGGCTAAGTTCGGGTGCAAAGGAACTTTTTATACTCTTGCGACTTGCAAGAATTAAAGTTAGGGAAGTGCATTAAGATGTAAACGTCAATTTTATATTACACCCTATATAACTCATCCACTCTCCGACATATCCACCATAAGAAGTGACATGGGAATTTGTGAAAAATGGCACGTACTGCATTTGGGTGAAATGGCGTTGCCACGCCCATCGTCGTTTTTGTACACTTTTGACACAATTTGCAGGAATTTTTGCCCGAATTGGAGTTTTTAAATACAATTTTTGAAGATTTGGAGAATTCAATTTTGTTACATTCGAAGCATAGGGTAACTGTGAGAATGACACGTCGCTAGACAAAGCTAGAAAAGTGCATCTTTAAGTTCTATCACTATTTTTAAGAAAGATACATATAAGCCAAAAGATATAAGACAAATTCAAAGACTGAAGAGTATTCGAGTAAAAATTAATATTTTTCATTGTTATTCAGAATGATTACATTATGAGTGTACAACTCTTTATCTTTAAAATTTGTTGAAGCATTTTTCTGAATATTAAAAAACAGCGAAGTTCGTTTTGCCGCCCCCAAGACGTTGCACCACTTATAGCCTGTCTCTAAGCGACCGCTGTACTAAATTAGGTTAAAAATGTCATTATCAGAGTTATTGCACTTTGCGTGTGCTTTGGCACATACTACCGTGCATTTACAAGAGCAACCGTTTTAGGCACAAGTTTAATTGTTTACCGAGCTTTATCAACATATCCCAATTTTATGGCAATTTATCGTCTGAAAAGATAGACAAAACTATTTTTAGGAGCAACCATTAAGTGTACAATACATATAGCGTTCTTCAGACCAGTTCAAAACCTTCTGGTGAATACTCATCCCAGAACACAAATTGTGGAATCGTAATAGCTCAGTTCTTGCTATCTTTCTGTCTGTCCAATAATGTGATATTGGTCAAAGGAACATAACTAACATACGCACATCTTAATTTCATGTTTAAAGAAATAGTATTATTCACGTACAAATATTGTTATTAGTTTTCAGCCGATTCTATTAAGCCTTCACAAATATATTTCACAATGAGTATGCTTCCATCCACAGTTGTGATCGCAAATAATGCGTTGCCTTGAGTATCAGCACTGCGAACTTTATACTAAGCAAATAGAACATTTATCAGGTAATTCGAGTCTAAGACTCACACATTGGCTCTCCCAGACGTCCTCCCCACACACAGCTGATAAACAGCAACGAGCACTTGAGAAACATCCTTTATTTGACCGCAAAGTTCACCGGACATATTGATCAAAACGCACATACAGTCATAAACTATTGGAGTAAAAGTTGAAGAAGTTCGACGACGGCGAGGGAAACACACGACCGCAAGATTGGACGCGAAATGTGCAATGTGCAATGTGCGAGTGGCAAGATCATTGCCGGATTAAAAGCGAGTCAAGTACATAAAATATTTATCAAATTTTTAATATCAGCAAATAAAATGAAGTTTGCTTTGGAAATGTGAAGAAAAAATGTAGAGAGAAAAGGCAGTTAGCTCAAAAGAAAAGAAAGGAAGTAAATACATAAATGAGAGGGTAAGGAAAAGCTTGAATGTTCGTTCGCGTCGTTGGCCGCTCGCTTGGGCGATCATATGGCTGATCGTATGGTTGGCCGTCTGGAGCTGGCGGCTGGCGATTGACGGTTGGCAGTTCGGAGCCTCGACTGAGCGCATCCGCAGCCGGTCAGCACCGCCAGTCCGGGAATCAATAAAATATGAATGCCCGATAGCACAAGTGATTGGTCAATATGCAATATTCCCGGCACACATGTAAGCGTGTGTATCAGCTTACTGCATGTAAACTACACATACAAGAATGGGTTTTTGCACGCGAATCGAGGCGATTCCTGTACTTTCGATTGCGACCAGTGCCATTGCTGCATAGGACAGAATTCAACGACACCAACCAACATCGATCGCTGACGAGTCACCAATTGGCCAATTGGCCAACTGGCCGCCGTTGAAGCTATTACTTCTGCGATCGTTTGGTCATGGAAAAGCAGGAAATAACGAGACAACACACAGCGAGCTGCAAAACATCTGCCGAGTCCACCCTTTCCTCCACCATCCGCTCATCCGTTCATCCGCTCGGCCGGCCGTTCAGCCGTTTATTTGCTAATTTAACGCTGTTTTTCATTTGTGTTACTGAGTTTCTTGTGCATTCTCCTTGTTTTTGTTGTAATTTTTTCTTTTTTTGACATTAAGTTTGGTAAATTGCTGCTCAGATGTTCAGATTAGCCCGAGGGGTTGAAATATTGCAACGTATTGACGTAACTTAAGTGCGACCGGAACGAAGATGCAGCGAAACGGTGTGTAAATGAGGTAGTGGAAGCCTCCACGGCCGCGGTTATTAGCTGCAATTTCATATTACTCCCTATCGACATATGTACATATCTACACATATGTATATGGCTATGCGTGCACATATACATATACAAACGTATGTACATATATACTTACATATAGAGAAATGTAGCAAAAGGAAGGGTGGGTGCAATTTAGAGGGTTGAAGTTCCATTCCGTTAAAAATTGGAGGTTCTGCATATTTATCTATATTCCGAGAGCGGAATTATAACACAGCCTATATATGTACAAATATATGTATATGTATACATACAGTAAAAAGCGTTTTCGTAGAAATAAATAGTTGAACATTTTATTCTTACGAAGACATTTGCAAACTATTCAAATCAGAAAATCTAAAATCAGTACATGTCACTTGAATTGACATAAATCTGTCATGTCAAAGTCGACTTCACTAGTGTTACACAACAAGGGAGCACAGTCAACAACTTACACACACACTGTGAATAAGCAAAAACAAAAACAAAAAAATAAATAAATAAATTTGTATAAACCCGAAGCTTATCACGAACAAATAATACTCGCCCATAGATGTGTTCATTATTTGTGTGTGTGTGTGTGTGTGTGTGTGAGTGCTTGTTTGTAAATAAATTGTAGGCGATTGTGCGATAAATATAGCCAGAATAACAACATGATTTCAATCATTTCGATTATTCGCATGACAAAAAATGTGACTTGGACGCTTCAAGCGTCTCGATCACCTCGCTGCAACTGGCTCTTGATCTCGTCCAACAAGTGTCACAGCTAGAAACCTTTGTACTGTATTTTAGAGAGTGAGGAGTCATGACTTATCACTGTGAGCGGCTATTCCACTAATTATTTTGCTTGGTAAGTTAAAACACAAATTAAACGAAATAAATACATACATATATACCAGGTAGGAATGTCCATGAAAAAAAAAGCGATGTTTTATTCGATATGATGCATCGAAACTTTACAGCGATGTTATGCGATGCTTCGAAATTATCACTTTTGTCGAAAGTAATAAAAATTGCTTTAAAAAAATTAAAACTGCAAATTAATTACATTTATTTATCTGCAAATGTTCGAAATGTACTTAGGCTAGCTTTGAAAGAAAACTTTGCTATAAACATATTGTTTTTTTTTTTTTACAAATTTAAAAAATTATGGTATTCAGTAGTTTAAGTTTATTAAAATTAACTAATCCAAACTAAAAGAAAACTTATTCCATATAAATTATAGTTAGTTCTTATAAATCCCAATATTCTTTTCCTAGGCTTCGAAGATAAACGTTTGAAAGGAACTGATGTAGCATCAATTGTTAAGTATTTGAAAGCTACTTTATATAATTTAAGAAATTGTGTTTGCAAATCGTTTCAAATTTCCAAAGGATTTTCTACTTGCCTTCCAGCTGGAGTGCGCAAATAAATGGATAGCTCATCCCACATGTCCAACAAATTGTGTTTGTTCATATGCCAATTTTTTGGACCAACTTATGATGATCAGCCCAAAAATTAAAAGAGTTTTCAGTTTTATTAGAACTAACTGAAGAGAGTGTGTCCATACCTTCGGCCTCTGTAATAGCATTAACGCTCATAATTTCTCTGATCTTTCTAACCGCATTAATACATGAAACGTCATCAGAAAAATGTGTTTTTTAGGTTCTAAAAAGGTGCCTATGGCCAGTGGGGCCACGCATTCTGCAGCATTCATCCTTTTATTAATTTCTTTCAGTAAATTTGTTGTGGTACTAGGGCCTGACGCAAATGTGTACACATTCACCGTTTAAACAATTTTTTGCAGTTAGAAATGAAAATTCATTTCTTCGTTTTTAAGTAAAACCAATAATTTAATTTGAATATCCGGTGATAAAAGAACAATCAGTGTTTATATTTTTAACTCCAACCTTATATATTGGCAATATTAGATCGTGCATTAAAATTTTTGTAAAAAGATCGATGATTGCCACAGATTTGTGTTGTGAATCATATTTGTCAATCCACTACAGCCATATAAACCAAACTTGTGGAGAACAAGACCTCCTAGGAATTTCGGATACATTGCGAAAATGGCTGAAGTCGAATGAAAAACACGCCCGGGGAGTAGAGGGAAATCGGAGAGTATTACGTAGAAATCTATAACTTTGACAGTGGGCGTGTCACCGCCCACCCTTAGGTATACATAATCCTCAGGAGTTGCTCGACCAATTTCCATCAGCCTGACACTCTTGGGATACAGAAATAATATTTGTTGAAACATCACCTTTACAGTGTACAATGTCACGTCCAAGAACTGTCGGATTATAATTTTTCAAGATCTAAGACTACGTATATATGTGGACCTTAGTGCCTGTGTATAAAAAATTAGGAAAGTATCATCTCTGAATTTCAATTATGTATCTCAAAGTTTGGCAGGTATAACATATATATATTAGTGTGCCCGTGTGTCAATAATTACAACTACCGGTTGGTTTTGTGCCATATATATTTGTCATTTGTAAGATATTTCGGCAAAATAAACTGAACGTATGTATGTATATTAGTTCCGAAAAGTCGTGAAATTGGTCCATCAATTTCCCAAGCTCTCATATGCCAGTATACTCTCATAATAGTCTTCGTTCTTCTAGCAGACTTTATGCCACATAAGTCGGTTAGTGTGTGTGATCTCTTCATAAAATAGCATGTTCCCAAATATCCTTGAGTATTGCCATAAGTTTACAAAATCAATCCGGACTTTAAGTCCATTTTCCTCATTATAGTTATTTAAATTTCACTGGTTGATTTTTTCTCATACATCCAAGGTATCCATTACATAAGTTTTGCCGTTTAATAAGAGAGGGCGTTGCTACTAGCCCAAATTTTTTTTTGTTTTGTTGGTACACTCTTCATATGAACGATTCTTTGTTCACAAGCCATTTAGTGTCGCCGTGTCACAGTATTTTTTCACAATGGAAAAATGGAATATCGTGCAATGATAAAATTCTTATGTATGTATGTATGTCTCTTAAAAGCTTACAATGATTGTTCACCTACAATTAGAACAGTAGAAAGATAGGTTTCTGAATGTAAACGTGGACGTGATCGTACAAGCCTTGAAGGCAATCCACGTGAAGGACGTCCAAAAAGCGCATCAACACCAGAAATCATAGCCAAAATACAGGATAGGGTTTTGGAAGATTGTAGATTGACTGAGAGAGATTTGGTAGAAGCTCTGCATATCTCATTAGGCAGTGCGAGCCATATTTTAAGTGAAAGGTTTTAGAAAGCTATGTGCACAATGGGTGCCGCATTCGCTAACAATGGAACAAAACAACATACGGATGCGACTTTCTCAGCAACATTTGGAGCGTTTTAAACAGGACCAAGAGGGTTTTGTGCGTCGATTCATAACTATGGATGAGACTTGGGCCTATCACCATGATCCTGAATCAAAACAAGAGGCTGAAGAATATGTGAACCTGGTTGTTCGGCTTAGAAACGAGTTCGTGTCCGGAAATTGACCAACAAGGTTATGGCATTAGTTTTTGTGGGATGTGAGAGGAATTTTGTAAGTGGATTACTTGCATACTGGTAAAACAATTAAGTCTCAATATTATTGCAACCTTTTGGACCAGTTGAAAAACCCGGCTTGCAGAAGAAAAAAATCCTTTTTCATCAGGACATTTCACTGTGTCGCAAGAGCATTTTGACAATGGCTAATATCCATGAATTAAAGTTCGAATTGTTGGAGCATCCACCGTATCCACTAGAATTGACCCCCAACAACTGGTAGATATGTATGTACATATAATACATTATTTCGAAAATGAGCAAATGACATACGACTCACAACAGCGCCTTCCCTGATCGTTGTTTCTCATTATAATGTTGCTCCTGACTTTTATGTAAACATGAATTGTCAACCCGGATGTCAGTGCCCATGGCGTGCGGCACATAAGCTGTCAGATTGATCGAGCGTCATCTCTCGCCGAGAAGTAATGTGTTGTACAAGCCATATCGACTCGGGCCCCCTCGAAACAAATGCACGCACACATTCGGTGCTGTTTGATTTGCGGTGGTGGTTCTGCGCTGACGATGCCACTGGCGCTGGTCGGTACGGTTTTAAGGCGAGCGAAGTTTGAGTAATTTTTGACAGTTTGTTTATTTAATTTTGTCGCATTTGGTGCGTGATTTGTGGGCGGTCTAGCGCTGCGGTCGTGTTAATTGCTTAGTTTATGGCAGGTTAGCTGTTGCTCGATATAGTTTCCGTTTCGTTTCTTTTTTCTCAGGATGGATTGTGTTATTTAGTGGCGTGTGGTCGAGGAAGCGCGTCTGGACAAATTCTCCAAGTCATTTATGCTAGGCGTGTCGTTAGATGCCAATTTATGACGACGACGGTCTAATGGCAGCGCATCTAAATATTTACAATCAATGAAGGGCGTTGCATGCATTGAAACTCTGGCGCTGAGAACCTCACATGTAAACCGAAAATCGCCAAAACGCGTGTGCGGAAGCAATGCTTAATGGCGCAATGGAATAGAATCCAAGCTGTAGCGTTCAATGCCGCGAGCACAACGGCCGCAGAACACCAACACACCTCATCCGATGGAAACCACTTTTTTGCATTCGTTCGAAATCGCCGGGTGCGTTCGTTGTTCACCAACTTCGCAGCGCAACTTCAATCGACTTTGACATTTCAATAGTGTCAAACGCCCGCGTTAAAAACAAGTGTTCAAGTGTCACCATTGTCTGATCCGCGTACCGCAGCAGTGAGTGCTTATGTTGTTATTGGTCGCTGCTCTAAGTTACCCACATTCGTTGACATTCAGACGTCCACTCAGTTGATCGTTCAGTCATTCATGCCAGCGTGTTCACACATTTGACGTTTTGGGCATTCTTAACCGTTCGTTGCACCAGGTGCTCTGGAAAGCTTTGAACTTGTCGCTTTGCTCAATCCAATAACAAATCTATTCGGCTGTGTGACAACCGCCGCGGATCCCACCAGCGCGTTAACACGTGCGTATGTCGAATGTGTCAAAAAGCAATTTGTAAGCGTCGCAATGCTATTTAAGTTATCGCACCGAAAGGTATTCGGAGATCTGTCACACCACCATAGAAACTTGGCTTACGTTCGTATGCAAACATATACGAGTATGACAGTTCCGGCGATTACCATCGAATATTCGAATATTCAAGGTTAAAGTTGTCACTTGTCAACACTGTCAGAAATTCGTTTGAGACCTATGCTTGTTCGGTGAGCTCTCAATGCGGCTTTGTGTTATTTAACTGCTGTCAAAATGACTTTTTAATCCCTTTGACACTTAAAGTGTCGTTTCGAGTGCCATTCTCGGTCCGTTTTCTCTAAACTTGCCGTCGAATTAAAAAGCCGGGCATATTGTACATACATACAAATACCCGCACATACTTCATCACGCACACATTGACCACACAGTTTGAATTGATTGTACATACACACCCACAAATTTAGGTATATGTAGGTGTATGCATATCCGAAAACATTATAACGAGCCGGTTGTTTTGTCTACGACCATCTGAGTGGTAATGGGATCTTGCGGTTTTGCTTTAATTACAAAACGGACACTGATTGCGAGACTTAATTTTAAGAATGAATAAAATATGCACGACTACAAAGCTGGCAAATTCACAAATAGTTCAAATCTAGATACAGTGGTTGCAAATGTTCAGTTATGCTTGAAAATCGACTTTATTTCTTGTTTCTGTGTATTTTAGGAGAAAAGTTTTTTCTTAGCATCTCATCATTTTAATTAGCTGTCAAAAATTCTCAAAAATAAAAATTGTATACCCTGCTCCACCAGATCTTGTTTTCAGCATCGAGTGAAAAACTGACTCGATTCAGTATTCTTGCAATTGGAGTATTCGAACATTCACGGATTGGCAGCGGTGGCGATGGCGCTCACTCTGGGCATCGGCAATTTTACTGCTACTGTTCCAACTGGCGGCCACCAACTATGCACAACGCACCACAATTTATACCATGTGAAGCTTGGAAACCACAACAGCAGCAGAACAAGGACATTCCAAGGAGCGATATTCTGCAGCTGTCAAATCGAAGCCACGCGCCGAACTATTTTACTAAAAATATTATATTATATGTGTAATGTCTGCCTTTTACGAGCAAATGCGGTCAACTGCCAAAGAAGATGCAGGACTCACTATTACGACACCCCTGGGAGCGCTAAGCAATCATGCCTTCAGAAATATCGCCATTAAACTACATGGGAAACACTTCCAGATGACCGCTGGTCAAATATTTTTGTTGCTTTAGTGCTTTGGTTGTTGTGTTTAAACTGGTTGTTGTTGTTGTTAGTTGGATTTTGTCTTCAAGTGGTCTTTGGTCTGTATACACACATGTGTGCAAGTGTTGCAAACGGAAATTCTTAGACATTTATTGTTTATGATCAGCTGCAAAATCCAAAATCGGAAGTAAATTCAAACGGAACGGGGGAAGCGTGTGCCTCTGCGGGCCCTAGGGTAGATGCTGCACATACGAGCGAAACCACAAGTAAGCTTGCCCAAGTGGCACTTGCGTACCGGCTCACACATGCCTGTGTATATGTGCTTCATGTGTGATGCATAGGTGTGTGTCTACGTCTGCGAGGGCGCACGTTACGCAGAAATATTTTCTTAAGTAGCGTAATCTTGTGAATAATCCATGAAGTGGTTGTTGGCCGCCTTTTTCGACAGTCGGCCGATGTACATACATACATACATATGTTTGTATATACATACATATGTATGTACATAAAGCGTTTAAATATATGTACATACATACATATACTTAAATACAGTTCTTTTTAGAATTAACTTACGCTGTAAGGTTTACAACCAATTCCAATCTCAAGGTGAATAAGATTTCTATAACATTGGAAAATTTCCGAAATAAAAAAAAAATAAAAAAATAAAAAATAGCTACATATACATATGTATCTTTGAGTTTCCACAACTTGTGATAAAGAATTAGAGCAGAAGATGCGTTTTCGCTTACATGCGAATTACGGTTATGGAACTGGGAATCGGCCAGTTATACGCGACATTTAATGTCATTTTAAAACAAGAAAAAACGTTAACTTCGGTTGCACCAAAGCTAATATACTCTTCACAGGTGTATTTCTTTTAGTAACTTTGCGTCAGTTTGTCTGGCAGCTATATGCTATAGTAATCCGATCTGAACAATTTTTGCGGTAATCTATGTCAAATTTCGTGAAGATACCACGTCAAATGCGAAAGTTTTCCATACCAGCATTAGATACCGAGCGTTCCGTTTGTATAGCAGCTATATGCTATAGTAAGCCGATCTGAACAATTTCTTCGTATATTACATTTTTATCTTAGAAAATAACCTGTGCCAATTTTTGTGAAGATACATTGTCAAATGTGAAAGTTTTCCATACAAGAACTTGATTCCGATGGTATGTATGGTAGCTATGTACATATGTATATGTTATAGTGATCCGATATCGGCCGTTCCGACAAATGAGCGGCTTCTTAAAGAGAAAATGACGTTTGCAAAATTTCAAAACGATATCTTAAAAATTGAGGGACTAGTTCGTATATATACAAACAGACAGACGGACGGACATGGCTAAATAAACTCAGCTCAACATACTGATCATTCATATATACATATACTTTATAGGGTCTCCGACGCTTCCTTCTGGGTATTACAAACTTCGTGTCAAACTTAATATACCCTGTTCAGGGTATAAAAGTATTCAAACGGTTCCGTTCTGTTCGATATGCCTTTCAAAGTTTAAAAATATCTTATTCGAATATTCAATCGTACAAGACTTAGCTATTATAGAACTTTCGAATCAATCTTGAGCACTGAAATCGTGAAATCGTATAATACGACATTAGCTACCGTTAGTTGCTGTGCGGTAAATTATATCCTCCGGCTATTTGTGCGAATGTCTTGCCGAAAATTGGTGGCATTTGTTATTGTCAACCACCACACATGCGACACGGCAATCACGTCTGTCTCACTTACCACGTCAGTCTGCTCGAACTAGTTTGCCTTGTCCCGCTGCCTGCCCCTCTGACGTGTTGTTAAACATAAAACATTACAAATGACGAAACAAAAAGCGCATTTTCACTTGTCATTAACCTTGTTATTGAAGCACTTGTTCGTTTGGCCGCAACAACTGGTGTTCATCTTGACCTGCTGCAGCCAAGCTCTTTCAATTTGTTGCTTGTTGTTTGTTGTTTTTTCCCGGTAAGACGTGTACAAATTCCTTACGTGCCTGTTATTATTTCAGCCAGTTTATATATATGGCTTTGAACGTTCGCTCGTTTGCTTCTTTTGTTTTTCATAAGTGGTGTCCTGTCACTTGACATCCTGCAGCCATAACTCCTGTCCACTTGTGGAGCACTTGTGTGCCCAGCCAATTTTGTTTGGTCATCAAATAAAAGTTCCGAGGAACTGCACTAATTTGCGGCATGATTTCAAGTCATTTGGTACATTTTTTGCGTCCAGCTGCGGTTTGGCATGGCCGGCCGTTCGGCCATTTGCCGAGTTGTTGATTTGTGGTCCCTTTCGATTGAGCATGAATTTGACAAATATTTTATTTCATTTTATTTTGTCTGCCTGTTGTCGCCTCTAGCCGTGAGCAATTGAGTTAAGTTGCTTACGTGATGTTTGCGTCTGTCATAGTTGTTGCTGTTGTCGTCATGTAATTGAATTTTTCATCACTCCCGCTTGCGGTTACTTCTCAGCAAAGTTTCCTTTTAGCAACAAATATAAAATTCATTATATACATATACTTATAGTAAAAGTGGTCATCTTAACAGGAAACACTTCTAGTGACCCATTGGCTTTAAGCTTTTGTTGCGACTCTTATTTGTACTAGCTCTGAAAATCGTATATTATAGACAAAGCCTCAAATAGCTTCCTAATCTATTTACATTATCTAATACCCTTACATATTGCTATAATGGCGTATTGGATTCCAAACGCTCACAAGTTGGCACAAGTTGTTTAGCAAAATAATGCGACTGAAATCAGGCATTCCAATGCCAACTGGTAATCTCCTCAAAGCGGGATTCAACAAAATGTGCCAAAAACAGTTGAATTAGTCTACAAAATTTAGTATAACAAGCGTGTTATGTCTGCAATTGGCCAGTTATTAACCGTATGCCCAAACCTAGAAAGAGCCGAAGAAAAGGATTGTTTCAATTGTAGACTATTTCGCAGCATTCGGTGGATTTGTAAGATAAAATAATTCTGGATATACCTGAAAGTCTGGAAGAATCTAGCTTCTACTATATCACTTATCCAAAACAGATTTCCGTGATTTCTCGAACAACTCTTCTAATTGTTATTAAATTTGTTACTAAAAAATTGCTTAATGGTTTTTATTCGTGTACAGCTCAGAACACTGGTATAATGTGGCAAATTCCGACGAGAATGAGTCAATCTAACACACATGAAATGTGGTTTAATTCCCGAAATTTCCGCATTATTATAAATTAATTAATTTAATTATTAACCAGAATAATGGATCCAGAACACAGCAAAAGCAAAACAAAGCATTTGGTTTCAAGTCAAATATTTGAAGAAGGTTGAACTGTCGGTAGTCTGATGCTGATGTTGACCTTTAATAGCTTAGGGATATCGAGAGGGGGATTATCACAAGTGCTTAGCTCTGCATATAGCAGAAGCATGACAGAGAAATTGGTAGAGAGACGTCACTACATGTAGCAATTACTTACGTACAAAAATATTTCACCAAGATGAACTTCTAAAATAGCCATTCATATGCGAAAAAGCGTATGCAAATAAGTGTAAACACATCTCTGTATATGTTGGTTGCTGTCGGTCGTAAGGACTCAAAATGTATACAAATGCATACTCGTGGGAGGACTAGGCAAATATTTGTACACCCGTCCGAAGGTCTGCGGGCATATAAGTATGTATTTACATACATACATACGTACACATGTATGACATAGTAAAAGCTTTGTATATTCTAACTTTTACGCCAACTGTGACGGATTTTACAAAATTTTGACAGTCTTTATTTTGTCCACTCATCAGAACCGAATTTTCCAATGCACGGCCAAGTTATTTACATATATTTTAGGATAATACAGAATAATATCAACGAAACTTCTTCAAACACTCCATGCACCAGAGGGGCTGAAAAGTCATATCGGCGCCGAGAGAATGAAATCTAAAAGTTGTGTTGTACTTCGAGCTAATCTTCCAAATGCTCGGTTTGTATCGGAAACATGAGCACCGAAGTCGATAAAAGCAGCAGTCGCCCGAAAGAAAACTTCTAGCTGTCTCTCTAAACAAATCAAAGAAACGTGTAGGATAGATCTCTTCTGAAAAATTGGGGATGCAATTGGATGCTTGGCGAGCTGACAATCGACAAAACCTAAAAAAATATTGAGTCTGAGATACATATATTCAATGGTATTCAATAGCAATCATCCCAAAGTCTAAAAGGAAAATCGAATCATAAGGATATTGTTATAATCGGTATATATTAAGTACAGTACTCTACGGCAGTTATGGCGAATAATAACAGTAGAAAGTGTTACATCTACAGCAGATGCTTGGCTGAGGCTGCTTTGTAGTTGTGAGGGACGTCTTGATGTTATTTGGTTTATTAATTATAAGATGCAGAATGTGCTAATTGATATGCCATTACTTTACAAAGGCAATGCCTATTAAACATGCGTCTGAAAGCAGTAGAAATTAGGTTTTAAACTATGTGCAACCGCCAGGTACTCAGCACAGCGCTCAATAACTGTACATATGCATCTGCACTATTCAGATATGTACAAGACACACGGAAGACATCTTATCCCTTTATTTCTCATTTGCACTTTTTTCATTAGCCTCATTTCTCAGTTTGACAAGGATACATGCGATGTTGCATATGAAATTAGGTGCAACACATTTTCTCCCACCCACAACAAATTGATATTGAATTTCCATTTCGTATTCTCCCTCTGCAAAAACCCATTCTTCGCCGGCTGGATTATTTATGTGGCAACAGGGAAAAGAAAAATATGTCACAACATCAACCACCCGCTCCATGTATAGCTGGCACGCATGAAAATTAAGTCCCGCAACGGAACATAGTGGCGGCTAAGCGGCCCCGCCACCTCGCCTTTCCTCGAGCTAATGCTGTACAAGGGTGTTGGCATCGGAGTGTATTAAGCATGCATTGCCCTAAAGTGTTTGCCAATATATCCACTAAGTATGCTTATCCATATTCTTATAACGTGGTAATCGTTCGCGGAAAAAGCGACAAATCATTTCGGTTTTCGCTTCCGCCCTTCCTCGTGGTCCGCCAACCGGTAAGGGACGATTACAGTCGTGTCCCAGTGCTTTAATATGGATACACATATATTTACATACATACACGTACTACAAAGGAGGAGGAATACTGAGAAAGTGTCTAGGTTTGTATAAGATGGGTGGCAAAGCGTTGCAAATCCTTTCTGAACAGCTAAAATCCAATGCCGTCTATCTGGGTACTTAACGAATTTGTCATAGTTCTTTTCCATGCCATTTAACCCTTTCAGCTTTTTAAACTTAGACGGCTACCGGTGTTGCCTTCGGACGTGAAACTACTTAAGTACAAGCACAGACACATTTGTATGTGCGGCAGAAGCTCCATGCTTTGTCCACTTTGTGGCATCGCCCAATTTGGGTTGCTGGTGTTTTCAATATTGATCCTTGCTCTTCTTAAGGGCACACGTATGGAAATGAATCTCTTTTTCTATAGAAAACATAAAAATAAAAATTGTTATTTTATGTCATTTTTGCGGGTCCGAAATGAGCAATAAAATATTACAACTCCTGAGGGAGGCTGGAAAGGATTTCCCTGTACAAAATCAGAAAAGAGCTAACATGTAGAAGAATATCTGCATGGTGAAGTGAGTGCGGTAGGCGAGTATTCAGGCGATAATGATAAATGCGCCATTATGCACTTATCGTAATTGGAAAAGAAAGAGCCCTCGGACACAAGTGTACACACGCTAACAGCGGGGACTAGAAGGCGGAATAATATGTAAGTAGTTATATGTATAGTATGTCACTATTTAGTGAATGTTCCTGCTTTTTAGATTTCTAAGAACTTTGTGGGGGAGCCATATTTTCTTATTGTTCTTTCAATTAACAACCCCGAATGTATAAAATAAAAAAGTCGGCATCACAAGTATAATGAAACCCAACAACAAAGGTAGGTCGCAACCGCATTATAAACCTTAAAAAAAATTGTCACTTTAATGCATGTGCTTATTATCTACAAAAACATGCCAAAAGCATTAAAGTATTTTAGTGAAACGCTTTAGTGTTTTGTTCTTCCCGTTGGTGTCACACTAAAACGAAACTTTTAATTTTGGATCGACAGCACTTTTGTTTGACTCCAAGTATCCATAAAAAGTGCTATTTTGAGGATAAAATTTGCAGTTGTGTTTCAAACCAACGAAATTTCCTCGCTTTGTATAGAAAATGTCTTAATTTGCGAATCAACCAGCGCCATATGTATGTGGCATACGCAGCTCATATGCAAATGCTTTCGAGCTTCTTCCACCTGCGCTATTAATCTTCCATTTCATTTGACGCCACATATGATGCTTTAATAAAGCCTTTCAGCCCAATCCGCAGCTTGTTGAAATATACTATACAAACACCAGCAATGCCTCACACCAGCAGCCACCAGTTAGCAGTAGAGGTTTCGGCAATTTTTCATTGGTGTCAGCAAGCAAACATATTAAATTTAAAACTACTGTTGACAATGACGTATGACAGACATGACATTTCACACTCAAGCTTATTCGCCTCTTCGCCAATACATAGCAAGCATTTTCAAATGTTCAGTGTCCTCTACAGTTCATAACCGAACAGTGAACGCCGAGCTCATGTTGTGCGTGCCGCGTGACTGATCTGAACTTGCCTCCCCACTTACCTTCGTACAGAGCGATGACATGTCATCCGTCGGAACTTCATTAGAAAGCGTTTAGAAACCTCTCGCCACCAACCATTCACCCAACCCTGACACATCTCCCAGTTGAATGAGTGCAGCGGGAAATTGCTGTGATGGATTTTCATTCCTTAGCATTTTTGCTCGTCAGTTTTCACACCCTTCACAAATTAAACAATTTGGCGTGCCCCTCCGGTGGGTGGGAGTCTCTCAGCAAGGCTTTGTTGTTTTAAGCGCAGCGATAAGGCATCGCAACAATTGTTGACAATTGCTCGAACGAGCAGGACTGCGAGTGTGCGTGCTGTTGGCTGGCATTCCGGGAAGCGCTTTAAGCGGAGCTTGCATGCAAATCCGTCGCTGGCAGCCGGGTCATGCTGTTCTCCTGATTTTCCTTTCAACGTGATTTTCCGTCCGCCGCTTGTCAGCGGCAACCCGGTAAGCAGAGTGGCTCGCGTGCCTTGATTGATGAATATAACGGCATTTGTTTGCAAACACTTGACACGAGCCTTGATTAAAAAACTTCACTGCCCACATGGGACTTGCTCGGCATGGCTCACTGCATCTGGCCCGCTGCTGTCGCTTCTGCCGCTTATGTGACTCGTCAATTGTGTGCCTCGGTTGTCAACGCCGGCCTTATCGCTGAGTTTGTTGTTTTCGTGGGTGTTGTGCAGTTAATGTCGCTAGGATTATCGCACTTCTTTATGATTTTGTTAAACATGCAAATTGCGTGTCATAAAGTACTTACACAGTTGTCCATGTAAATACTAAATAATACATACATACATACATAAATGTGTGATCTACAAAAATAAATATGTTTTCTCTATGGCATTAATAATATTTTCTTCATTGTGATGAAGAATAGGAATATATAGGCTGGTCGCTACAGAATACGAGCTGCATTTCATCTATATTCCAAAATATCAAACGGAAACAGACTCCGTACTTGCAACCAGACTACAAAGATATGGAAATCATTGAAAACTGAACGCGGTCATAATATCAGTCCGATTTTAATTTACGTTAATGTCCATGTTCAGGCTTCTATTCGCCATTAAATCAATTAATCGGCACCTAATTGTAATTTAAAGCCATGATTGGTAGTTGTACTCATCACTCAGCGAATGCGCTTCTGCCCAGTGAACGCTCCCATTGAACTCGTCAAAGCACATTAAGAAACCTGCCATTTGTATGGTCGTAAGGGCGCTATTGGTATTGTTGGCATCATATTACATGCCCCGAGAATATGCAGAACGTACGCGTCAGAAGAAGATGCTAAATGTAGAAATTGAAAACAGTAGCTGCAAACAATAACAATGGTAATAATAACCGACATGGAAATGTTAATGAGGACCACCAACCGGACGGCGGCCTCGCTGCCACCCGCCAACCCGTTATCCCCTCACAATTGTGGCAATCTCACAGGCAAAGTCATAGTCGTAGTCATAGTGATCGCCTTAGCGTCAGCGTCGGCCTCACACCGTTCAGGCGATCGTATCGTTGGTAATTTGTTTCAACGCTTTTCAAATCGCTACTGTGGAAAAATGAAGCGGCCACGATCAAAAATATAAATTTATAAACGAAAAAAGAAAGAAATTAGACGGAACGAAAACGAAACTGAAACCCGATGCGCAACAAACGACATCAACCGGGCGGCAAATAGCCGGCGACCGGCTGCATTCACGGATTCAGCGCAGAGCTTAGTGCCTTCGCGGATCCCAGGCAAGAGCAAGCTAAGCGATCAGAGAAATGCTCACAATGGGATCCTTTCAGCTGGCCGGAGCAGCGATTTTACAGATTAAGACGAGATTATTGTTATATGGTAGTCTGACAAAGACGAGGTGAACGGTGCAATTGTATTTGTATGGGAATTTTATGCGATTGTGGCTTAACTTCTTTGTCGACCGGTGAGCGAAGCGTCAGGATCCGAACTAAAGCCAGCAACTGGCTAAACAGCGGCAAGTAGTGTTCGTGTCGAGTGTTTTCCTTTCGCAGATGCGTCTGTGCAGTACCCCGTGATGGCGATAAATGCTTTTATGTGCATACATACATATGTATTTGTGTGCTATGTGCTCGTGTATGTGTGGCGGGCAATTGTCGTTGCAACGAAGCGCGAAATTTAATTTGCAACTCAACTGTAACTAGTGAACAATGAGCTTCAAAAGCAACAACAACAACAACAACAACACAAACAGACACAGTCACATCGACAGCAATTTCGTCCCGCAGTACAACATTTGCCACACTCGAAGGGATCCTGTTGCACATGATTTGGTGCACTTCAGAGCGATTTCGCAGAGATGAATTGTCTTCAATGAAAAATGTTGTAGTCGGTTAGTCGACAAGAGTGCCCAGTAGCAGTAAAAATTATCTTCAAATCATTTAAAATTCCACTTATTTAAATGGGTGAACCTCTGGGAGCTACAACTCGGACTCGTGTTTGCGAACAGCGTCGGCGACGCTCAACGGAGGAGACACTATCTGCGGTGCCTCTATCGCCGCAGCTTCTCATCAACGAACTCATTGTTGCTTGTCCTAAATGCCACACGACGGCCACCTTGTCGGGCCTTTTGTTGGAGCTACCGTTGATAATTTCGTGACAATAGTTTTTGTAACTTCTGCAATAACAACAAACACAGTTCACAACAACCAATGACTACACAATTTTGCTGTTGTCACCGTTAAGCACGTAAACGTCAAAATCGTCTTCTGCAAAAAACATAACTAATTACGTAACTTCCGCTGGTTATTCAACCTCCCCGTTATCAGCGCTGGAAATTGCAATGCCACATCGATGTCACCCATCTGTCATGTGTGCCCTCATTCTGCAGCAGATAAGCCGAGCTTACCAAGTCTATCAGGCGCTTTCGCCGCCTCATTCGCCTCATTACGTTGACAGCTGTGACGCAGTTATAAATCAAAAGGCGACTATCTGCTATCTGTCAGCGGTGAAATTTGTGTCACCCAATATGCTGGCGATAAGACTTGGCCGTCGATTGCTTTCCTTGAGCATAAGCGAAGCGCAAATATGAGCTTCCAAGAACAAATACACGCCACAATTACAGCGAGTCTGCGAGAAAGGAGGCCTGGCAACCCTTCATTCGCGCCACTGCCCTGCCCGTAGTTGCAGTCGATTTTATTTTATGTTGACAATTAAAATATTTTATTTGTTTTCCCTGCGGAGCACTTTCACCTTTTGTGCAAACAAGCCAACAACGGTCTTGCTTGTTGTCCTTCTGCTTGTCGTTGCTGGCTATTGTCGCACCGTCTTCGTGCCGGCACAAGGACGCCGCAATTGTCTCCAAGGAGCAATAACTTAATGCTGTAAACAAATTTTAATTATATTCGGCAATTCAGTCGACTCGAAAGGATGTGAAGAGCACGGTACACCAAACACCTACCAACAATTATGAAATGCTAAAACATATTTATAAACAACAGCGAATTGTCGTGTTTATTGTTCGTGGGCAGGCACGTGGAATTAAACCTTATTTAGTGCAAAGAAAAGATCAGTCTGGCCTGCAACCAATTGTGTTCCTTGGTTATTCAAATGGGGAAGCATTTGGCACTTTTTAAAAGTGACTGCATGTCAGCGAGGTTTTTCGCAATATCAAACTCTTTTTAGCCATTGATCTATTTTCAAACAGCCTGGTGTCTAATTAGAAGATTTGCCTAAATATTAATTTTTTTATCACTAAGACCGTGAAATTTAAAATAAAAGCTTAAGTCAACAGTTTTTCCGAAGCAAATGGTCTTTTAGGGATAACACAAGTGAAGAGAAAGAAGTTGAAGAACTGTTCGGCTGTCCACTCGCCCCCTTCTGCCAGACATCTGCGGCACGCAAGATGACACCGTTCAAAAATAGCGGATTGTGCGTGCTGAAAGTGAAAATATGCGAACACAATGCCACGACTTCTGTGGCAACCCGCCGCCGTTGTGGTGCACAAGTGTGACCTGGGCACGTTTCTGCAAATAAATTCCTCTGAACGTTGCATCATTTCTGGCGAATGCACTGAATGGGTGACCACTTTGAAGGGAGAGCATATGGCTCAAGATAACGCGCATGTGTGCTTGCCACAAGTGAAAATGTAACAGTAATAATTGCAGCGAAGTGTTTTTAATTACGGGAAGTCTAAGATTGTTGAAGGGATTTTTCTTTATTTGCAAATGCAATAAAACGCAATAACATATTGAAATGTTGAGAGGCGTAGTGAGGGAAATAGGAGACGGTTTAGCAGAAACCTCTGAAAAAAATAAAGAAAGAAGAAGACTTTGTCTCATTAAGAGGCACACCTATGGCGATAGTCTAAAAAAACGTCGATTTTTGGGAATTGAAAAAAAAAGAACTGTATCAATTGTTTTGTATTTTTAAGGTATTTTTATACATGTTTCACAAATGCACAGTGGAATTTAAAAACAAAACTATTTTTTTCAGTGAAATGAAATTTCCGACGGCGCTCAGAAAGATCCACCACTGCTGCAGTTAATTATAAGTAGAAAATGCCATTTCCACGACAGTGGGGTCTGCGTAACCGGAACGAACCCGGATTTTAATCCGGCCAAGTACTGTCAGACTTCTGCAGCTACAACAACAACAACATAAGTAGAATTATATATTGAACTGTGGGGCAACATTTCGGAAGCGACTACCTCGAAAAGTATTTAAAATATTCATTTAGAATTTTAGCAAGTTATTTTGAAAATATAGCCATTTTAATCGGCCACTATTCCATGAATACAAGAATGAATAGAATGGTTCAAAAGTTCTCCACAAAGGCCATTATTTGAAATACTCGTATCTACATTTTCCACTTGTTTACACCAGGTCAAAATGTATGGTACTTTGCCTCACTATCGCATTTACTGATAAGCCGATATTGTCGACATTTTCCGAAGCGCATCTCATCCTTCCAACTGAGAGCAGTAGCTCCTATGGTAGTAAATACGCCACCTCTTACGGTGTTATTCAGAATATACAAAGTCCCTGTTTCATATTAGCTATGGAACTAATGGGAAAAAGTGTAATTAATTTATGCAAGTTTCCCCTTAAAAAATATCATTTGAAGAATCGTAACTTTAATAAGATATTCAACGCCATTTAAATTTTTGTGGAGACATTTTGCCCATTTCCTCCAGCCAGTTGGGTGATATTCTACTGGCAGTTGCTCTGCGAAACAAATTTGAATGTCGTCCACTTGAAATACTTTTTGGCAATGCCAAAAAAGACTAAAACACCAGGCAACAGGCTGGAAAGTTTTTTCATATCTGGACGCTTGATGATACTCAAAAACAGCACAACAACACCGCCGACGCGAATCGCCCAAATATTGTATCTGGATAGAGCAACTTTCAAGCCACATATTTCATAAGCACACATTGGAGTTTCCGAAAATGAATGTGAAGACCTAGCTAGACACTGCTAATGTCACGAGGGAAAGTGGGGAGAACACGTGTTCCACGGCAGGGGCAAAGTGAATGACTGATACGCAAGTTGTGGATGGGCGGTGAAAGTGATGCAACTCAAGTGGCACTTCAATTGCTGACTATACCCACGTAGATATCCGGAAAATACCACTTAATGTCAAAAATATGCCTCAACCAACCCCTCGCCTCACCACCAACACATGCACTCTAAAAGTGTCAACATCCGTCAATGTGCAACTCGATTGCGCAACACAATCGCTTTAATAATATTGGCGGCTCCTAATGCATGGTGCATTGAACTTCCGCATTCCGCCACCGTGCCCGCCACTCCAACGAAGCAACACATCCCTCCGATAATTGTCAACATTGTAATGAATGTTCCTCTAAACAAATCACAAATCTACTTGTAAACATATCGGTGGCAGCAAGTGCATTCCACACAGCCATTTGTTGTGCCACACGTGCTGACAAGTATAAAACACACGGCAGCGCACCAACGTTCGGCTGCTGCAACATAAACAAAGCAGCAACATGCAGCCGTGGAGCAACGGTTGTAGCTCAGCGCTCGCAGCAGCAACTCACCAGCACAACCTTCCGCTGCAGTGACACCAGCACCAGCATTTACTGCAGTCCTGCGTAAGTAAACATTGCGACGATTTGCCCATCTATGTGTGCATTGATGTGTGCCCAGCTCGGGCTGGTGGCAATTTCTTAAGGTAAACAATGGGCGTCAAAGCATAATTAGTGTTGGAGTATTTGAGTTGGGCGGAAGGCAGCCTTCACGCCATTTGTGAAATTTTGGAAATATTGTGATGTTTGCACTCGTATGTATGTGTGCGTTAGCACCTGCTACACGAATTGTCTCCTGTGCAGGAGTCGATCAGTCACGTGCTGCAGTTGCACCATTAAAATCGTCATTGTCAACTCAGCTAATGGTGTGGCGTCCCGAAATTCAATTAACGTGCCACCGCTTCGAAATGTCTACGCATGCTCACTTGCATTCTACGATCACTGATGACGCCGCGGATTTCTCTCGGCCCCCGTTCTGACAGCCTGAGGCGATGAAATTGACGAAAAGTTGGCTGCTACAAAAATGTGAAAGACGTCCCCAGAATCCGCAGTCGACTAATGGAAAAATACATATTAAATTGATTTTATTGACAGAGACGTATGTAAATGTTTTGCTTGCTGACGACATGCTGACTACACAGTTATTAATATTTACGGATCGGCCACACATACCTTTAAATGTTCATTATGGTACATACAAACAAGTATTCACAAACATAGGACTGCTTATTCAACTTCTCTAGCGCCCTAAGTCGGCACAGTGGGATTCATAAGTAGCACAGTTGTATAAATATATTATAATATAATTTTAGGTGACCTCTAAGTTTGGAAAATATTCCACGGTTGTCTTACAATCTTCCGGTAACTTTTGAATGATTTTAATTTTAGGTAAACAAATGTCTTCCTTCACTATTTTTTGGTATTTATAAAACTCTGTATTTTAACCCATTTCTGAACGTTAACTTAACTTGAACGTGGGGTCTTTTCATGGCATTACAGTTGCCATTCACGAGCGATAACTAGAAATGTGTCGATTAACTTGTTAGAAAGTATCGTTCTCTCGCCAATTTCATCACAAATGGCATACTTTTCATATCGAGCTCTCATCTTGCATCAAGAAGGAGATGTAGATTTAACCGCCAACGATGACATCTCATAAAGTTTCTCGGTGTAAAACCGAAAGGTGTTTGCGAACATGAGAGGGGTTGAAAGAAAATAGATCTGAATGGATCTTTTCAGATGAAAATATCACCAGAACTCTAAAATGCTGGTACAAAAAGTAGACCTTTCTCAGAAATCTAGGCATAGAACATATATTTTTCATTTGAAGAATTAAATTTTGCATCCATACTATTGGTTTTGCACCACTGTTGTTCCAAACAGACAGCGAAAATCTTGCCGCACGCACTAAATACATCTACTTCCTTTCATAAGCTCTCGGCGCCTCGAATATCAAGCCACCCAACTCCCTTCTTGACATGCTCCCGCAGCATTTCACCCTTCTGCGCAGTGACGCCGTTGGAAGTAAACTAATTGCAGCGTCGATTTTCGGATCGATAGCGTGTGGCATCTGTGTCGCGGCAGTGGATTTGGCTCGTTTGCCTTAATTGCAAACATCAACACTCAGTGTATTATTTTTGGTAAAAGCGACGCTCGCAAGCCAAACACAAAATGCGACGCTGGATGTGGCAACTAAGGCCCACGCAACGGCCACTGTGGGGACAACAATTTTCAATTTTTATGCCAGCCGCGCGGCAAAGCGGACGATGGTGCGTTGCAAGTGCAGCATGAATGGGGCATGGGAAAATGTAAACGCACTTATTTTTAGATTTACTCTTCGTCTTTCTGCGGTTTAGGCAAGGCAGGGACGCCGTTGTGCCATCGGCATTAGGAGCTCTTCGCCGACGGCGACTAAACAGAAATGCGTTCGGTAATTTAATTTGTTTACGCTATGAGCCGTTGCTTTTGCTTTCTCGAAAGTAACGAGGTGACAAATAATAAAAACAACAAGCCAGCCAGCATACCCCACACCTCTGCGAGTATATGTATACCCATTGATGCAAATTGAATAATTGGGGATGCTTGACAAACGACGCTGCGGAATTGTCAAGTAATTTGTTTACATTCACGTCGAACAACATGCAACATGTGTGGCATGTGTGGCATGTAGGAGAAGAGCAATGCATAGACATTAGCTGCTCATGATGCAGACGATCCGCTCCATGCAGGTACAACTGCACACATCGGGAGCTGAAATTGTCAGAAGAAGACGCCATCCATTATGCGATTTAGGCAGCCGCTGGCAACCGACGTCACGCGAGCTTGTCGTCGATGTCACTATAGATGCAACTACCAAGTTTAAACGGCGAAACATTTTATGTTTATTCATTTCCATTGGAGTCGTAAATTTCTCAAATTGTTTATTGGCAATACGCAATACACGGAGTGCCACCAGATGTGCGGACGTGAGTGGAAAGTAGGAATTTTCACCGCTTTGTTGCGCTGATGCTTTATTTGTTTTTGTTTTCGGTTATCCACCATAATCGCACTCATGCAACATTTTGTTTATGAACTACAAGAATTAAGATGGAACAGTCATAAATCTCGGAGACATTTGCAGTGGTTCTTCGTGGGCGGTCCAATAAAATGTATTTGGGCTCAGCCTGAAGAGGATTAGCACGTGATCTTGCGTTTTGGCCATGCCGGCTATCGAAGTTCAGTTTCAAAAATTAATATTCTGACAATCTCTCAAGCATTATATATTTACAAATTGCTTCCACCTTTGCTCCTATTAATGCATATTTAATTGTTGAGAATAAAATACGAAATACTGCGACAAAACTGTGACGTTGTTGTGAGTTGTGTAAAAAGCTCGCCATCAAAGTGAGTGAAGCTAGAAATCCGATTAGTATAATGTGGCTCATAAATATTAGAGTTCGCGGCTCAGCTAGTTGTCTTTTTCCTGCTGATGAAACTGGTTTTGCAACATCGAAACATTGATATTTCTAAACTGGTAAATGACAACTGTCGGCAATAACATCGGAAAAGGTCAGCAACGCAATTATCCGCTCAAGCCGCGTATTTTTAGACTAAATGCGACAAACTAATGCTTCGTGAAGAAGAAATTTAGCAAAACGTTTTGCCAGTCGGCATTTGGAGTGACACAAAAATCTCACGCACTGCCAGCGCGGCAGCGTCGATCATGGCAATCATGACGTTCGCAGCATGGTGGCCATCACCAGTCCAGTGATGGAAATGAGCAGTTCAATGCCAATGCCATAATCATCGTGATCAACGAAAACCACTCGCACACATCGCACGCATTTGCAATATCGAAGCAACAACAACGGTCGACATAATTGAATAAGCGGCGAACCACTGCGCTCATATACCCTCGTACATACCTGTGTGTGGGATCGGTAAATGGAGTTGCTGGCGCTCGTCGGTATGTGTACAGATGTGCGATTATGTTTGGCAACTTACCGGTTGCTGGTCTCTAGGCGGCTGTTCATTGGCGGCAGTTGGCTTGTTATACCATGTGTCCTTCCTAGCGCTGTGCGCGCAGAAGTGTTGTGTGTGCTGCCGCCACATATCACTCGCATCGAATGCAACGCTTCAAACTGCATACGGCAACGCTAGGCTGCCGAGCATTTTGGCAGTTGCAGATGATCGCCTCGTTGCCGGCCGTCCGCCACCCGCAGTCCGCCTCACGCTTTGCTCGTCCCTGGCTGGCCGCGTCATCTCATCCGCATTGGAGCACCCGCAAGCGATGCTTGTTCATTGCCCTTGCTGAGGCGGAGGTGGCGGCGTTCGCGCCGGAACCTGATTCTCTGGCTCGTGATCTCGAGTCACGTTTTGGGGTGTGATCGATGCTATTTTATTGGCGGAATTTATACCCGTCGTAGAACAATAATAGTTGTGGTAAGTCGCTGCAGTGGGGACGGGTCGGCGATTCAGCAGCAAGAGTGATGTTTTATGATACGAGTATAGTGATGTAAACGCTTCTGCGCATCATTGGACACACACGCACACCATGTGTATGTATGTTTATGCAGTTATTTGAAGTATCGTGCAACGGTTGCACCTTGGCCGATTAGGCGTTGCGCTTCCGACCGAGGCTTGTTATTAAATTTATGCTACATGGGCGAATACTTGGAAGCCACTCAACCTAGCCACCATATAGAGCCCACAAAGCTTGGCAGTGGAGTGGGGTTATCATTATTTCGCACTGATTACTCAGCCCAAACTTTTTACCTACGCCTATACTTCGCCGTTAATTTGGTCTCATGTGGATTTTAGTTTCCTTTCGAAAGGCGTATAATGTCACTACAGAAACTCCATTGTGTACATATCTATAAATAAAGGAAATAGAAGCAAATTTTAACAAATAACACAAATTAATCAAACTCAATTAAAATTTGCAAATATGTCAGGGAAATGGAAGAGATTTTTCTCCTTTTAGGTCCACTTATTGAGCCCTTTGTCTCTTTCGATGTCACACAAAGGATTTGTTTGTGTTTACTATGCTCACAATCATTGCTCACAAGATCTTTCGCTTGCTTTATTATAATCAAAATCATGTTATCCATTTAACGACATTGCCACGCATGCCTGCCACACCATTAGCGACTGTGCGTACAAGCGCGGCATGCAACTACGCCTTGGCAGCGCCATACAGACGTTTGTGGCACGTCACGGCTGGCTTGCGGAGGGAGCGACACTACTAGTCCATTTGTTGCTGCGAAGCCGCAATCAATGACAACATTGTCCCATCAGCGCGAGATCGTTATCAGCGCAAAATTGCCACTAAACGTCACTTCTCTTAAGATCAAAGCGTTGTAAGCGCTCTGTGGCAGTGTAACAGCAGCGACAACAACAACGGAACAGCGTGAACCAACAACTGGAGGAGGACAACCAAGACAACCAAGTGCACCCCGCGACCAGCAAGACTGCGCTTTCGCAGCCGCACGAATTTCAATTAAATGCAGATGCAACCGTGCGCGATGTACCAGTTGCTGCTGTTGGCGGAGATGCTGGTGGATGTGCGGACCACACCGCCGGGAACAAGCGCCTCTGAGCAGTGACGTGAAAACGCATTACACCCGTTAGCAGGCCTGTACGCATGTCTGTGTGCTTGCGCTTGCCACAACAAGAGTTATGCTCTCACGGGTGACAACAAATTAATTCAGCGCCGAAGCAGCCGAACACCGTCGCCGCGAGCGCTGCCTTCTGCGGCTCCACAGTAGCTCTGGCAAAGGAAAGTGTTCTGGTCGATAGGGCGAAATGAGCAGTGTTCAGCATACCGACGGCGAAAATCTTGCTTCGTTTGCTGGTTCGGCTGTTGTTATGCTGGCGTGACTGTTATCTTAATATTGTCATTGTCACAAATTCGCATCGGGCATGCGCAGCCAGTCGGGAAGGTGATTATCAACGATGGGTGAGTTCATCGACACACACACATTTGCATGCTCGAATGTAAAGTACGAGGTTCGAGTAGCTTGTTGCGCTGTGACGCTAATGGATTACATGATTTTCGCATTATCGCTTTGTATCCACCAACTAGCGATCAAGTACAATCAGTTGCAATTGCAGCAACAACAACAACAAAAAGCTCAAGCGGCAGCTTGGCACAGAATTGCAATGCAACAGCTTATCGCAGCCGACACCAAAATGCAAAACCTTTTCGTTTAGCCGTCCGCCGTTGTTGTAACTGATCGTGCGATGGCAATGCCGCCTAACTCGATGGAATAGTAGCAGATCGCCACAGCGGCTACTCTGCTGCAAAAACTAAAGCAGCTGTAAGAGAAATATCATGAAGCCTTAAAGAAGGCTAAAACAGTTGCGATTCCAGAACCTTTGCCCATTGGACTAAGTCAATAGATTTGGTCTTCACACGTTAGTTTTTTCATGGCGGGAATAAACACCTCTTCAGTGCTCTTGCTTGATGTCAGCATGCCATAAAACGCTTTAGATATAAAGCCTGCGAGTTTGGGAGCCCTTTTCAGCCGCAGTAGTAATTTTTACGGTCAAAAGATCAACCTTACTAAAATCCAGGATTTAGTAACATAATATGAAAACCAAAACCGTTAATTTCGACTACACCGAAGCTATACTCTTTCTTCTTTACTGGCGTAGACAACGCTTAAGTGGTTATAGTCGAGTTAACAACAGCCCGCTAGTCGTTTCTTCTTTTCGCAAGGTGGCGCTATTTGGAGATCCCAAACGAAGCCAGGTTCTTTCCCACCTGGTCTTTCCAATGGAATGGAGGTCTTCCTCTGGTTCCCCGGCGGGTACTACGTCGAATACTTTCAGAGCTGGAGTGTTTTCGTCCATTCGGACAACATGTCCTAGCCAGCGTAGCTGCTGTCTTTTAATTTGCTAAGCTTTGTCAATGTCGTCGTATATATCATACAGCTCATTGTTCTATCGAATGCGATATTTGCCGTGGCCAATGCGCAAAGGACCATAAATCTTTAGCAGAACCTTTCTCTCGAAAACTCGTTATGTCGACTCATCAGATGTTGCCATCCTCCATGCATCTGCACCATACGAGTATGTTCAAAAAGTATCGCGAATTTTGTGTTTTTTCAAAAATTATTTATTTATTCATTAATATCTATTTTGTCCCCTTCAAAGTAATCCCCATGAGATATTATACACTTGTGCCAACGGTTTTTCCAATCTTCGAAGCACTTCAAAAAATCATTTTTTTTATCTTCTTCAGCTCCCCCTTCGATGCCGTCTTTATCTCGTCAAGAGAAGCGTAACGTTGTCCTTTCATGGGCCTCTTAAGTTTAGGGAACAAGAAAAAGTCACAGGGGGCCAGATCTGGGGAATACGGAGGCTGCGGCATCATTAGTATGTTGTTTTTGGCCAAAAAGTCGCGCACAAGCAACGATGTGTGAACAGGGGCGTTATCGTGGTGCAAAAGCCAATTTTTGTTCTTCCACAAATCCGGGCGTTTCTGGCGGATTGCTTCGCGCAAATTGCGCATAACTTGCAGTTAATACGAGTATTCCTTATTGACCGTTCTTCCCTGTGGCAAGAACTCATGATGCACTACGCCCCTGCAATCGAAGAAAACTGTCAGCAAAACTTTCACCTTCGACCGAACTTGGCGCGCTTTTTTCGGTCTTGGTTCGTGCGGCAGCTTCCATTGAGATGATTGAGCTTTGGTTTCCACGTCATAACCATAAACCCACGATTCGTCACCAGTTATGACCCTCTGGAGCAAATTTGGGTCGTCGCGGACAGAATTTAACATCTCATTAGCAATGTTCATGCGATGCTGTTTTTGGTCCCATTTGAGCAATTTTGGTACGAATTTAGGTAAAAATCGAAGACGATCCAAAACACGTGCAAGCAAAGCAGCTGTCAACAATTAAATGAACATTCAAAATGGCCGAGCTTGTCGGCATAAGTGAGAGACATGAGTACCAACATAACGCCACAAAAAATTCGAAATTCGAATATACGTAATCCGCGAAAATTCAAAATTCGCGATACTTTTTGAACACACCTCGTATAGCAGGACGGGAATAATGAGTGAGTTATAGAGTTTTGTTTTTATTCGTCAAGAGAGGACCTTACTTCTCATTTGCCTACTCAGTCCGAAGTAGCACCTGTTGGCAAGAAATATTCTAGTTGGATTTCGAGACTGGCGTTGTTGTTGGTGTTGATGCTGATTCCAAGATAGACGACATTATCAACAACTTCGAAGTTATGACCGTCAACAGTGACGTGGGTGCCTAGTTGCGAATGCGGGAGATATTTCGTCTTGCTCTCGTTTACTACCAGACCCATCTGCTTCGCTTCCCTATCCAGTATGGAGAAAGCACAACTAACGGCGCGGATATTGAAGCCAATGATATCAATATCACCGGTGTACGACAGCAGCTGCCCACTCTTACAAAAAATTGTGCTGTACTACTCTTCAGAAACAAAAATGTTTTCCATTCAACGTCTTGATTTTCAATCATACAGCTTGTATGGAAGCTACATACATTCTATAGTGGTGCGATATTGGCGCTTCCCACAAACAAGCTGTTCTTGGGGAGAAAAGGACGTGTGAAAAATTTCAATATCTCAAACACTGAAGTACTAGTTCACGTACATATATACAGAGAGACAAACGAACAAGGCTAAAACGACGAAAAATGGTCTATAGGTCGAGCTTCTTTCCACAACGAATTCTGTATTTATAGTAAAGGTTTTCTGAAATACCGCTAACGGTCGGTAGGTTCAAATCTATTATACCTACCTACCTGTCTACCAGGCTGAAGAAGCACATCAAAAATAGAAGCTTGAACAGACACCTATGAGAGGTAAAGGCGTCAATTATAACCCATATTTTATTATAAATTCAAGAATTAGCCGAATTTTACACGCGCCGTAAGTGCACTCATACATTCACATCTTGCCGCCTCAGTTCTTGACTGTAGAATTCTCTGAATGCGGCCATAAAGATATGCGTGTATGTATGTACGTAGATATAAACACCAAAATATACCAGGACCGTACAAATTGAGCCGTTGTCAAACAAACTGAACAACATTATCCAATGGCTTTGATTAAGGCGGCAACGTCACAAAGGAATCGATCTGGGTGCTTACAAGCAGGAAGAAAGAGATGGACGCCGCACAGTGGTGCCGCTTCATACAATCCGCGGCAAAAAATAGAAGGAATCGAGGTAGGGCTTTGAAATTTGGCACACATCTCTCATATTGCCAAATTAGATGAAAAAAAAAATTTGTTAAAATCCGCCCACAACCAAGCCCACCTCCCATATAACACAAAAATCAAAAATCATCCTACAGTAACAAAATTTTCTACAGTGTAATATTTTGTAAATATAAGCTTGTCCAGAAAAAATAAAGCAAATCCGCCCACAATTACGCCATCTCCCATATAATATAATCACAAAAGTTGCAATATTTTCGCTGTTATCACAGCTAGTTTTAGTAGATTAAAATGCTAATTACTCATGAATTGGCAGCTAATGGCAGCTGATTTTTTTTTCTATCGATTAAGGAGATTTTAAAGTTTATTTTGTGTAAGTGGCTAACCTGCGCGCTCCTGCGCACAATAGCTTTGAAAGCTCTCCCAACAAAAAACCATTGAATATATCAAGCCCAAGTATTCGGACAATGTTATTTGATTAGTTCTTAGAAAAGATGGTACAAATTTGGAATGATAAAAAAAATCCTTTTTTTCCGCTCGGCACCACTGTGCGCCGCCCGGCCGGTAACCGACCACTTCTCACTGCTGCAGACAGCCGCCCAGTAAATTTGAGGATCACGCAACTAACATGCATAACGACACATTTACGACACATCAAACCGACGATCGAATAAAAACATGCCCCGCGTGCCGCTGCAATACACAACAACAAAAATTATCGAGAATCCGTACGGCAATAATCAGAGGGTCATATGTATGAATGTCTTAGCGGCATTAAGTCCATTACGGCAACAATCTTGCTGCTTTCAATCATTAGAAGTGTCATAAAACGAAAGAGGATGAGTAAAACCTCTTAAAACCCTTTAAACAGCCGATAACAAAAACATCAAATGTGCTGCTACTTACATGCATTTACCCCCGCACCCTGCCTTCGCCGTCACGTTGCAACTATGTCTCGTATATGGTACAGCGGACATGCTGTCGCTAACGTTTTCTTACGATTTTTCCTCTTTTATTTTGTTATTATTTGTGAACGCTGAGCAGTTGCTGCAAATGGAAATTTAACCCGTTTGCATCAGCAGGCTTCTGGCGGCAGATAGCGCAGCTAGGAGTTCATGTCGTTCTCGATGGCCACATTCGGCGACATGTTGTGCAAACATGCTACCGTATTTTCGGTTTTACGACTCTTGCTGATCGTCAATCAAAGAAAAATGCCGCATTGTTGCATGCCACGCTGCAAGTAGTATGCCTGTGGTACATGAATATGTATGCAACTGCGGCAAATGTTGTGACTCTAGAAAGGATCGATTTCAAGGAAAAACATTGGCAAGAGTAATTAACACATTTTCCCCAAACCGACAGGCACGCCAACATACCGACTTAATGCATGTTGTTTGTTGTCAGTTTCAACGATGCCCGAAACGTGTTCTATTGCAAACTGACAATTAGCCCTCGAAATTACGACACAAATTTCCCGTAGAGACAAGCGTTTCTTTCAATCAGCAAACATAAATGAATGAAATAAGTTGTTATTGTTTTTGGCTTTTCAAACTAATTCAACTATCTCAACAAGAATTTAGCGCATTCTCGAATCGCGAACGGAATTTTCTATTCACAATAGTGAAAAAATATAATTTGATAAAAAAATTGAGAGAGGAGAGGCTTGGTTTGGTCTCAGCTGTTTGCTTTTTGCTAGAAAAAGTAGAAAGCAATTGCATTATTTATGTGGTGGACATGGTTATTATTCAACATCGGACAATTTTCCTAGTTTAAACGGTCACGTGATGGGTAATTTATCTCCAAATGTCGTGTTAAATCCCAGTCAAGACTTCGGCTGGAAGCTATCATGCCAAGTGGATTTCTAATGTATCAGTCTCCAACCGCTTCACAATTGCCTTATACCACTATTATTTATTTACAAAGACAACATTCACCTATTTCTTAATTAGTTTCGTTTGTTGTCTTTATTTAATTTATTTTCGTAAAAATTTCTTCACTATTCCGATGAAAAGCCTTTGATGCAACAAATAGTTTAAAATGATCCTAAAAATGTAGCTTCCTTCAGCGTCCCGCCGGATGTGACAACCCAGATGATTGCTTCCCATCGGGCGAGCTTCGAGAGCAGGTTGAATGTGGTCTGCAGAATGGCATCTGTTTATGCAATAAAAGTCCGTCTCAACGAATTTATGTGTTGCGTTTCAAAATTCTTATAGAGGAAAATCGAGCATACAAAGCGTAATTGATTACCGGCGCGCCTGCCAACACTTGCCAGCTCCACATTTCATTACAAAAGACTAAACAAATCGGAGCAAACCGAAGTGCTGCCTCTTCTGTGCTGTAGGAAGAGAGTACAATGGTGGTTTTGTTGTTGTTAGACAGTCTCCACCAACCAAATATACATACATATGTATATAAAATTGCTTCTGTGGAGGTGTGTATGTGTTATTAACCCTTGTAGTCAGCAGTTTAGCGTTAGACAAAAAAACCCACTTTCGTTTTAGAGTCATTGCTGTGTTCTGGTCATTTTAATGGAAACTCGGATCACTCTATTTAGATGCAAATCCAAATCGCATACATACATTTGCATATGAACATGTGTACAGGTGTGAGAAAGCCTGGAATATGAGGTGGATTCTTCTAATTATGCCTGCATCTATTGTTCACATAAACTAATAATGCGTGTAAAATACAATAGCGTTACGTTCAAGTATGCCTCGCACTCACACACTGGTTTATATATGTATGTATATGTGTGTGATAATGGCGTAAACTTTAAGCATTTGTGTTGTTCTATTCGATAAATTCTGCCTTAATCTGTATTTGTGTAAATCTCTAATCGCATTGTAGATCAATAAGGCTTGAAAAGCTGCATGATTTTTTAGAACTATTCGAATATACGGCTGGCGCATAACCCATTCCCCGAGCGCCCAGCCTTACGACAGTGGCACTTAACGATTTCGTTTAGCTCATTAAGTTTTTAGCACATTAATACAAATTGAGCACAAAATGCTCAGAACATCGTCAGCACAAAGCCCGCCACCCCGACCATCGCCCGCCAACCGTCGACCGAACTGCACTGGGCCGCATGCAAGCAATAACGAATTATCCGCCAATAACGAGATTGTATTCGAACCGCAAAAAGGCTACCAAAGCCATAAACTATAAAGGCAGCCGCACAACAAACCAAACAAAGCAAACAAACAACAACTCGACAATCATCCAAACAGTCGAAGCCGAGCAACCGGCCAGCCGAGCAGTCAAACAAACAACGGCGAAAACGAGAAAAAAAGCTCAAAATCAAAATCAGCAATGCCAATACAAAAACTCTGTACCATTTCGCTGTTATAATGACTGCTGCTGTTGTTGCTGCTGTTGTTATTGCGTTTTGGTGTGGGCGCACTATGTGCCGGCACTTGCTCCGGCAACGCGCCTCTAGCAGCGCTGCAGACGCCGCCGCAGCAAGGCCGAGAGTGGGGAAATAAAATCACAACGAAATCGGCAAATCAAACCCGATTTCCGCACGCCTGAATTGATAAAGCGGCAAGGTGGCGAAACACTCGCGGAATTGAATCTGCACAACAACAGACGCATTGCCGCGCCGAGCAGCGGCCCATTTGTGAGCTGTTGAAGCGGCGGTGCATCAATAAATTATACAACCACTTTGCTCTGCTCCAGAAATCAGCGATCGTTCAGGCTAAAAAGTTGTATGCAAATGTATTCGTGCAACGACGACTGCGACCCTTACCGGCTTCGTGTAGCGTGGATGCCTACGACGTCAACTGTTGATGCTAGAAACACTTTATGCGGATTATTTGAATTCTCGGTTAATAACTAAGTCCCACCATTCCGTCGAATACAGTTTGGTAATTGTACGAATATGAACTAGCAAATCGTAAAAAAAACAACTGAAGGAATCCCGTCAATTTCTGCATTCTGTGAGTTACTTTTATTTTTATTCGGATAGCGTCTGGTATACTGTCCGTGCATTGCCCATTGACCGCAACCGCAACGCCTCGACTGATGTGTACGGGTCCATCCCAATCCAGCCCAGCAGAACGTGGTTAAAAAGCACTCAGCCATTGTCTCTAAAAAGGCGCTAATCACTGACTTAAGTTTCATGCACCCCCCACCCGTTCACTCCATTCCGAGTAACCTTACGTTTTCAACATTCACTGTATGGCACACACGGACACATTCACGCCTCTCGCATGCTTGCCGTATTAGAGAGGACAGTGACGCTGCTCGTTGGCTCCATGACCATGGTAGTTTTACTATTGTTTAGCGCCTCTGGGCTTTTCACAGCGCTGCTCCTCGCATCTCCCTTGTCCCCATATTTAGCAAATCTGTACAAGCTTTTCTCTTCGCCGACCGTTACGTCTGAAAAAGTGTACACTTGTCCGCCCGCTGTCCGCAGAGCAAATATGAAGTTATGCGTTAGTCGCTCATTTAAGCAGTCGCGCATGTGCAAATCCTCGCATAAGTGTTTTGGTCATTTACTTGTGTAATTTATCTTACGCTTATTTTAATTTTAACACCAACTTTTTCATAGAGTTTCTTCCTCGCCCCACAGCAGTGTGACTTGGGCTTTACTCCATCGTGTCGTTGTGCCTGCATGCATGCTGCGGCCTGATGAGCCCTCTGCCGTTGAGCTGACTGGGGCCGGTCAAGTCCAGATGGAGTCGCGTCAAGTCAAGCCAAAGTCGCCCCGCCAGCGGACTTGCCAATACCAAGTGTCATTCCACGCATCCATTCACGTGTCGTTGTGGCTCTTGTACGCCCCTAGCCAGAGCTAATGCTACTGTTGTTGTTTTTATTATTGCTGTCGCTGTGTTCATTGTTGTCGTTGTCTTTGTCGTTGCCTTTGTCGTTGCCCATTGTTCGCAGACGCTGTTAATTAGTTTTTGTTGGGTGTTCTTGTCATTTGCTGTTTTTATTAGCAATCACATAGAATATTTGTTGGCTAAGTTAACGAGTTAAAGAGGCGTGAATTAGACTTTCCGGCCCTTTGCCAACAACAACAAGTGCTCATTGGTGAAGGGCAAACACACACAAATTATGTGCTCACACTTAGTACGTATGTATGTACGGTATAGCATGAACTGAATATGAGACGTTCGAGATCAGTAACTGCAGTTGTTGTTGCTATTTTCTGCGAAATTACCGCTTAAACATGTCCGTCCACCAGCGACATTTTCTCGAACATCTGCGAAGGTTTTGGCCCCACCACCCAAAAATTCATTCCAAGGAATAGGAATCGGCCCTAAGTTTCAATACCAACCACTTGGCATACCTAAATATCAATTCTGTCAATTTGGCGCAATTGTGGCGAAATTGTGGAGGAACTACAACAAAAACAATGCCCACATGAATTCTTCTCAGCTGGCTGTTGGTCTGTTGGGTTTACGTTCAAAGTGTTAATAAATATTAAATTATCAACAGCTTACAAACTTATTTATTAGGTAATTTTTCGCTTGTTTAAGGCCTTGCCTCGCCGACCCATGTGCAGGCGTACACACGCTGCAGCACGCCCTTGCCGCAAAGAGCAGGAACAGTAACCGACAGCGGCTTCAATTTTCCTCCATTCATCCGACATCAGCGCTCCAACAGTCAATCATTGATTGTGGCATGCAACATGGGGCACATTGTAAACACGTTTATATGCACAGACGAGAGCACGAGAAGCCTTCCAATAAGTAGGAGGTAGGCGAAATAGCAACACTTTATAAATCAAATGCCTGTGTTGCAAGCACCTTATTCATAACGCGGCAACAGAAACCAACAACAACATGCCACAGCGGCGGTACCCTACCTGCTCAAGATGTGCATGGGCCCAACAGTCTGCTCACTCTCAGTAAGCGCGAGCCTCTACACTCCACCGCGTGCATGCAAATATATAGCAGTACACACGTACACACATGCATACACACATACCGACGGAGTGTTGCAAGTGCATTCGTCGATGCGCGCATTTAAAGGCATAGAGGCCGTTTAAGAACAAAGCAAGTGCATCTGTAAGGCCATAGGAGCCAGCGAGCTGCAGCCCACTGCGCCCGACTTAGCGCAGCGGACATGATTCACAGCTGCAAGAACTGAGCGACGGTGTCGAAGTGACGGGATACGGGAGCCGAAGTGGCTTCGACAAAGTCTGCGGGCGCACAAAGCAAAAGCGCCGAAAGGGGGAAATGCAAGATATAGGCACTCGGCGCTGCAAAAGGGCCTTTGATGGAAGTTGTTGGCTTCGTTGCTTACTCGCTTTGAAGCATCGAAAACATCAAAAAGCATAGAAAAAGGGGTAGCTTTGGCTTTGAGCGAGAGAAGTCAGCAGCACAGGCACAAGCACTTGTGGGAAAATCAATTTCAATCATATGAGCTTGATTTAGTGCCTGAGCGAATTTGAAAACCCTTTAATGTTTATGCAGCCCCCACTTTGCCCGCCACATGATTCCAGCGCACACATCTTCCGCTTACTCTCGCTCGACTTCACTAAAACGCACCTGAGGCTATTCCTCGACCGCATTTATTTAGATACTCTGTATATTTATGGAATTGGGCAGCGGCTGACTCACCTCGCCCGTCTTCTGCTTATATAAATGCTAAACGTTAAGCTCATTAGCTAATGTCAACCTTTGCTACGTGAAATTATCCACTGCCTCAAAGGACCACACCCGCCACCCCGTCCACCCTCATACGGCTTACCAGCCACACCAGGAAAAGCGCTTTTATGATATCAGCGCCACCGGCATCTGTCACCATCAAATTTAACCCTTTCGTCAACATTGCCCCACCTTCGCAGCGAACGCAGTGGTCCGCTTTAGAGTCCGCTAACTGTGCATGGAGAGTCCATATGTAGCCGGTAAGTAACTCGTATTCCGCTTGAGTAAATTTGCACAATAAATTGCAAATAAATGCAATTAACCAAAGTAAATAAGCAGACGGCAACCGCAACCGTAACTTTAATGAGAAAATTTCCAATTTGCCTAAAACGAAAAATCTATTAAATGTTAGCCTCCTGCCGTTTTCATGGGCGAGCGATGCCCCACTCAGTACACGGCTACGGCTACATCAAAGCGCCCGAGCAGAAAAGTATCGAAAAAGGGAAATCATGAAAACATGCAACAAATTTGCAAAACCATAAAACACGGAAAAAATCACAGAATTCTTCTGACGAAAAATATGTGAAACGCACCTATGCGTTTACACCCACACATACACGATACTTCTGTCTGTCCGCAGTATGTACAGTGCGTTGCGCGCAGAAGTAGCTTCTGATTTTTTATACTCTTCGCATTAAATTACCGTTTCAATAAAATAAGAACATTTTCATTTATTAACGAAAAACAACGCGAGTTCACCCTTTACCCTCTGCACACAAATACGAAAAAAACTAATCAGCCTAATCGTTGCAACCTCTTGTTGAAAGTACAAAAATGTATATGAAAGTAAATAAAATGAATTGCGCCAATTATCCTTTGGCTATTTGCACTTAGTTAAACGATTGACTCCGCTTTCGGTCAACGATTTGTACTGATCCGCTATTGTAGAGAAACCGTTATGCAAATTGTGCTTTTAACATAATCAAAGCTTATGTCGGAGCGTTCACACACTTTCGGTGGAAGGTGTAACGTTCGAGGTGCCAAGGAGATTTAAAAAAATTACAATTTCGTTTAGGACAAATTTTCGAAACTGTACCACCTAATAGTAAGGAAATCCGCTATAGTACTAAAGCTGATTGGGCCTGTGGAGCTCAACTATAGGGCTTCTTCTTCTTTACTGGCGTGGAAACCGCTTACGCGGTTATAGCCGAGTTAACAACAGCGCGCTAGTCATTTTTTTTTCGAAAGGTGGCGCCAATTGGAGATTCCAAGCGAAGCCACTCATCAGTTATTGCCATCGTCCATGCATCTGCACCATATGGCAGGACGGTGATAATGAGTGAGTTATAGAGTTTGGTTTTTATTCGTCAAGAGAGGACTTCACTTCTTATTTGCCTACTCAGTCCGAAGTAGCACCTGTTGGCAAGAAATATTCTACGTTGGATTTCGAGACTGGCGTTGTTGTTGGTGTTGATGCTGGTTCCAAGGTAGACGACATTATCTACAACTTCGAAGTTATGACTGTGAACAGTGACGTGGGTGCCTAGTCGCGATTGCGACGAATGTTTGTTTGATGACAGGAGATATTTCATCTTTCTCTCGTTCACCACCAGACCCATTTGCTTCGCTTTCGTATCCAGTCCGAAGAAAGCAGAACTAACGCGCGGATATTGAGGCCAATGATATCAATAACATCGGCATACGCCAGCAGCTGTACACTCTTGTAAAAGATGGTACCTTTTCGGTTTAGTTCTGCAGCTCGAATTATTTTCTCCAGAAGAAGCTTGAAGAAGTCACACGAAAGAGAGTCGCCTTGTCTGAAACCTCGTTTTGTATCGAACGGTTCGGACAGGTCCTTCCCGATCCTGACGGAGCTTTTAGTGTTGCTCAACATCAGTTTACACAGTTTTGCGGAGATACCAAATTCAGACATCGCGGCATAAAGGCAGCTTCTTTTCGTGCTGTCAAAGCCAACTTTGAAATCGACGAAGAGGTGGTGTGTGCAGATTTTCTTTTCACGGGTTTTTTCCAAGATTTGGCGCATGGTGAATTTCCAGACCTAAAGCCACGCTGATAAGGTCCAATTAGAAAATGTTCTTGGTAGGAGAAATCTGCTGATCTTCTCCGCAATCTAGGCGTGAGTTCTCTGATAAACGAAGTAGAAAAAATTACAATAGAAATAGCAGAATTCCAAGCTCTCACGAACGAGACTCAGGCGGCATGTTAATACGGAGGCTCCAAAATCCCTGCCGACTGGTTAGACAGTAGGTACAAAAGTAGCACCAAATGCATTTCTCTAACATATTTCTAAGAAACGTCGTTGTTGCAGAAGCAGAAAAATTCCTGAAGTAATTTAGGGGAATGCTGCCAAGTTGACAGTTCTGGGTCGGATAAAAATCTGGGTCCGTTCCATTACCTTAGACTCGACAGTCAAGGGAATGGCTCTAAGAAACGTCACCTAAAATGCAGAAAATGCTATTGAGGAACCGAGGTTGCGATGCAACCCGCTAAGGCATTGTTATTATTGTTGTCGTAATTGTCTGAATGCTTGTATCTGTTGTTGCGTAAAACGGGAATTCATGTATGCAAATGTCGCAAATACCGTTACAAATTGAAATCCTTCGGTGCACCTACAGTAACTTGAATCTTTGTAGTGTGTGTGTGTGTCCATGTACATGGGTGTATGGGTGTATGCGTGATTTGGGCACCTGCAACCCTGCCCTAAGCATTCCGTTGCACTCGCTTTAATCCTTTAATAATCCTTCATAAGCGAATGGATTGCATGCAACTCAGACCGACGGCACGCATGTACATACCCACATACATACATACATATGTACATATGTATGTATATGCCGCCGAGCGCGCGTGTGTGTGTGTGAGTGTGCATCTGCCCATATCACGCATCCTCTGGCATCCTTTGCGAACTGCAATTTGCACAATGTAATTTAATTAATGGTGAAATAAATATATAAATTGTCTGCGGCACATGACGCACGCTCTGGGTATGATGTTGATAACAAACGTGGCAAATACTCGCACACAAACACAGCCAGCGTATGTGTCGGCCTATGACGACAGCGATGATGACGATGACGATGATGTTGAGTATGAGTTGTTGTTGTATCTGCTGGTGTTCGAGCGATTATACATATGTATATGCCGTTGATTGTGCAGCGCTTGTTGTTGCCACTGTTTGGCCACATGAACATAACTGTGCACGCACTACTCGTAGTTGGTGGCTGCGGCTGACGGTCTGCCAGCCCAGTTTCGGGCGGGGTTACAATGCTTTGTGCATTTGCATTGTGCGTGTGTGTGATTGTTTTGCTTGTTGCTGATCATGTTGATGACAACGGGCTTTTCGCAATCACGCACACACACATAGGCGCATCCATGTAAATATCTCACGCAGATGCATTAAGCAAATATTTACATAACGCGGCAGGTACATATTTACATAAGTGGTAAGCACACGGACGCTTGTATGTCGGCATATGTGGCTTAGAGCTGCATACATTGTGCTTTTGACGCCCTCACATGTCCTTGCGTGTATTGGTGTGATTGGTGGCTTCGAGCATCCAGCATCCAGCTTACATCCAGGACTTCCCGAATGGCATCAAGCTAGTCGGAGAAACAGTTTTTCATCCAACCATAGAACGAATGAACGGGCTGCAATGTTTGGTATGTTTCTGAAAAACGTCTGACGGACGTTGATTGAATGGAAAATGCAGTCCTAAAAGCCATATCTACAGGTGGGGTACCCCGCAACACATAGTTGTCATTCGTGCTTAATTTTAGAAGAAAAAAAAAACGATTTTTGTTTTACTATTTATCTAACTGCCATTCTTATGCCGGTATTCTGCTTGTCACGGTTGTCTCATGTCTCTATACTATACTATGTACTATACTATATCTGCCAGAATACCAAAATGAGACTGCTGACTAACAGAGTCACTAAATTACGATTGTGACAATTAGAGACATGAGACAAGCAGAATATCGGCATTAATGTTTGTTCAAATAAAATTAAGATTTCTTTCTCCAGTAGAAAAGCTAATGCGGAATAGGCATAAGCTCATTTCTGGATTCTGGTTTTCACCTCTAACATTGAAATCTAGAACATCCCGTTATGGCCCTTCTACGACATTCGGCAGTTTACTTTTGAAACAAACAAAATTCGTAATTTGCAAACTTCTTGTACGAATATTCCACGAGGAAGCACTGCTTTAAAAGCATTATTTTCAATTCTTTGGTGGCAGAGCTAGTTTGAGGAGTGTTTGTATCTTACTATAGGTCGAATGGCCTTTGCAAAAATTAGCCGAGAACTAAGTCGGCGTATGGAACCGAACTTTTAACATAAAACCCATCTTAAAAGCTCTATCTTTGGAAGCACCCTTATGCTCATCTACAAAGTGAAAATGTATTAGATAATAAATTTATGGTTTTTAACTTTGAAATGTCAAAATTTCACACGCTAACAGTACATTGACGTCATCCGCCGAGTGAAGGGGGCAAAGAGCGATGTGACGGCTGGTGACGCGCTTGATTTATTTTCGATTAAAAACTCTTTAAGTTAATAGCCGCAGAGGCCACTCTCCCTTCGCGTTGTTTTATTGTTTCGTAGATTGGTGGTCGCCAATCAAGCAATCGCTGGACCGGTCAGCAGTTGACGAAATTCGGTGGCAAACTTGTTTCGACTTCTATTCTTCTGCTTCTGCTACTGCTACCGTCACCAATTCTATGCCAACTTCGTCCCAAGTTAATTTAAAGTTAGTTTATGTGTGTGCATTGTTTTGGCGGTGGTGGAAGCAGCTCTAATGGGGCTCAGCCCGATCGGCTAGTGATTAGCGATCATATCAGTTTGGCGTTTAATTTGTTTTCTCTGAGCGGCCACACTTATGGGAAGTTAACGAAATTTGATGCGATTGCTTGACAGTCGGTGCGACGTCACCGAAAACTTTTTTATGCTTCGTGCTTTTTTATGTGTGAGTATACTCGGAATACACATGCGTTACCTCTGTTTATACTTCACCGAATCCAATCGAATAGTTGTCGCCCAACAGTTCGAAATTTTTGTTGGATACTCGATGCGTTCGGGTCTGCCTTATTTGTAGTTGTTGATTTAATGTATTTATCTATCAGATTTTCAATCCGATTGGCTTCTGTTCGTCGTCGGCCTGGAAGTGTGTGTGGACCTCTTCGCCCTGTGCTTATACTCGTATTTTTATTTGGCTTTTGTGTGTTTATTTTTATTTCTTGGATTTTTAATGCTTTTCGCTTTAAATGTTTTCCTTAAAAAGTGCTCAGCGAACTATCGGGTACGCGGGCGACGTACTTTACGACTGTATGTGTGTGATTGTGATTGGTGGCTGTGAGGATGTGTCTGTGCGTATTTGTCTTATTTGATGTTTTTTGTTTATCCGCTATTAATGTTTTTGTGTTCGTTTCTCGAAAATAAAACGATTTCGATTTCATCGAAAAACAATAAAAACAGCTTAAGAAATTAAAGGTGTGATCTGCTACGAAGTGTGAACACATTTGATAAATTCATATTATTGGCGTCGCTCCCGATATCCGCCGAAACGTTTGAAACGCTTACGAAAGAGACAGTGGTGCGATGAAACTGTCGAGAAATACATTGGTACATCTGGACGTGATCACACATTGTTCTTTCGCACATACACATGCGGTTGGAGGATTTTTCGTTGTAGGCACATTTCCTTTAAAATATTTATTTTCGTTTCATCGGCATTTTGTAATTCAATCGAAACCCCCATTATTTTACTCAATTACACCTAGGTGCTTCCTAACGGCTTATATAGACCACCGATTTGGCTCAAAGTGAGTTGCATAACTGACGATTTCGATGAGTGAGTCCTTAGCACCTATGTACAACGTGCGTTCCAAAGTAAACAGGACAAAAACAGAACAAAAAGTTTTTTCGGCAAAATCAATTTATTTTATTCAAAATAGTCTCCTTCTGCTTCAATACAGCTTTTTGCCCGGTAAAAAGTATGTCGAACGAGTGTTTTAGGTCGTTGGCTGGTATAGCCGCCAGTATGCTGGTGCAAGCCTTTGAATGGCCTCTACGTCTGCATAACGCTTTCCTTTCATGGGCGAATGATGTTCAATTCCATTTCCATGAATTTAAAAGATTATTTCGGCTGATTTTTGATGAATTCACGCACAGCTTCGATGGAACTTCCAGTGATCACGGATATTGATCTGCCCACATGTTGATCGTCATTTATATCCTCACGACCGCTTTGAAAACGTTGAAACCACTCGTGCACTCTGCTACGGGATAGGCAATCATCGCCATAAACGTTTCGGTAAAAGTTTTACCAATTTCAAAACAAAATTTAATGTTGTCTCTTTGTTTGAAGCTCATTTTTGAACCGATAACACAAACATACTGACACTTAAAACGCAATAACTTCACTTTCAATCAATGAAATGTCATGAAATTCTCACTGAACAATCGGTAAAGATAGCAGATTCTAACGCTCCAGTCGATTTATAGATGGCGCCACCAGGGGGCGCTATATTCAAAAAGTTCCTAATTACTTTGGAACGCACCTTGTAAGTATAAATGTGTATTAAAGTTTATTCTAGAGCGATGGATGAAATTGATAAAATTATTTGGTTTTGCATAAAAATAGACGGACGAACAGGCTTTCGCAGCAACGATTCGCTGTTGTTGTTGCAACAAAAGATATTTAAATTTTTAGACATTTACTCCAACAAATGCAGGCAATCGAATCAATCAACATACATACATACATACATACATAGTTCCACATTTATAAAGAATTGTCAAACTAAGCCTGTTACGTTCTGTACGAACGCAGAGCGGCATAAGCCTTCATGGGGCCGTTTCATGCGTCACTTCACTTGTCCGTCTGTAAAGTATGTGACTGCCAAATGTTCTCAAGTGCGTATCAGTTGTAATTCTTTCAAGTCAAATACATTTGCAACCAATCCAACATCAACCACATCAACACTAACACACATATGTATGTACATAGCACACACATTTTTACAACACAGAAAGCTTCACTTCAATATTAGCCGCAACACTTTAGAATTTAAAAATAGGAAGATTTTCAATTGAAATTTTCGCATATCACAAGTTCGTGGACCCTTCCCCCCATCCGCTTCCTCACGATTTGGTTGCAGCGCTTGTGTTGCAGGTGAAAGTGGCGAGGAAAGCGGCAGTGGCTGCGCGCAAAATGCCTGACAGTCTGGCGCAAAACGCCGTTTGATCCCATAATAGAAATTACAAAACCAAATAGATCCCACGGGAGTCGATTGTCTCGCATGACACAAAGTGGCATAAAGGATAATTTCATAATGCATGACACGATATGATATGCCACAGAGAATATTATACATTTGTGGGTAGTGATCTCTCTGTTTGGTTGAGTATATGTACTTGTGTACACATGTATCCTTAATGCTCATTTAGCATGTTGCCCCTTCCCGCAAGCGACCTGCAACAAAGCAACGCGTCACATCACTTGACATTTTCATGCTGTCGTTACCGTTGCCTTGCGCCGTCTTGCAGTTTGCGGTTTTACTCCACCACAAATGCAAATAAACATCGCACATACACACATACATTTGCCAGCATTTGGCCAAATTCATATGGTGGCATGCACCCAGTAGGAAAGCACCGAATTGTTCTCTTTGAACCCGAGCGGGCTATATTGATGAGTGATCTTATTGTACACCCTTGAGATCTAGCGTATTTTTCCCGTTTGCACATTTTTACCCAAATTCTTTAAATGAGATTTAACTCAGTGAGCAACAAGGATTTCAGATATAATCTACCCCCTTGACAGATAAGAAAGACAGATAAGAACGATTTTTTTTGTTGCAAAAAACAAACAGTTTCTGGGAATTCAGCAATAATTAATTTAGTAGTAGTTAATTTAGAAAATTGCTGCTGCCAACTCTATGATAATCTCGTAAGCATGTTTCAATCTTCAATAGACATAGTGTGATATTGCATGTTCCGTACATCTAATCCGATCTTACTTGATTTTTGTAATAGTAAGTTACTTGACCAATAGTCTTTTTAACCAGTATATTCTTTTATACCCATAAGTAAGCTGATTTCCCCTGATTCAACTTCAATGTATTTACCCTCATTTGGGGTGCTATTTTGTTGCCCGCGGAGGTTACTTTGAAATGTTAAATCATTCATTATGTCTTCTGTGATCAACAAGCTGAATATGTTGTAGAGTGTTTCCTCTGAAAACCGCCGAACATGCTCTGTTAAACCTTTGTCGCCGGAAAACTCACATGATGGAGACGGTTTCATTACTTTACTCCAAACGAATTGCTCCATATCTTCAACATCAAAATTACTGTCTTCTAAAGCTGCTTAAGGAATAAATTGGACATTGGTATGTATTCGTCGAAATCAAATGCATCGAAAATGGAATGTACAGAATCTTCAATAGCGCCCTCAATTGATTCTAAGTCGAAGGAGATTTTAGCACAATAAATTCATTAAATTCGTCAAAGAATTCCCTGATTTTCTCATCATTCAGGTTTTTTCGTCGCTTGTCTATATTATCTCTTCACAAAATAAATAAAATATTTTTCAGTACAAAACTCGCAGTGGTTTAAAATTGCTACTCATAAGCGAAGCACTTCCACATAATTTTTAAAATGAATAAAAACTTACCTTAGCAGTATTCTCCAAAGTAAACGGGTAGAACACATTGGTACACATTTTAAACCTGTGAGTATTTTGGAATAAGTGAAAGTTATCAAAACAAAATGGTACAAAATTTAGACCGCGCTGCTGAAGAGTTAAAGCTTTTTCACACATTCATAAAAAGGAAAATGTTTATGTTAATTTAAATAGAAATCTCCAATTATCTCCCAATAAGAGGCATTCGCTTCAAAGTCTGCACGTCATTTTCTCGGACACTGATGCGAGTTTCCTGTAGGGTATCGTAAAAAAGCTGTGAGTATGCGCCTGTACTTGTGTGTGCTATTGATGGCTATGTATGTGTGCGGTTTTATGAAACAGCCATGAAAAATTGGATTATAAAATTCTATTTGCCACATCTTTTGTGGCTGCGGCGCTTCCCATTTATTCGCTTCTGGGTCGAGCGTCCCCGTCCCCGCCGCCGTCATCGTACCCATTGTCCTCGCTTCAAATGCCACTGCATGTCGTTCACGCTCGTTTCTCTAGAAATTGCGCAAAATTTGACAGTTTTGCACGTTTGTTGCGTTGTCAGTGGTACTGTCAAGCCAACGCGCTTTGAACGACTCGCTACGCCATTGTTGGATAAATTTTGAATATTCTGCTCGTTGCGTCTGTTGTCAGTATCTTTTGTTGCTGCAAGGATGTGTCATATTTCATAGATGAATGACGACATTTAAATATGATATCCCTTTAGTCGAAATGTCTATAGATATCTATTATCGTACATATGTACATATGTATGCATGTACAGGGCAACCCGTTAAAGTTCTGAATTTTGTCCATTGTCATGTAAATTTTTATACTATTTACAAAAATTAAATCGAAATTCGAAGTATGAGTTCCAGAATGTGCCACTCGTGAATTTTAATTACTCAAAAGGAGGAGATAAATTGGTTCCGCGATATCTATCTGCCAGTCTGAACGAAAATTTTGCAAAACTTTCGTGATATCTCAGCTATCACGAGTTTTATTATCTCTCTGGTGGTATGACGGTACAGAATAATACATATTTTATGAAAATTTGCATAAGCAAACGATATCATAAAAAATCGGGAATGTCTGCTCCAAACAGATGTAGGATAAAATGGCTTAGGCAGACTTTCACATTTGGGTCCTATAGCATGTATCCAATAATTTCAGTTCCAGTTTCAGTTGTATGTCTTGAAAGAATTTTCAATATGAGACCTAATTTTGTACCTATAAAGTATTGTCGTTTATTTACAATTTGGCTCTAAACTTTTGACCAGCAAATCCATCCGGAAGGCATCACATGGCAGTTCGTTAAACATCATTTCCATCTCCAACATTCTATTGCATCAGCAATGATTCTAAAATATTCTATAACAATAGCGGGAGCACATCGGCGACATCGATTGAAATGGTGTGAGGGCGTACTTCAATTTTGGATGTGTACTTTTTCCCTTTACCCCCCTTTTGTCACTGGGCCTAAGCGCTCCCACCGAACGAGCGGCCAGTTGTTCAGTGGTCGCAGGAGGCCTTGCAACAAAACACATCACGAGGCCCAGACACGGAGCAGATACACATGTGTGTATTGACGCACCTATGTATGTACAATGTATTTCTGGCCATATGGAACTCGTTTCATAATTTCACTTGACATCGAAATGTGATGGCAACGATTTCATTTCATTTGTGTTGTTGTTCATGCGCTGATTTTATTAGTCGACTTTGATCCACGAATACAAATGCATTTATGTATGTTAATATGTACATACATCTGAACCGTGTAGTGGGGATTGAAGCTGTGCCGCCTGGAAGTGGAGGGCCACCGCTTTTGTTTACATACATACATTTGGTAGAATATTATTAGAAATAATAAATTAATTATTTATGAGTGTTTGGTTGTGAAATCCATGAAATGTTTGCATTATTTACGACAGATTGATCGCTTCGCTTCCCTCGCCATATTTGTGCCAATGAATTTTGTGAGTGAAATCGTTTGGCTTTGATGCCTGACACATCGGGAAATATTAAGTTGTAATAAAATCGGCCATCACCGATTGATGGGATATTCAAACACGTAAGTCGCGACTGATGTGGATGAGTTGTGAGCACATAAGTGCCTAATGGCGATCTCTCAAATCCGGGACGTAAGACGTAAAGCATAGATTTATTGTTCTCAATTTTAACTTTTCGCTAGCATAAAAACATAAACTAAAATTAAACCGTTGCCAAGCATTGTATAAGAGTGACAGGACCGTTTGAAGAACCTATGTACATATGTATATAAAATGAAAGTCAAAATGTCGTGATCATCAAGTACACCCTTTTAGCTTTCTTTGTATTCGCTTTTATCACCCAGAAAATTATGAAAGGAAATAAAGAGCGAATTCTATATATTAGGTATACAGGGGCGTATTGGAAACTTTCGGACATTATGGGATCAAAATATTTGTATTAGAGGTTCTTCCTGCGAAAGTCCCATCAAAGCGTATAAAGACAATAGTGAAAAATCAGTACTATTATGTAACACAATAATTCGAAGCTCTCAAGGGACAGAAAGAAAAGACACTCAACGGGCTCCGATATATGTACATGGAAAACTTTTTTACGATATAATCCAAATACGCAAAAATAATCCCTTGATGAAAGGAATATAGAAAAATTAATATTGGCTTTGATATTCAAATGATTTTCTTAGCAGAATTAGTATTATTTTCACACCGTCTGCTGAGGGGTGATCTTTACGAAGTAAAAAAGCGTGTTTTGTTAAGTTCAAGAACCTCGCAAGTCATCATATTCACCTGAATATTAATTGAAACATTGTTTTTTGTTTTGATCGTTTTCATAAAAATTTTCCTTTTATTTAATACTTTCATACTCAATTCGCTAAATTTACTTACTGACTTTGGCTAAACATTACCAACGTCATGATATGTTGAAAACTCTTAAATTACAGTTTAAAATCTAAGACTTACTCCTCTACAACTCGTTGTACATCAATTACAGTTAGCTTGGGTTTCCCCTTAAATGTTTTAAGACAAACGTGTTAATTTAGAACATATTAAAAATTAACTTAACGCAATAAAAGTGAGGTTAAGCAAAGCACAAATTTACTAAAAAGCTACGACAAATGAGGGGCCCCTCGACATTTGATTACGACTTTTCCAAGTGTTTTTAAATGAGGAGCTTTAAATTAGAATTAAAAATATGAATACTTTTGCAGGTATAATGAAATAAATTTACAAATTACACAACTAACAGCTACAGAATAAATATTTACAATGAATCCGAGCATCTTTGCGACCCACAACTGGGTAACGATAGACTCCAACAGCAACAGGACGAACTTACACAACTAAAATTAAATACAATAGTACATAACAAGGTCACGGTGTTTCTGATGACTACTAGGAAGGACGGTTGAATGCTAACAACTGAGGTGACTTGGCTTTACACCGAAATCGCGCTCGTTGGAATTTCAGTGTATTGAGGCTGAGTCGTTGTTTGCTGCTTAATGCCGCCGTTTATGAACATGGACCGATATACTTCGGAGAGAAGGTTCCATACGGGTGGCGCGGGTGCTGCTGGAGAGGCTGAGTCCGGGCCTACTTCGAGGGCGGGCAGCGCAGTTGGTGCGTAGGGCGCTTCGGAAGACTGAGCTGCGGCGGCGGCGGCGGCAGCGGCGAACATTTGCGACTGCAAGAGACGCAATTGCTGCGCCTCGGCCGACAAGATTGAGGAGGGATGGTGGGAGGTCGTCAGACAATTTTCTGTTGAATCCCTATTGGCTGCCGGTTGTTGCGCCTGTTGAGGAGTGAGATCAATCCCGTATGTATAATCTCTGGTAGTTTCTTCTTCCGCTTCCATTTTTACAACGACTGGAGACAGACGCTCCTCGGTCACCTCTGTGTGATTGCGTTTGCGTTTGCCCAACAAAGAATCTACCGAGAAACCGTTGGACTTTGATACTGCTGTATGTTGAGGACTACCGCAATCGCTGTAGTTGGCAGACATTGTAATGGTAACAGGACTGGATAAACGCTCTTCTACCGACACGCCGCGTCGTTTGTGAAGACTGAAGTCTAGCGGTTCATTGGAGTCTTCCGTTGGATCGAAATTAATCGCCGCGTCCTCATCGATAGATACTGATATCAGTTCTTCGTCGACGTCGCGTGCTTCTTCCGCATCGACATCAGCGTTTTCATCATCGTCGTCGGCATCAATTTCCCTGCAGTAGTCGTCCACATCGCTATTACTGTCGCCGTGACTAATGTTGGAGGCAGTGGTGTGCACATCTAGTATATAGCTATCATCCTCACCATCCGCATCAGACGCTGAAGCTGAACCTGTGCCAGTAGAACTGAGTCGGAACCCTGCCCTCATTTCTAATTGCTCCTGGTTGGCTAACATATGGTGAAAGCCAGCAGCATTGGCGGACGATGGAAAATCACCAAACATAACGGGCTGATGTGCGCCATAACCAGCAGCCGCAGCAGCTGAATGTGGCATGAGACCCGGAAATGCGGCCGAAGGTAACAGACCGGCAGGTGACAACGAAAATACGGGAAATTGTTGCGCTGTCCGGCCATCGTGTGGTGAGATCTTGCGGCGGATGTGGGGCGAATGCAGCTTCGGGTTGGGATTGGCGCTGTGGCGATTACGAGAACGACGTGAGCTGAACACCATGTTGCAACCCTCTACAGTGCACTTGTGCATCTCACGCAAGTGCACAGCGGAGAAGTGTATTTTCAAGGCACCCTTGTCGCAGAAGGTCTTTAGACAAAGGGAGCATTGCACACGCTTCTTGCCCGTCACAGGATTGATAAACTGGGCTGCGAGGTTGACGGGCGGAGAGCCCCACCGCTTCGGCTTGCCCATTGAACCGCCGATTGGCGAGGTGGCGGGTGAGGCAGCCATGTTCCCAACGGGAATTGGTCCTGGCGCTGCTGTGGTCGAGTGGCCCAGCAGATAAGCGGGAGGCATGAAGGTGGATATGAGGTGTTCCATTGCTGAGGTTCGTTGTATTTACACCTAAAATTAGATAAAATAAAGTTCTAAATTAGAAAGATTCTCTTAATTTATTGTGCTAAAATGGATATAGTTTAAAAAAAAAATATGTATGTACATACAAATAATTAATTTTGAGAACGTAATTGAAAATCACAACAAATTGGAGTGAGAATCGAATTTCCGCTTCATGAGTGATCTGCTTCTTCACGATTCGGTTGTGTCTCACTGCCGCCAAGAATAATCTTGATTGACAGTCCGAAGTGGCTGCATATGACTGGCATGGTGTGTGTGCACATACTTAGAATTTCACAACAATAACAACAACCACACACGCATATTTAATAAAATGAATGGCTGCATTTGTTTGCGATGATCTGCGCATAATTAGAAAGATGACATCTCCAGCGCAGTTAAAAATGCTCCGCGATAATTTCAATAGAAACCAAGCCCAACAAAGCGCATGCACACACTAATCCACGCACAGTGTCACACATACATTGAACTGAAGTGGAGCAGCTCTAAAAGGAGATTACATCATTTCCTCGATGTCAAATGGATAAGTGACGTCGCACTTGAGTCTGCTGGTTCGCCAGATTTGAGACTTTAATACTTTCAAGATGAGCACCGATGTCAATTCCACAGCCAAGCTATTGTGAATATATTTTTGATTTTAGCTGGATAAATACTCTCGATCCCTTTTCATTTTAAAAAACGAATCACACGAACAACACAAGTGACGATCGTAGCCCAGAGACATCGGTCAATCAAGAACGTAGAAGTTGCACCATAAATGTCCCCAACAGCAATTCACAGCAAGCGGAACGGATGGCGAATGCATAAGGATTATCGTGAAATCATAAAACGCAAAGAAATACATTCCTTCTGTGTGAGAGTGAGATTGAGCGGAAGAGCGGAGAAGAGAGTGTGAGCGACCAAACGCCTGGACAACCAAGTTGCACACACACATTCGCACTTGACGCACTACGTTTAATCCAAGGCAACGGTGCTGAACAATAACTCAAATCATAAATTCAAGTGATGTTCAATGCCAAACTCCACAACTGGATAACAGCGGATGCGAAAAATAAAAAGTGCCAAACGCGAGCCTCGTCTAAATATCAGTGGTGCGACAGAAAGACAATCAAGTCCACAATTTGAAAGAGCCTTGCACAGAGTGTATGATGAGAGCGTTGTTGGCGTTGGGAACGGACGCGCTGCGCCAACGGTGGCGATTGACTTGAATCCAGTGTGTGAGTTTCCCAGCAGCGTCGGGAATCGGTCGCGAATCGGAGTTCCCTCTTTCCCCACTCTCGCAGGAACTCTTTCTTACCTGTCAGCAGGCGCATAAAATATGCTTTTACGACACCACACAACAGTGGCTGCCATTATTCGTCGCATTTTGAGTTATTCGCCGTGCCCGATGTGCCCGCCGATCACCAAACGACCATGAGCAATGACGAAAGATGCCAACCGACAAACACAAGCGCGGATACACACATGAAGCCTGTGTTACGAGCTGAAATGTCCATGCGATCAAGGAAGGTATGTGTGAAAATTGTGCGAGAAATGGAGGCTTTTAATTGATCGTAAATAATTACGACGTACGCGGGTGCAGCAAATTCCATTTACGACAATCAGCAGCGTTCAATATAAAAATGGAATTACGGGTTTTTCTGTGGTGGCGAGTGTCGAGATGTTGAAAGCCAGCGAGGTCAAATCAGAAGAAGGGCCGACAGTGTAATCCATATTTTCGGTTTGCGTCACTTTGTCACCTTCGTGTTTAAATTTGTCTTTTTACCATATCTTGACCTGTCTGTACCTGTCACACTCTGCTACAAGCTCAGCTCATGTCAGCGGCATGCGTTGCCAGCTCACATGTACAAGTATATACATATATGTATGTATGTATGTATATACCACGCATGAGTTACAATGACTGAACATGACATAAATACTACTGTAGTTTGGTGATTTATGCAATTACAACAAACAAGTCGAGGCATAAAATTCCAAAGTCTCTCTTTTTATGTTAAGCCTTGCATACAAAGACAAAATGTTTGTCGCCGAATAACGAAAGACAATAATAAAAATGCGACAGAGGTGTAAATGTCCGAGAAAAGTGGCAACCGCAGACCGTGTCACTACGGCCCGAAACGCGTCGCACCGTCTCACAATAAGCACAACGCCAGAAAAGTCTTCGCCAAACGAAGATGACACTTTTATCACTGGTAGCTGAATGGCGGCCCGATTTTTTTCTTTGGCTTCTCACTTCGACTTAGCCGCGACTGGCAGGGTTTCGGCTGTGAGGCCGGCTTGATGTTGATTTATTATCGACAGTGATTGTATGCGATGATCATTAACATTTAGATTGGATTTTTCTCAATGTTAGCTTGTGTGTTCAAACATCTGTGTTGTGCTTTATCTCGTCTTAGCCTGTTTTCAGCCGCTGAGCTTGTTTATTGTGCCGCCTGGCTTTATGCTGCTTTCTAGGTAGCCAGCTTGTGGTCGCTATAAAATCCTAATGAGCTTTCTTACCGCTACGCTGCCGCACCGCTAAGCGTTTTAAGACTCTTTGACAAAATCTTCAGATGCCAAATGGTTGACATGAAAAAATAAACGCATAAAAGACATTAACAAAATACATCAAGCCATTTAGAGCAACACCGATCGGATCACACGTTGGTAATTATAAAGTCATAATGCCTTAGTGGTGTCTATGCGAGTATAATTTAAGTCTACCCATTGTGCGCGCTAATACATTTCTGTAAATGTATCTATACAACGTGGATAAGGCAAGGCGTAAGGCTCTTCAAAATTACAACAAATCACAAGAACTGAAGCAAATTAGTTAATTTAATGTATAATGTAGAAAGTATAGTTCTTTTTTACCTTCAACGGTTCAAAAAAGAATCTACTGACATGAAGCTGAGGACCAGCTTTTATACTGGATTGTCGCGGACCCAAGCTGGATAACTCTTGTTAGCGCTTTCAATGACAGGTTCAATGCCGATTTACATGAAGCCAAAACGAGTCTGCAAGTGTTTGCAGATTTTACGACCCCATTAGAAAGATAAATTCAGAGACGCATGTACTCATAAGAGTTAGGAAGAAAGCGTCGCGCTTGATAAGATCACAACAGTTCCAACAAGAGGACAGCACAAGCAATTATTACTAGCACAACTATTTCGGTGTGAATATTTACAAGGGAGTTTGGAGAAATAGCAATGATGAAGCCAACATCAACAGCATGGAGCAGGAGAGACGAACGCGAAAGACTTTGGCGATTTGATTTTCGATCAGCAACTTGGTGCCACGACAAATCGAGTAACAGGGAGGACGAAGTGAGATCTTCTTGGGTTTGAGCTATTCGCAATGTTTTGCACGTACATATGTATGTATGTACAAGCGAACATTGTTGTATTCAGCGGACACGACTGCTGTGTTGCCCGCCTTTTGATGTCGTAAAAATGGAAGACCAGTAGTTGTAAAACGCTGTTATAGTGCTGAGGGCACCACGGGGAGGTGGTGTGCGGCAAATGTGATCGAACACTTTAGTGGACAAAAATCACAAAACATTTTTAATGGCAGCCGCAAATCTGATACATGCGAGGGGTCGGGAGATGCTCTGGTGAGTTTGTTAGTTTTAATTCAAAGTTGCAACCGGTGACCGCGGCCGCAGTGTTGCTGTTGATTTGTGGAGCTGTCCCTCGCTTCGCGACCAATTTTTAATTACTTTTTATTGTCAACATTTTGTACGGACACAGACAGAAAATTTATGTTTAGGAAAATCGGCTGCTGCTGACACACCTTAATGAAATGCTCCTCTTTGAATGACTTTTCTCGCATTTTTCTTAATTGATATCTGAATTTACATGTATGCATGCATCTATGAATGCTATTAGGACAGTTAATTGGCATCGACAGAGATTGCCTTCATTGCCCTCAGTTCTGCCAATTGACTTGCGGCGACCTCGCGTTTCTAGGGCCACTCGATTGGCTGCTCGACGGCCTTTTCAATTAAAACAGTCAGCTTGCCACAAGATGTCGTCTGTCATCTGAGCGAGGGATCGCATCTACTCTTTGGGCGCTTGGTTGCTTGGCCAATTGGCCGTCAACAACTCCAGTGTCTTTTACTGTTATTGTTTTGTGTGTATGTGTTACTCTCGTTATGCTTGCTTAATTTCCAACATATTTCAGATTTATTGCTGTTGTTACACATATTTTTGGTACGCGTTTTTGTTTTCTTTCCACTACTCTTTTGACCTCGCTCTTTGGCGATTTTAATAAAGCCATTTGATGGCAGGTTTTCTCACAGTTAAGTTGAATTAATAATAAAAACGATAAACTACATGATAAAATGTCCGTCTGCACACTTCGTCATATAATTACTTACTAAAAATTATAAATAAAAACGAAGCTTAGCAATGAAAACTGCGCTTTTTAGTAATGAATGGGATCAGGGACCAGTTAGAGCTTTGAATAATTTTCTGGCCTTTTTTGCTGTGGAATCTTCGTAGCTGCTTAAAGTTATGACATTGAATTCACTTACATTCTGACTCATCAACTTGTTATTAAATGCATCCATAAATAGCCTTCCCAAATCAGTTTAACTCAATTCACCCATAGCTGTTGAGAGATAGTCTTCGAAATTCTTTATAGGCTACTTTTTTTCTAACTTTCCATAACAAATAGTAATTTTAGAGATTTATCAAGATGTAAATTGCGCATTTATTCACTTTTTAGGTGAAACCTTAGCCAGTCAACCTTTCAAACCTGACGATTGCTTTAAATTACACTTAACGGTAAATATCAAAAATTCCGACGGCACAGCATATGCATATGGGCAAGTAATCTTAACAATTTCTGCACAAAATATGTTTGGATATTAAATTAAGGCTTCAGAACATTGCTTACCTTTAGAAAAATTCCAAAATCTCGTTCTTCCTTTCGTAATTATTCCTCCAGTTTTATATAAAATTTTTGAAATATGTCAGCTGTGCTCCAATATTATTCGCGAAACCTTCGAAAAAGTTTTGGTTTGGGAACAATTTTGTGTTAAAAACGGTTTTTCACTTTATAGGTTTTAAAAACAGTTAAATTACTGCCCTGCACTTGTTTCGTCACAAATCATACTTATTTACTTGCACTAGCAGGCATCACTTTTTTATTAATAGCACCGACAGTACTTTATCAGTTAAACACACACCATTTATTCCTTCTGTTTCTTATTTTCAGTTCGTCAAATATGTGTGCATGATATTTAGTTCTTAGACAACTAGTACCCGTCGTGCTTCTTCGTTTACTTCACTCCTGCACATATGTCCACTTCCTACAAAGTCGTGGGTGACACTGACAGACTGTGGCACATTATGTCGCTGTGAGAATTCAACCAACTTGTGCTACTTGTGCTGTCGCCGCTTCTCAACGCGACCTCGTACCCGCTCACACACCACCGCCGCTGTCGTCGGTCACAGTGACACGAACACCAGCGCAAACACCATTCGCACAACGCGCTGCTGCAGGCAACTACCACAGCAATGCGCTCACACTCAGCCCCTATACCTTCTGGATAGACACTATAATGTTCTTGGTTGACTTTTGTTTGCTCTGTCGACGTGCTCTGCTATGGCGACTCTGCTTGGGGACACTGTGCTGCGACGCTCTCAACCGAATGTGTTCGTGGGCAATGACGATAAGGACAGCTGCGTCACTCGATTCGCTGCAGCTGCACATACACGCAACACACGACAATTCGAGACCTACTGAGAGTGAGTTTGTTTCTGCTGTGACAGTCATCCAAAGCGACCTGGCGTACCACCTAGCAGAGGTAATGGCAGAGGCAACGGCAAAGAGCATACACGGCATTCTATTGTGAGCAACTTGGCTATCAGCCGAATGACACAAGAGACAAAAACGTATTTACTTGCATACATCTGTAGAATTGTTTTTGTGCAAACACATCGCATTCACACGGCCGCGTCTGTGTGAATGAGTGTGAGTGTGGTTGGTTGCGTGCTCAGTGACACTCAGGCGGACACATTGGCTTTTGTTGTTGTTGCATATGCGTTGCGTATTGCCTTTTTCCATTCCATTGTTGAAACCATAATGAAGGCGAAGCCGCCTGGTGGAGTGGAAGACCACGAACGGACTGTTTTAAAGAGCACATAATGCAATGCCACTATTTCACTTCAACCAGAACCAAGTTCATAGCGCATTCACTCACTCCTCCAGCCAGAAGCACTGAGCGCCTGAAATAAGAGCGGCTTCGTGTTGTATTATTTTGACTTTTATCTAAGTATGTAGGGAGATGTGTACTTATGTGCCTATATTTGAGTACACAAACACATACACTTGTGTGCCTTTTCACACACAAACACACCTCTCGTATATGGCGAGTCGATAAAGTAGTTTCGATATGGATTAACTTACTCTTACGCTAAGTATTACCGTTAGAGGCCATTTAATAATTTATGTTGTTTCAAAGTAAGATAGTCAACGATTAGCTTGAATTGTCTCTTAAATATATTCGGCAGCTGCGGTGCATTCCAGCTTTCCTCTCCCAACTTAAGCAAATTAAGAAGTCGGGACTATGTACATATGTACATACATATGTTTGTATATACAAATATGTTTGTATATACAAACGTCTATGCATCGTTTGTTGCATGACCGCGGAACACACATATGCGGACATTTGGGCAAACGGTAATACATTAAGAAAATATGTCCACTGGAATGTGCCCGCTCACTGTTCGACGCATGCCTTTTTCTTACTGGCCTTATGTACTGGCATAAGTAAATACACAAAAATGTAGACGAATGCGTGTGTGCATTGTATTATTGTCCTATGTTCGGCATATAACTTTGTGGGACGACACAATTTGCAGCAACGCACCCGCTTATCCGTCTAATCAAAGCAGGCATTTACCAACCTGCCCACCGACAGCACCCACATTGTCCATATACGCAATCGCTATCTTTTTCAACCTCTCACATACGTTTTCAAGGCAGGCACTTAAAGCAGGCCATTTCATTCGCACAGTGTCGCATGTTTCCGCGCTGGACCATATTCAGTTGACATGCGACGCTGGTGACCGTCGCATTATATCGCTGGTGTTGTTGCTTTTTACCATAACCGTTTACTCCCAGCTATTCAGGCAAAGAGGCAATACACGCTTCTTGCTTCTCTCAACTCAACACGAACGAAGCACTGTGGCTATTGATATCAAGGGAGAGCGCACAAACACTGCTACGTTTTATTTAGTAGAGAGTTTCGCCCCTTTGCGCCTCTGTGTGAGACAGAGGTGAAACGAGTTGACTTTTGCAGTTTTACATTCGTACGAGTGAAACACCGATCCACATTCACTTTTCGCAGCGTCGTCGTCAGCTGCTGCATGAGGTTCCGCTGTTCTGTTCACTGTCGCTGTCGACGCCGTTGTAAGCGTCGCTGCAGCAGCGACCATATTGTCGTTTACTGTTTGGTTTTGTTTGGCTCACCTCGTTTTTTGTCTTCCTCCGAGAGTGTTAGTGCTGGTTAGCACACTGCTGCTATATGGTAGCGCTACCTTTGCTTTGGCTTCGCCTCTGCCTCAGTCTTTGCGCTGGTCGATGGCGTTGATATTGTTGTTATTGCTCTTTACTTGAGCTTCGTAAATATATAAGGTTTTTGTTATTGTTGGTGGTGATTTTTTCCTCTCGTTTAAATTTTGTCATTTGTTGTGTCTCCTTGGTTTGAATATCTCTTTCACTCGAAGGCATTTTCTAATGGCGTCCATGCGCTGCTTCTCCCTCTGTCACAAGTGAGTCTTGGGTTTAGCTTTGATTTCAGACGACATTTTAATATGGGGGCGAGTACCAATGCACCAATGACATCGCAGATCTGGTGACAAAGGCATTATTGCTATTCGTGACCGTGCGATGCTGGGTAGAGAGATCAGGCAATGTTGAATGTGACTGCAAGGAAGTTATTCAGAACCTAAAGCAGGAGGGAGGTTCTTCGTCCGTTTACAATGGCACTGGTTATATATTCAGTTTTTTATTTCAGTTTAAATCTTTGTACGTATACATATGTACATATGTATGTATGTATGCTGGTATATAAAGCATATACCATACATATGCATTTAAGTCAAATAGTAAGCTTTAAATAGGATGGAAAGGAGCAAACTTTCGGCAAATACAGTTACGAAGATGTTTTACCGTGTAAATATGCCGTAATCTATAAGGCAGAGAGATACACAAACGGCTTTAAAGGTTTGAATTTAAGTTACCTAAATGTTTAGAACCTTCTTCTTAATCATGAATAACACACATGTCTTCAAAATGACGCTGAGTAAATTTTTAAAAAATTTATCCGCCCTCAACTGAGATTTATGCATCCATTGGGTCTCAACGACTACATATTTACATACAGTACTTATGTAAAAGCAATATTTTCTCCCTTAAAGATTTAAAAAGTGCATAGCCCTTAGCATTTCACACTAATTGTGGCCAACTTGACAACATTATATTAAATGAGGCATGTGATTTGTATGTATATAAGGAGTGAATATTCTGTGATTGCTCAATTCTTGACGAATTTAAATTCTACAGACCAATTCAGTTTAATTTCAAACCGACGGTGTTTCCAGCTTAACACCATTGGAGCAATTTCACATTCAAACCTCTTCATCCTCTTGGCCCAAAATTGAAAAAGGGGCAGCGGTGTATGATATAGTGTTTTGTCAGAATCGTTCCTCTCTGCTTATGGCATCATACCTATGTTTAATTGAAGAGCTTGGCAATATCGAACAGTTCATAAAAAGAAAAAAATCGAAATCAAAGTTCACACATATACACGAATACTTATGTATGTACATACATATGTACGTAAATTCGTCCTAAACTTCAGTTAAATCAATGCATGCATATTCGCTTCCACATCAAGTGCCCACTGTGACGAATTATAGTCCAACTTGTAGGTTTTGAAAATTCGTAAAGAATCGCTCTACATACATATACCTTGTAAATACGTTTACAAACCTGCTTATATGTGTCTATATGAATGTGTGTTTGTGCGATGTCCATCAATGTCCATTCGCTGCTCAATATTTTCAATTTTATTTGAAGGTATTCTCCTTCGCTTTGTTCCACTTTTTATCATTAATCAAATATTATCTTTACCTGCAACAACTCACCCACTTTCGCAACCCCTTCGCCGCGCGCTCTTACATTTCAACTCACGTACTAACCGACTTTGCTTTAAATTGTGCATTTTTGGCGTGTGATTTTTCTCCCGTACGCACTTCACTTCATGCTCATTTTTGAGGCATTTTTAAATTTTAGATGTTTCCCCATTTCATTGGATAAACTATTAATCATTTCTTTAGGTTCAAATGCCAAAAAATGGCCTGCGGATTGCCGCTTTCTTACATATTCGATTTGGTGTCAATAAATTGTTTCACTTTGATTCCTTTTTCTCAAGCCAAACCAAGCCAGCTTTGTAACTGCCCAGAGAGTTGATATTAAAAGTTCATTAATAAGAAATAAAAGTCAAGGAAGATAATAGATAAAAGGTATATCAGCGCCTTTTGTGCGCTGCTGCTGCTGCTGAATGCATTCACGCAATTCGAAACACCTAGACAGATATGCGTCAATTACCAACTGCAGAGATAATGCGTCGATTAAATATAAATGTATGAAGTTTTACACCGACTAGCCCCGTGCATACAACATCCAAGCTAGTTCAAACCCATAAAGGTAACTGTAAACTAAAATGGTAAATGGTAAATGGTAAATGGCCCATATCAACACTTATACTTTCTTCGAAACGAACTTTTTGTGGGGAAAGGTGTTGAGCATTACCAAACGAATTGGTTTTTGTGGTGTGAGTAAAGCTTAGGAGTGATAAATGAAGACAAACAGTTCAACTAGCTGAATATTATGGAAATATTTAATAAAAACCACTACATTTTCCTATCTAAAGTACAATTTTTTATTTTGGTACTAAACTAACGAACACATATACATATGTACATACACGCCGGCTTATGACTTAGCACTGGTTCTTTTAAGGGGCAACTGCAGTGTGAAGTGTCGAAAAAAACATTTTTAATTTTTGCTTTTTTTGATGGTTGATGGTTTGGAAATAACATACTAAAATTTAAAAATAATGTTTTTCGGTTAATTCAGTTTAACTTAAAAGGCGATCTTCTCAAAACTTGATTTATTAAAATGGCTTTGATTGTAACTCGAAGAGAAATCATACGATAACTTTGATTTGTTTCTGCTTAGTGTCTATATGTATGTATATTTGTATGTGCAATGACACTCTATCTTTTCGATTGGGTGAAAAATGTAACTTTGACGGACAAAACATCCGCACATTTTTTTAGGAAAGTTCGAAAATTTGTTTCAAAATGTAAAATGTTAACTTTTTAAAAAATCTTGGGTCAAATATAAGAGCGAAAAACTCTAAATTTATTTTTGTACCTTTTTGGTCACTATTTATTTATAAATAAATCCTTAAAATTTTAACACATCAAAGAATATTCACATACTTAAGCCAAAATATAAATATTTATGTTTTAATTTTTGTATTTACGATTATTTTCCTCAGTGTAAGATGGGTTCCTAACTCTAACAAACGCCGCAAACAGCAACCTCAAATAATGACGCGTCCTGTGCTAAAAGCATTATTGCTCCATATTAGGGGCATTTAGCATTTTCGCCTTTATTTTATTTTATGGGAAACCATTACGCCGGTGAAACGAGAGAGTGTCGTCGCTTAGCCATAGCAATTAAGCGAAAGGGTTAAATAGACATTTTCTTAATGACAGCAAATCATCTGCCAGTCGCGGGTCAAAGAAAAAAATAATGTCACAAACGAACTTACAACTAAATTTAACCCTTTCACCGAGTTTCCAGGCCAAATAAGGCGCTATTTTTCAAGCCAACAGGTCCAGACTCAGACACATAAGCAAAACACAGCAATGGAAGCACGCTCAAATTATGGCCTTTTGTTTTTAAAGACACAGTGAAAGGGTTACGCTGTTCGGGCGACAATTTCAATTTTCGATCTGGTATTTAACCCTTTCACTTCACGACGGCCTTTTGTATTCGGCGCTGGGCAATTTCGAACATTAAAATATGTTTTACTAATAGGCAGCCACTGTGTCTAAGAAAAGCAACGGTGATAATGTGTGCACTACTTTCTGCAACAACAACAAACTGGGACCTGCCGCACTGATTTGGCAGACCACACAAACGGCTTCGGCAAAAGAGAGCTCAGACAGGTACCAGCCGTCAGCAAACTCTAGGCGGCAGCAACACAAAGGCATAGCGATGTTCATACTTATCTGAAAACACAGCTCACATCAAGCGTGCAACAATGGGAAGCGCGAATACTCACAACAAAGACACAACAATAATATTTCGAAGATGAGAGGTGTGTCACCACTTGCGTGCCCTGCAAATGTGGCATAAGAAACCAGAAATTACAAAAACAATTACACCGAACGTCACATGTGCACCTCAGCATTCCTCTTCACACAACCAAAATAGTACTCCGTTGGAATCTAATTATGTGATAGAATTAATATGGTGGGAGCGCTCGTCGATCGTGTCCTTTAGTGCCGCATCCGCCCACCGAGTGCCGCTTACTTGTCATCGTACTTCGATTCCCCAGAAAAATGACAATAAATCGAGATTTATTCTTTGGGATGTCCCGATGTCCATTGTGATTGCATTGTCCTGCGGTTTTTGTTGTAAAATTGCACGAAATATACTGCAGGCGCTATCTTTCCTCGGCTATTTTCGTGGGCAATTAGAAGCAATCGTCACACCGATTTCGGATAGCCCACATTCTATACATAATAGATATATCTGGTCATTTTATAGAGTTGCACACATTCTTACATACAATTATTTACGGAACTGCGTCAAAACATATAAAACCAAGCAAATCATCCATATTTAAATATTGAGTCTCCACTCCCGATTTGCCTTTTACGATCTACTGATTGCTAAGCTGGTTCTCCGTTTACGAGGTGACTTTGGAGTTAATATTCCTGTATTCACATTCTGCGTACAACGAAACTAGTTTCGTACTTTAGAACAATATACATACATATGTATGTGTAACTTTAATATATAGCCACAAATGTAATATTATTGAAAATGTGTAAAATTTGATAACGGGTTTTCTAGTTTGCTGGTATTTAACACACCCCAGGGCCTTGCGCCATTAAAATCAAAGCTGAAGGGGTTGTTAACCGCACATAAGGGCTCATTAATATCCTTGCGGCGTTTGCGAGCATGACTATGTACACGCGTATATCCAAATATGTACATATGTATGTATGTGCGTTCCCGAGGTTATTATTTCAATAGTTAAAAGTATAACCTACCCCAAGAAGTAGTGACAACAAATAATTTAAGGGAGCTTCGGAAAGAGTAATACCTCTATTTTCATAAGCACTTCCATATATACATACATATACGCATACATACATACATACATATACTCACAACAGACATATTTTATATGTGTATGTATCTGAAGTCACAAGTCCACTTTTTCTTTTTACTGCCAACGAATATTTGAATGCGTAATAACAACTGTACATACATATGTACATATGTGTATATATATACATATGTATTTGTCTACAGGGGAGCGAAGAAGACTTTAAAAATTAGCCCACTTAGGTTTGGAATTTCGCGGAGTAGTCAATGTACGTCGCGGTTTCTTATTTCACGGAATTATGGAATCCTTATAAATTATAATTTTTAATTAAAAATTATTATTAATTTTTCACCTAAACTCAATTAAAATTGTTCATATTTTTCAATTTGTAATGAGAAGATTGTCGCTTCGCAACGCAGCGCATCACAAGCTCCTTTTCTATCCAAAAGAAGCTTGGCAGCAATTGTGGAGAACTCTTGGCGACAATTGACGGAGATGCTGCCGAATAATAATTGTAAGCCATTCCCAGCCTCGCATTCACCACCCACAGCTGTGGAGAGCGTTCGCGGTTGTGTGTGGCAGAGCGTAGTTTACTTTGCTGAACAATTAAATTGCTGGAAAAGGCGAAAAGCAAAGATGAACATCATTAAAGGAGCATGCGGCAGGCCTCATTATAAACGTGTAAGTGCCTGCATGGATGTATGTATGTGTGTGTACAGTAGCGATTGTTGTTTGCACGCTGGCTTCCTGATTGCTATTCTGAGCGGGTCTAGCCTGCACTGACTGGGTTTGGTTTCATGGCTAAAAATACGCGCAAATGACGCCCCACGGTAATAGGTCGCAGACAAACATAAACATAAAGCTGGCTGGCATCAAACACAGCGACAGGAACAACGACCTCACGAACTTTGCACAATGAAACCAAAAACAAAAACACAAACAGTGAAGTGAAGTGAAGGAGCCACCACAGTGTGCGGTTGCTGTAGCTACGAAGTTTTCAAACAACTGCGATGTCGGGCTCGCCCAGCATTCGCCCCTTCACCGAAACTGATCCCCCGAAAAGCAGTTAACGGGTTAGCAAGAGTGTTTGCCGTAAGACACAGCTTGTCAGCGTCTACTTCGGCCAGCCAATGACTGGCTGATACTAATTAATTCCCAACAGAGAATCAATGCCAATGAAGTTCGGCCGTGGACCACACACACACTCTCAAACCGGATTGTACGGGGAGGCAGACGCCGCTGCGGAAGGACACATTTAATTCATTTCACGTTTAAATACGACAATCTTCCTATGAGATGGCGATGGCGATGGCGATGATGCTGTCCGACTTCAGGATACACCGTCCGCCAAAAGGCAGTTTGTTTTGGTTGTTCGGTGAATTTCGGGTCGCCCTTTTGCTACCTAATAATTTAAGCTAATATAAGCGTAAATTTTGTTGTCGTGGCCCTCAGGCGTTCTTCCTGCACACACATACTTATTGTCTCTTAACCCTTTCGTCCGCTCATCTTCTTCATATTTGCTCCTGCTTTGCCTGTAAATTTCTAGTGCAAATATTTTCATAACTTCAACTTCCGTCGTCTCAATTCAATTCGCATTACTTAAGGAGGTTCTTAGTGATTTGAATTTGCTTGAACTGTAATAAAATTTATTTTTAATATAAAACAGACCAAATCTTGCAACAAAGTATATAGTATAAAAGTATTCATATACAAAAGCCTGCGATAAAGAGAAGACCTGGGTTTTGTACATCCTCAGCAAAGTCACATTTTGAACCAATCCCTTCCTAATGGTCTCCAATAATTTTAATCGTGATCAGTTTTGATAGACAAGCTGCAACCAGGTTATGCTAGATACACAGCCATACACACGTGTATACCAAAGCACACGTGCATTCATATTTTCAATTTGAAAGTTCAAATTATGGACGCCCCTATTGCTGCTGCGACGAGCACAAATGTGTATGTGCGAAAGGAAAAGTGAAAGGGTTGCAGCGCTCACTCGAATGCCCGTTATGCTGTGAAATTATGATGAAAATCAATAAAAACATATTTCCCTCATTATGAAACTTGCTGCCATATTGCTGGCTCTTCTCAAGTCATACTTAGCTACATATGTATGTATATGTAAATATTTATATACTTATATACCAGCCTTTCGCCATTGTCGTCTTCCTTCCTGACGAAGTTGTTGCCAAAAATGGAAGGATGCAATTACTTAAGGCTGGCTTTGTCTGCCCCGGCGGCTGAGTTCGCTTTAATTGGAGTACAGATCTATAAATAGGCACAGCGATCCACCTCTTTTGGAATTGGGGGGAGAAGTTCGAAATTAGTGCGAATTTGCCTATTTGCCGTGGAAATTGTGGTCCATTAAAATGAGGCTAAGGTTTGAGCTCATTAGCCAGAGAAAGACGGAAGCAAGTAATTTGCATTACGAGAAGGTCACCGCAATGAAAGATTTTGGGATTTGCTCTGAAGCAACAAAGTGGTGACTAGCATTGTAAGCTAGTGCTATGATTTCGGATATGTGCTATGATATGAGTGGACGTCGGCGGAACATTGGAATTGACTTGGAGAAAGCCGAATTATGCTGATATTGATCATCCAATTGATGTGTCTGGATATTGTGAGCTCCAAAACAGCGCTCCAAAAATTGGATGTAACACATCTGTTTATTTCACGCCTACCATCGCAATTGTTTCGATAAGCGCGAACTTTCCATCAAAATATGTTTGCTTTCAATTGAAAAAAGATGCAGCAACAAATAAAAAGATGCGCTTAAATTATATTTTTCAATCAAAATTATGCATAATTACCCATTCGAGCTTTCGTATCTGCGAATGCATTTCCACGCCTTCAGCTCATGTTTGAGTGGCTTTCAGCATTTTAAGCAAACTTAATACACGGACAATAAATGTGCATACGTGTGTTGCCCGAACACGCAAGGACATAATTCATGCGACAGCCCCAACCACCATCCAAACCGCTCCGCGAGCGAACGAAAGCAATGATCCATATTAAAGTCCTCCGCTGCCTTCCCTGCATTGGAGAAAATGGGCTTTTAACACGAGAACACACGTTGCAGGGGACACTAAATTGGTATGTCCGCACAGGATATGAAATGAATATCCGTAAATAAATAAAATGTCAGTCAAGTTGTACACAAGCAAAGAACACGCGTATCCTGCATCCTTGCACGCACGCCAGCGCCACTCTCCCTGGAGATCCCCGCCGCCCAGCAAATTAACAAACACAACAGCGAAGGTGGAACAATTGTAAATGAAGAGAAAAAATATCAAACAAAAATCATAAAAAATGGCGAAATGACAACAAAGTGATTATGTTGTTGCATGTACATGGGCGAGGCGTGTTTGGTGTAATATCTGGTGTATCACATGCAGATTACAACAGCCCTGGCGCCAAGTACCGTTGCGTCGAGCGCGGGAGGCGGGGTAGGTTTTTTGCAAAATTGAAATCGTAAAAAGCCGAGCCACGGGAATGCAAAACAGATACCAGCAGATAATAAAATATTTTTGCATTTCACAGCAGAGCAAGTGCCTCCCACTCCGTTCACGCGCCGAGCACAATTGCGGAGCGGAGGGCAGGGCGGCAACGCATTCGTTGCTTTAATAAAACGAGCTCAGCCACTCATCAGCTCGTCAATTTGCAATAAAGTTGTCAGCACGGTTGCGGCAATCGCTGCGGGCACGGGACGCGAGCAGCAACAAAGCACGTAAGGTGAAATGCGGGGTGCAGCAACACGGCGCGGCATTGATTGCGTGTGGTAAATTTAGCTCCAACAACACGGGTGAGAGAGAGGGATACCAACAGCAATATTAATACACCAGAATTATGCGCTCGGTCAGAGGATAAAAAAACGCCCGAGAAGAGAAAAAGAATAGTGTGGCTTTAGAATAATCGGAAAGTGGAGAACAAAACACGAAAGCACAGCAACAATGCCAAAACAATTGGCGAGAATAAAGAAGAAAAAATGTTAAGTCAAATCAAGTGGGGTCTGGCAGCGTGCGAAAGCTGTCATTGTAGCTGTGTTCGCCCCACGAGCGCGCGACACCCTGGGCACAGTGCAAAACAGCCGCACGGCCCTTGGTGTCACTTTATCAGCCTCCCAGCAGGCAACTGTTGCTCGCCCTCGCTTGCCGCCCCATCGGCCGCCGCCTGCGAACACGCCGCAGCAAGGACAACGCGCAGCAATTGTTATCATTTTGCTTCCCGCCATCCAGCCGCAGCTGTGGAGCTGGCATTGTTGTCGTTGCTGTTGTTATAAAAGCCGTAAAAATTGCGGATTACAATCGCGGATTTCAATTACAATTGTCGGCAGTTGGCCGTTCGCTTTTGGCTGTTGGCTGCACTTCGCCACTCCGACTCCCTCTCAGCATATACCGTTTTTTTCGCGCATTGTGTCCTTTGTGAGCGTTGTGTATTTGCTCCGGCACCGCAGCACCCGAATCGCCCCACTGCGAGCCGCTTTGTCGTTAACTATTTGCATTTGTGAGGTTCGTTCCACTTGAAGTGGCTTTATTTGCTTCTACTTTCACTGCTTCGTCCCCACCAACCTCTCGAGTTTTCCTTAGCAAATAGCTTTGTTCATATACATACATACATATGTATGTATACATATCTTTAGCCAAACTTGGCTGCCACTTGAGTGCTTGCTAATTTCGAAAATTCGCCGTTTTCCGACTTCATTTACATAGCTGGGGGCTTTCTTTTGGGGGATTTCTTTTATTGTCTTGAGTGCGTTCGATTGTTCTTTTCAACTTGTTTATTTGACTCTTAATTTGATGTGTAAACATTTTTATTATTTTTCGCTGTTTGTTTTTTGTGAAATTTGAGGAAACTCTAATTCGAAAATGCTCTTTCTTAGCTTTTTATTTTCGGACCTCTCCTGCTTATTAAGAGATAATATCACTAATTATGGGCAAATATTTCGTAATGCCGTCGTTAGACTGTTTATACTCTCGCAACAATGTTGCTAAGGAGAGTATTATAGTTTTGTTCACATAACGGTTGTTTGTAAGTCCTAAAACTAAAAGAGTCAGATATAGGGTTATATATACCAAAGTGATCAGGGTGACGAGTAGAGTCGAAATCCGGATGTCTGTTTGTCCGTCCGTCCGTCTGTCCGTCCGTCCGTGCAAGCTGTAACTTGAGTAAAAATTGAGATATCATGTTAGGCTTAGTTATGACACTTTATAGGTTTTCGGTTTCCGCCATTTTTTGGGCGTGGCAGTTGGCCGATTTTGCCCATCTGCGAACTTAACCTTCTTATGGAGCCAAGGGAACTTGGTACACGTATTCCTTGGCTCCATAAGAAGGTTAAGTTCGAAGATGGGCAAAATCGGCCAACTGCCACGCCCAAAAAATGGCGGAAACCGAAAACCTATAAAGTGTCATAACTAAGCCATAAATAAAGATATTAAAGTGAAACACTAAATTTTACGAAAGAAATGGCAGAAGGAAGCTGCACCCAGGCTTTTTTTAAAAATTGAAAATGGGCGTGGCCTCGCTCACTTATGGACCAAAAACCATATCTCAGGAACTACTCAACCGATTTCAATGAAATTCGGTATATAATATTTTCTTAACACCCTGATGACATGTACGAAATATGGGTGAAATCGGTTCACAACCACGCCTTCTTCCAATATAACGCTATTTCGAATTCCATCTGATGCCTTCTCTGTATAATATATGTATGTATACATTAGGAACCAATGATGATAGCGGAATAAAACTTTACAAATGCGAGAGTATAAAATGTTCGGTGACACCCGAACTTAGCCCTTCCTTACTTGTTTTTTATTATTATAGTATTGCCCAACAAACATATACGTATTATTCCGGAAACCTGCTGGTTTCAATTATATATACATATGTACATAGGAATAAGTATTAGTTCTATCCTGACTTCCATATTTATTAGGCGGTGTGTATTTATGAAAGAGAGCGCTTCTTGCTCCAACTGTTGTCGCAATAAGTCAGGTAGAATATTACACTCTCACGAAATGCGAAAATATTATAAATATATGTCGTATTTGCATTAAGGAGGATGGAGTCGTGTGTAGAAGTACACGCAAGTGAGGAAAGTTCTCTGATCGCCATTCACTTGGGAGTCGCCAGAAACGATTCTTTTACATATGACTCAAGTATGCTCTGGGAAGCCAAAGAACATCCGTTTGAAGGCGGACCAAAGTGATAAGGCGAACCATCTCTACTCAGATTTGTACGCTGGGCTTGGGACCCACCACGTAAAAAACGCCCCCTATGAAAAGGAACAAAAAGCCTCGGAAGAGAATCCCCCCTTTTGATGACGACCATGGCAAACGAATTAAGCAGCTACTTTGGAATGAGTAAGCAATTGAGAAGTAAAGTCCTCTCTCGACGAACAAAAACCAAACTCTTTAAGTCACTCAGACAGGACGGCTGGGAAATTTTGGTGCATCCACCATATAGTCCTGACCGAATCGGATTACCATTTGTTTTGGTCAATGCAGAATTCCCTTAATGGAGTAAAGTTGGCTTCAAGAGAAGCCTGTGAAAATTACTGGTCACAGTTTTTCACCGACAAACCAGAAAAGTTTTACACTGATGGAATAATGTCTCTAGAGAAAAAATTACAAAAAGTGGTCTACCGAAATGGTACATATTTGGGTTCCTTAAAGTTCATAATAAAAAAAATAAGTTGAAGTTTGATTAGAAATACGAAAAGACTTTTTCGACTACCAAATATTACTTAACGCTGGAGAGAGCTATGACATCTCTTTATTATTTCGGGCAGATGTCGACTAGGTGGGTTCATTTCTGGTGTCGGAAAATGCAGGATATATATCCACAATAATTTCATCAATATACTACATACCGCACCATTTGATAATTTTTTAAGTTATCACAGGTTCACTATTTCTGCTAGATTTTGTTCCGAGACTTTATTTTAATGCTCCGCATATGTACATACATACATATGTATGTGCTATATCCTGGAGTAAAACAAGCTAACGGGATTCAAAATGGCGTTGTATGTGTGTACCACCTAATAATTGAGTGAAATTAAGTCGCTAGGATTCTGAAATGGAGCTTTACTGGGAGCGTTGCATTGGTGTGACATGTGGAATTAGTTGCAGAGCAGCAGTTGTTACTCATAAATACAGTTATCGAACTGCGCAATAACCGCCAACATGCACATGGCTGTATGTACTATGTGCGTGTGTTTGAAAATACGTTTGAAGTGAAAGAAAAATGTCGACTCACGTTTTGCTAATCATTCATGGAAGGATGTGTCAGATATCAGTGGAATATGTGGTGACAGGCCTTCGACTATTAGAAAGCCATCCAGACGTGAGCACTCTGCAAGGCGGAGATGCCAGCAATGTGGATTAACATTGTAATGAATACGCAATATGCTGCAACTTCAAGGGCGAAGACAGCCGCTGAGTAAAGGGCCTCTTGCTCCTGACAAAGGATAATGACTAAGATCGCATGATGCCATTTTATATTCTTCGCACTTTCTACAAAGTCGTACGCATCTGCATCCACTTTTTCTATTTTTTACCAGCAGATGAAATTTATAACAGTTATGAAGAAATTTTCGTTTTCATTATCTATAAACATTTTATGTATACAGCACATAAGCATACATATATGTATGTATGTACATACTTATGTACATACAAATGCGATGTAATGTCGGCTCGAGTGTTTGCTTGTTTGCACTGCATTGTATGACTGCCGGAAACCCTGTAGCACTCAGCCATTGTGTAATCCTGCACGCCATAGTTGCAGACGCTAAGCGTCACAGAGTCTTCGATTCCAAGCGTGGTTGCTTTTGTTCCGAACCAGTGTTGTGTCAATTATGGATTAAATTTGTTTGTAAATGCCTTCATGTTTTTCATTATCATTATGTTTTAATTTCCCTTCAGCGTCCAATTTTTGTTTACTTACAGAAAGGATCGAGCTCATCCATTGTGGCCCTCCGCCTGCCTCTCGTTAATGACTTAATTTGCTCCTTTTGTTGTTCAGCGCTGATATTTATCTTTCGCTCACAAATCCCTTGGTTTCGGCAAGACTATTTCGCAATGCCACACAATAAACAAGAATATGATACATAGTTCACAGCTCAATAGTTCACAGCAAACTTTCGGCCTTGCCGCAATCAATATCTTGGCTCAATATTGAATTTCTACTTTGGAAAAATCACAAACTATTTACTTTTCCTCCTCTAACGTCAGCTAGTTTGCTAGACCTTGCGTAATCCAATTATTTGTGGCAAATGCGTTGCAACAACAACACAGTGCCGAAGAGATACCGCATTTATTGCGCTCAGACGAAGAAGAAAGACCACATATTGCACGAAATTCGATTTTCAACAATGCACCCAGACTCACACACATTCATACTGAGGTTGCGAATACTTAAAATATAAAATTTACAGAATTTTGATACAGGCGAGTGGTGGTCCATTATATATATATATATATATGCATATATATGTATATACTTGTGTATATAACACACTGAAATGTGTGTGCGAGACTCACAACATGCAATGTCCACGGCCGCCGCGAGCCTTGAGTTGGACCACATCCAAATTTTTCTTCTGCTGCCAGCCAAAAGCATGCAAAATCCATAATTGGCCAATGTATATTAGACAATGGTCCAAATCAAAACGAACACAGTTGAAATTTCAATTAACCACATACCATAACAATGTCTGTATATAAATATGTATATACAGAATATATGTATTTGTAAATATGTGTGTATGAATCTATTTCTATACATGTGTGTGTATGAGTGTAAGCACAAAGCTAAGCGAATAGTTAAAGAGCAAATGGCGAACATGCACGAGAGCGATACAGGTAAGCAAGCCCATTATGAACCCATCACCATGACAATAAAAACTGCCATCGAGGTCAGCATCGACCCCCGCCGCAGCCGCAGCCTCAGCTCCAACTGCGCACATATTTGCCTCGATAAAAACGACAATCAAAATTCAATTGACGCGCCACTGACACACACGTACGCAGATTTCCGGTTGTCTCTTTTCAAGTTTGAACCCAAAACGTTGCCACAAGCGAAGTTGGTTTAATTAAATGCCATTATGTCGTAAAAGTTCTCCGCCAAACGAAAGCACCCGCACGCACGCTTAACAAACGCTCTAGCGCTAGTGGCTAGTGGCTGGAGTTTGATGTCATTGGTAATTTGACGACGTCTTCCGAAAGAAAAAGCCTTCATTGAGCTATAATTGTTCGGCTGCACTGCTGAGCTCAGGTAGTGGGCAGTTGTGGGCAAATGGCATGCGACGAACTGCGCGCGTCAATCCAGTCGGACTTTTGACGCTTGACGTTTTGGCCACAATTACCTTATGCTCGTGTAACCGACCGACATCGAACGCTGACCGACTGACTGACTAATGACGAAAGCGACAGCGCATCACCTTCTGCTTCGGCTTTGGCGCCGCATTGTTAACGGCAGTGACATTGGCGTGTGGCAGCGACTGATCGAATTTCTTTGGACCTTCCCGCCTTCACTTTGATAATGACTGTTCGTGTCAGATCGTGACGGAACTGTAACGCTTTTGCTTCCCATTCGCGAGTAGGTTTGCGATTAGAAACGGTTCAGCTTTCTATTGAACTAACCATTTGGACGGACCGACGGTCCAGCAGAAGTGCACAAAGTTCAGGTTTAGTACAGTAATGACGTCCGCGTTCGCTGCACTTTACTCATGGGCAGAAAGATCATGCAATCAAAAACCAGTTGATCCATTTTAATTGTCATGAGCCGTTAGCCAAGTAGATTTCCATCTACAAGATGATCACCAAATACTGAGCGCCGACAGCTAAGGAAATTGCAGCTGCAGCACCGGCAGTAGTTGTTGGACTCTGGTGACTTGTCGCTTTTGTTTCGGTTTGTTGACACAACGACTCGCTCTGGCACAGTGCCGCAGCTGGCGTGATCATGCAACAATTCGGTGCCTCCTTATGAAAATACATTTCTTACTCAAGCGGGATTTTGTTTAAACGACATCAGGTTGCTTATTACTGAAAAAAAACTCATATGTATGTATGTATATATGTACAATCCTCAGATTAAATCACCCGAAGGATATTGCTATGTTGCACCTTATTTCGTATATCTATTCTACTTGAAAAGAAGTGTGTTCGTGTCTTCATAAATAAGACTAGGCAATATTGTTCACGGAAACCGTTCGGTTTGTCAACCTTACCCCACCGAAACCTACATTAAATCCCGATGTGCTGGCAATAAACACAAATCCACCACATGTAAATATATACATATGTATATGCCCCAACTGGTCTAACTAGTCGCGTTATTGTTGCACAGATTTCATGCAACATCGCAGCCACAGTAGCCGCCGCCGTAAGTGCACATTTTAGAAACTGTTTTACTAGTTGCAGCAATTGAATTGTTACCATTCATTCAAAGACACATCCATCTTGTCGGATCCAGCCCGGCGGTCCGATGTGGCACCGCGCGCTGTCACTGCAGCTGCGATTGCCGACTGCTAACTGTCTCTGCCCAACCGCACTGCACCACAACTCTTCCAGCATCGCTGTCGTCTGCTAGCATTCGCTGAGGTTCGTTTGCATGCGCCGCCGTTGTCTTGTTCAAATAGTGGAACCAAACAGATGCAAGCAGGCCTCAGCAATTTGCAGTTATTATTTCGTTGCGGCAACCAAACTAGAATTTAACTACTGTCGTCGCATCTTCCATTCTTAATATGCCTCTGCAACAGGCCATTGCCCATGCAGAGTCGGCTATTCTTTCTAATTTCATCATCATCTCGCAAGCAAGGCAAGAGTCTTGATTACTGCCGAGTGGCGTCTGAGGACTGTCGCTCGATGTGCGTGTCGCGTTCTAATGGCACGATCTGGTAAATGCGTCCGAAATTGTGACCGTTGCACGCAAACTGGTCATTTTCGTATTTCCACGCGTTTATTTGTGTTGCTAATGTGTGGCCCATGGCGCAGGCGCAGGCGCAATCACAAGACGCCAAGAAGCAGCAGAAGCGACAAAATCAGAATAGATGATGGCCGTTTGTGAACATTATAACTAAATTTGCTTGTTCCCGCAAATATTTTCTGTTTTTTTTTCGTTTTTGTTTTTGTTTTGTAAAAGTGGCTTGCAACTAAATGGCTTGCTTGCCATTACTCAGTTCAGAGGACATTGAAGAAAGCCTCTTTGCTGCAAATACCATAGTTTATGAACAATACAGGTCCACTAGTCCCTTAGTCTCTTTACACTTCAAGTTCGAGTCTCTGAGAGAATGCGTAATGGAAATTGTTTCAAAATGTTTCACCAAAAATCCAAGTTTTACCCTCGGCAATATCGGTTTAACCAAGTGCGGCGACAACTCTGTGAGCCACTTGTTCTTCTCGTGATATAAAAACAACTAACGGCCATATATGATATAACGGAGTTCTACAATATATAAATTGCGAAAATATTTTTATTTACTAAACATCACAAACTCATCTGAAACTGCACGGACATTTTTCCAAATTAAGTGCACCAGATGCTGCAACGTTGACAAGTCCAACAAGAATTGCTCTATGCCGAATTTGGTTTGAGAGTAATAACTCGTTCATTTAACTTATTTTTTCGGAGGGGAACGGCATTTGGGTTTTTCTGGTCCTTGCAATGCTATCCCGCTGGCATGGTGAGCGTGTAAATATGTGCTTCAATGGTCTGAATAGGTATCCATCAAAATCCGTCATTGTCACCGTCACAGCCGCCTGTTGGTCGCGGCAGTCAAATGTCAAACCGTTTTGGAGTCTTCGAAATTCAACCTTCACAACCTGCATCCAACAACTGTTGCCACATTCAATCAACTACAGTTGACATGCTCAACTGGCAATCCACATAGACATATGCCTGTATGTATGTATGTAAACACATAAGCGCTCGCATGCCTTCACTTGGTTTATTAGCAAACGTTTTGTTAGGTGTCAGAGAGGCGGTGTTCGTCTAAATATTTCTGACACATGTCAAATTCGTTCTCACACTCGGGATGACGTAACGTCGTCGGTGCGAAGTCAAAGTAGCTTTAGTTCTTGCCACATTAAGATTGATAAGGATTGTGTAATCGGGAGAAAAAGGTGATAATTCGAGTAAAAAAACAGTGTTGCATGTCACTAAACACGGCGCAGTTGCTTTTGCTGCGCTATCATGGGGTTCTGAAACACTTCTACTTTTATTTGCGATCAAAGGAACATACAAAAACAAAACAAAAAACGTTTCACTATCAGCTTCATGTTGAGGTCTTGTGGTGGCCCAAAGCGCCACCGCTCTAGCTTCGGTGGCAGTTTTGCCAGATTTGCCGAGCCGTTGCGCAACATATGGGTAGACCTCCAAGGCAACGAGTGGTACACACATTCAATATGTAGAGTGTAACCCAGGCGCAACGCTCGCCGGCTAACTAGTCGACGTCGCCAGTAATGGGGCAGTGGCGGTATTTGCATTTTTCGCTGGCGGTGCTGCGTTGACCACAGCTTCTTATCAATGCTGAAATCTCGACAACAGCAGACTCAGTCACTGCGGAACATTCAACATGCCAACGCGATCAGCGCGTGTGCTGCAGCAATACCACCGATCATTTCGATAACCAACACTAACACTAACCGCACACCAATAACGCTGTTGCCATCAATGCGTTGTGCGCAATTGTGTTGCAAGTTGCTTTGTAGTACCACGACCGCGACGAGGTAATGGGAAAACCTTGTTAAGCCATTTCTGAGGAGCAGGCAGGACGAAAGCGATCCGCGAACCATTGCCGGGCCACACTAAGCGACGGTCATGCAGTGTTGTCGCCAAATTCAAAAGAACACTATTCGTAGTGGTCGCCTAGAGCAAAAGTGCCGCAAACGCTTCCAAACCCATATTCCATACCCAACTGAGACTGATCTAATATAAATTTTACGCTTAGTTGACTTTAATTTTCTCTATCCTTTTCTTTGTTTCTACACGGACTAGTATGACTTAGGACCGCTGCCCGTGGAAGCATTGAACCACTTGCAGAATCTCTAAGGCACAATTCGCAACCTGCAGAAATCTGTTTGCTGAGCGGCGATTTCCTCAAATGAATAATTATCAAAGACAATTGGAAGGCCAGAGAGTCTCGTGCATCGAACAAGTTGAACAGGACACATGAGGTGCGGATCAGCCTTTGTTGCGCTTAGCGCCATGCGCTATCCACCTACACATACCTACTTACCTAAGGCGGGCACACAAAAGAGGTAGGCAAAAGGCTAATAATTACGGTTGTGAAACAAAGCAGCTGTTTTGTTCGCAAATTAAACGTCAGCTTAGCAGGACAAAGGACACGGCATAAGTAAAAAGGGCAATCTATTATCCCGAGGGCTTATACGGAGCACGATTAATCGCCAGAACGGCTGTCGAAGTGTGACACTCCGCACAGAGGCACTTGATCGACACTTGTCAGTTGACTGCTTCCAGATCCCTGCTTCCAGTCCCAAGCGATGGACACAGCTTCAGAGTCGGCAATGGCAGTTGCAGTTGTCAAACGAGCAAACAGCCTGTACATCAATTATCACAGCAGAAACAGTAACTACTTCAATAGTTGTTGCCCTTAATGCTTCGGCAATCCTTCGAAGGACTTTTAAACGGCAGCGCCATTTCATTAATCAAACAGTTGGACTTTCGCAAAAGAACAGGTACAATACATAGTACATATATTTCCTTTAGAAGCTGCCTTAGCGCCGCTCCGATCCCTTGGGCTGGTTCGTGGAGCGCCATTTGATTCACCTGTGCCGTATTCCTTAGCGATCACATCCTGTGCGGAGCTGCTGTGCCAGTATAGATTGCCACAAAACAATCGCAGAACGACAATGCACGAATAGCCGCCCATTTTCCGGCTTGGCGGTCACAGATGAAAAGCGGCTTTCTTGGAACTCCTTTTCCTAGTCACGCTGATTGGTCTGCATTCGGCGCCCACCTGTGGCGCTCATGCTTGGGGGAAAGAGAGTGACGTGTGATGGTGGCGGATGGCGGTGGCGGTGGCGATGGCGCTGCTCTCCCGGTTCACTTATGAATATCACAAAATTAAAGTTGTTCTCAACATGTACACATATACACATACAAACATACATATGCCGATAACCAATCAGTTCCATTTGATTGGGCAACGATGACAAAGCAAGCGGCCCTTTAGGCTCTACTATGTGCATGTATGCACGTTTCAAATCATAATTAATAACAATCATTCATTATGGTTTACAACATTTTTGGCATTTTGCTCTCATGGTTGTGTTGTTGCAATGATCCGCGTAAAATTGTACTTTCATTGCGGCATAATTAACTCGTAATGCAATTGTTATTTTTTAAGGGCCGAGTAATAGCAGGAGGCTCTTCACATTGCCTTTGTTGGCCTGTCACTGCAAGAATTCTTCAAATTGTGACTTTTGTACGAAATCGATTTTCCACAGACATGCCTTGGGAGTGAGTGATCATATTTTGGACGGCGAACCGATCAGCTTTTTGGCGCTGCATTGCTGCTGAAATCGACCAATTCGGAAAATTTCATTCGATAAAGAATTATTATAGAAAATACATAGATGCTGTTAGAGTACTTACTCATCTTCAATTTTACATAGTATACTGTTATTTATAAAAGAATATATATAAAAGTAATATGAGAAACTCGCATTCCTAAAATGGCTGACATATTCAAATTCCAACTGATTTCTGGAAATCAACGCTCTGCTTGCTGGACAAGTACTTAAAGGGTACGCTGACTGCTTTGCATGTTTCCACCACTTTTATGATTTTAAATTGCTGCTAGAGAAAACATATACATATGTGTGGGTATTAAGCAATTATTCGTCAACCCTTAAAGTATAATTTAATATGGCGCGACATTCCATTATTTTCGGCACAATACATTAGAATCGAAATCAAAGGCGTTGTTGGTGGTTCAAACTCTCTTGTCGTGTGACTGCGGCGGTGGGAGTTAAAGCATGGCAAAATTCCATTTTTGTCAAGAAAGATTTGCATATGCACTTATGTATGTATGTACATATATAAAATATTGAGCTTGGGACAGTCCAAGAGCGTAAAAAACTTCTTCTTGGGTCACACAAATTCCTTCTAGTCACAGATGACAGAAAATTGAGAAATTTTCAAAAGAGACAAGCCTTCTTAAAAACATGTTTGACCTGCCGTGAGTGAAGCACCTCTCCAGAGTGTCAATCAAACTTTGAAATGATGCCCCTGATTGTACTCATGAGTACCAGTCAGTCCAGATATCCAGGATAACCGTTAGACCAGATTTACACAATTGCAACTGAATAAATTAGAGGGTGCTGGCCCTTCAGAGCTTTCAGGCACACTTAATGAAAAAATTATTTGCACAAAAACTAAAAATTTGAAAATACAATGCATTTCCCTGAGGGCTGAGGCCGTGACCGTGGCTGTTCCTGACTGTTACTTTTGATTTTGGGCATGGCTTTTTATTAATTTTGTCCTCAGTGCCATTTTCTCCTTGCCAAGCAATATTGGTCCAGCTCCTCTGCGCTATTGTTGTTGCTGTTAATGTATAGTATATACATTTGTACACGAGCACTCGTATGCAAATGAACACACGTGTGCACACACACAGTTTGAGCTTATGAGCGGCTCATTATGATTTTCACATAATGAATGTTGAATGTTGTCATTGCAAACGACGTCGAACCACCACCGAGCGATACGCCGTCGACAGGACACACACTCGTTCATCACCACGGATCATCAGCGGAGGCATATTCATAACAACCTTCGACAGCACAAACGCGGTACGGGCATCATCAACCCTGCCGGAGCTGTGGGTGCTCTCCAACCGAAGGCGAAAGGGTGATTTCCGCTGCTCGATCCTTGTCACACACACTCCCGTACATGTGGAGGACTTGTTAAGTCCTTGTCGGCTTCATATTTCAAGGCTCGTTCAGGCTGGCAAATAACAATGCGCGCAGCGACAACAAAAACAATACGAATATATGCGAAATGGCAAAGGATTACAAGTTATGAGTTATGAAAATGAAAATGAAAAACGCCGCTCAACGCGTACTTAACATCAGAATTAATAATACTAGCGCATCACACAACGATAAGCGTGCAGGCAACAACAACAAATAAAACAACAATGACGTAAACATTGCCGCCAAGTCACAATAAAGAGTACGACAATTCAGAGGTCTCACCAAGACCAGATTTATAACCACTCGCATCCCCCTTCCCATCGCTGCCCCGCATCATGTTCATATTCATAATTTTATTTGTCGCACACACGAGGGTTCGGAGGTATAGTCCAGTCGTGCAATCAACCCCTTTCTTGCGATGAAGCCACTGCAAGTGAGTGGATACACGTCACTGTGTTCATAATTTAACTCGCCCGGATTGTTTTTGTTTAGTGCCCTTAACGAATATTGAAATGGGCAGAAGTATGTCATTAACTCAGGGCTTTTTGTGCTCGCTTCCTCTTTGCCTTGCTAATTATCCTCCATTGATCTACATATATATTATACATATTTCAAGTACATATATGTACATATGTACATACACATATATGTGCAAGTTTGAGTTTACATGAAGGAAAGAGTTATGAATTGCGCCAAAACAAGGAACCAGACGCAAAGACCACGACGCACAAAAAGTTGAGGATTTCATTTAAAAAGTTAATATAAAAACTTAAAATCGTTTTCTAATCAACATACCAAGATCGTCAACAAAATAGATTACATCGTGTGAAGTTGTAGTTCGAAGAAGAAGTTGGAAGAAGTTACATAATAGTCTGCAAATATTTATCTGCCTTGGTCTTCGCATACGATAAATATGAAAAAGGTTGAAATTGTAAATAAAACGCAAAATATTTAATTGTGCATCAATATTTCTTTTGTCACCTTCAGAGATATCCCCACCAGATGTAATCAAGGATTTTTCCGGTCTTTGAAACACTTTTCATAAGCACTTTTTGGGATGGTCTTCAGCTCCTTCAACGAGTTTTGTTTTATCTCTTCGATCTTCGAGTTCCACGGAGTGGCAATTTCAGTTCGAGGAACAAGAAAAAATCACACAGAGCCAAATCCGGTGAATACAGTGGTTGATCGATGTAATTCATTGCGTTTTTTGGCTTTAAATTCGGTAACAATGGTGGCTTGATGCGATGGTGCATTATCATCGTGTAAACCAAACTCATAAGCCCATGTCTCACGGCAGTAATAATGCTCTCTATGAATGTGGGATCGAATTCGCACTATCAAGCATGTCCAATGAGACCTGTCTACGGTACTCTTTTTGAAAGAAAAACTTCAGCTTTATCGGAACTAGTCGAGCAAGCACATTTCATACCCAAAATATCCACCAAAATCATTCGAACGGACTCGCAAGAGAGTGAAGCTCTCTTGCCATCTCTCTAGGAGAGAAATTATATGTTCGATATTTTTATCCATTGTAATTACTGAGGTGTACCGACTTAAGCAGCTGCTGTAAAAAAAATCGCATATTTGGCATAGTAATTAAGGACAGTGATACCGAGTTTGCAAAATTCAATTTTTTGAAATATCATTTAACCGGGGAATTTAATTACAATTTCCGGGTGCTTTTTTGTCACAAAGTATATTTCCAAATCCACATGAACCAGATCTAACCCTAGTCCTAGTGAAGTTTCAACATACTTGCATTTGAATTTGTGAGCAAGAACTTAAATTTATATCAAGCCTCGCTGGTAGTGACCAATCGTGTGCGGATTTAATTGGCTTCTATATAATTCCAGTCACCGCAAAACAACTGTATGACTCTGTATTTTGTTATAGAAGTTTTTGTGATACTTAGTAAGGAAGACCTTGAGTCCACAACCGGATGATTTCAAGCTTCTATAAATAGCTTTATCTTAGAAATACTCGTAAATGTTTGTGTTTGCTTGCTCTCGTGAACAAAATTCTATAATTTAGGATTATTATTATTGATATTGATATTATTCATAAGGGCGTATAGAGTAGGGTAGAGATAAAGATAAAGAGTTGCACATCCCTATATCCCTTCAATCGGGCTGGAAGCTAACCCAAATAAAACTGAAATGGTTTTATTTACGAGAAGGATGGCTCGCGCTTTCAGCATGTTGACAAGATGAAATACCTGGGGCCTTTCCTTAATAGAAACTACTAATGGGAGCCAAATATTGAGAAGAGAGCAAGGAAGGCATCAGTTTATTAGTGTTGCTGTACACAAACTGTAGAGAAGAGACAAGCTCTATGAAACCGTAGTCAAACGAATAATGTTTTATAGTGAAGGGCGCCGAAAAGACTACACTAGCTAAGAAGCGTGAACGTGTCCAAAGAGCGGCCCTCTTCGGCATCTGTGGTGCAATGCAGACTACACCAACAATTGCACTTAATGCCATTCTCTATATCGCACCAATGGCTATTGCCGGCAGATGCATTGCTGCGAAAGCCACTATAAGCCTTACAGATGCTGGGTATATGAAACGATCCAAACAGGGTAGCGCAAAAATTCTCTCCTCCTTCAATTGCATCTGCGAAAACTTGGACCCCTGCGTCCCAAGAGTCTGCTTCTCTGCTCACATGCCAACGAGGGATGTGGACGAGGGATAAGAAACGCAGTGAACTGTATCACCGATGGGACGAAGTTAGGAGTAAAAGCTCGAGGAAAAGTCTTCCTTAAGGAGCTCTCTCTTAAGATTTGGCTTACGGTTATGGAACTACTGTTTTGTTTTACAAGCGGTAAGCTCGCAAACTGTGCGCTGAAAATTAGTCAAGTAGTGTCAGTCCTCACTGGAAATAGCATCAAGATAATTCAGACTCGTTTAGCTGCCTGGTCATAATGGATTGGCTAAGAACTGCAAAGCCGACGAGCTAGTAAGAGGGGGCATCCGTAAACTGCTCGCAACGGGGTACTTTGCCTGCGCTTGGCAAGCGTTGGTTGCCAACGAGCTCCTGTGAGGCTGCGATATCCTTCTAGCCTAGAAAAGTACACAAGAGCTCTACAAAATAGTGTCATTTTAAGTCTCTTCGTAATATTTTCCCCTTCATATTTTTGAATTCACCAAAAAAATCAAATTTTTCTTCTCTTTTAAAAATTATTAACTAAAATATATGAAAATACAATTTGCCTAATATTTAGCGAGGGTTCGCCTTTGTGAAATCTAGAGTCTTACAGATTACTTTAAGATTTTCTACACTATTAAATGCTCGCCGAAGTGCAGGTTTAAATACTTTTCCACTAATTTTAGATTTTTGTCGGTTCGACGAGTAACGATGCGAAGCCATATCCCTCTACGATCAGCGAGAAAATACTCTGCATTTCTCACAATTCAAAGTCAGTTTTTGATGAACTCCAATTTAAAGGATATTTCGAAACTCATCCGACACACATACCAACACATAAGTAGATATTTATGCAGGTACACTTCTATTTAATAATCGTTTTGATTAATGTCATCTCGCAGAGCAGAAAATGACAGAATAACATTGGCGTCAGCGGTCCTAACCTCTTTGTCTACAGCATTGTTCCTCATTACGACAAAACTATTGTCAGGAAATAATGACAGTCATTAGAAATTTCAATGGTCTCTAAAGGTGCATGTGTACATACAATGTATGTATGTATGTATGTATGTATCATGCAACTACTCAAAATTTCTCCTTGTAAGTGTTTAAAAAATACAAACGTCAAGCATATACGAAATCCATCAGTAAAAATCAAATTCTTCCAGACACGCACACACACATTCATACATATCTACATACATACAAACATACATACTATATTGAAATAGAAATTTGACGAATAGCTTAGCAGAAAATTACAGCATGTGACGGATCTGGCAGTGCTGGGCGAAGAAAGTCCAGAACACAAAACACAAAATAAGCGGAGCAAACGAATCGCCCATTTGCTGTGCCCTTGCCTGGCCTCTATCCTTAGATTGACAAACAGTCAGCAACGAAATCACACATTGGTAATTGTCTATCTCCGGTCCCTCAGCGCACCACATGCCGCTTGAATGCAACTATAAAGTACGCCGTAAAGTCGCTCTTGAGCGCGTCGTCGTTTCTGCGCACACCTTTGCATTTTCGTTAGTTGCTCGTTTCTTCACGAGTAAGGCCGATAGCGCTCTCCAACTGAGTACGTCGAGCGTCGCACGTTAACGCTCTGCCCCAACCTGTTAAAGCAAAAATAATAACTGATCGACAAATAATTTTCGGGGAGAGGAGATCATTCAAAAACGCTTCGTTGTGCAGTCCTTTCAGATTTGCCGCCTACACAATCGGCAACAGCAGCACGAAATGCGCTCGAAAGCAGAGATTAATGCATTGCACAGGATTTGACAACCTTTTGTTTTCCTGTTGTCCTCTTCGTTATTCTTTAAGAGTTGGCGGCAGGTACATTCCTGACGACAATTTTGTACATTGTCATTTCTGTTTTGCTTGTGAAGTTGTTCTAGAGTTTGGTGCTGACTTCTTGATCCTTCGCCTGCGCCAGAGCAATGTTGTTGTGCACACTCTCTGCCGCAATCCACTTGAATCGGCTGATTGTCATTTCAATTTCGACCTTTTATTGTTTTGTCAATTTCGTCAAGTGTTGCACGCTTGTCACATTCTGTCAATTTCATCTGTTTTGCTGCCATGTCCGTCCGCCAACCCGATTTTGGACGCTATTGTCCCTTAATTGGTTTCGCTGCTTTCTGTGCTCTTAAGTTGTCGCTTTGAGGCTCGAGGCGGTGCCTGCCTTGTGTGACAACAAGTGTCCTGTTCATATCTGTCATTCGGGGCGCAAGTGTATGGGTGTGTGTGTGTTTCTGACATTCTCGAGTGAACCAGCGACAGGTATTCTAATTGTCTTCATGTTATTTGGGTGCTCTCGTCCAATACTTGCTGTGACGACCCTTTCCAGAGCCGCTGCTCATTGCGTTCCTGCCACTTTCGCACTCTTGGTGGGGTTCCTTTTCTTATCGCAATATTTGCTTTATGTGCGTACTTTTGTGGTCTCGTAAATGCTCATAAACGGTTGTTTAGAATATTTATTTTTCGCTTATGAATTTGTTTTGATTTCTTTTGTGGTTCCTTTGTTGTGGGTATACAACTGGCACTGGGCCTTCGCACTACTTGCTCAAGAATATAGATGGATGGATGCATGTATGATGTTAAGTACCGCACAATGAATTTTATTATCTTGCTGCTACGAATGATGAGGTGTTAACTTTTAAATATTTTTATGCATCATTGTTTACAAAACAATTAACATTCTGCCAAAGCGCTGCCTTTCGACAAATAAGACAATAAATGCTCTGAATATTTTTTGCTCTTAATGTTATTTGTTAAATTAGACTTAATTGAGATATGTTCCGAGAACTCTTCTCAAATACATATGTATGTGTTTCAAATTTCTACGCGTTTCTCCAAAGGTTTTTTCTACAAAATGCTATTTCTGGATGTGCCAATAATCCAATAATTTTTAATATTAAAACACAATACGAGTTGAAGAGTCAGCTAGTATTTATTACTCTCAAATCGCAAAGGCTTATTGCATACGAGTTATGAAAAACTCACCGCATAACTATTATTCAGTGAGTAATAAATAAAGTTATAAATTACTCTTATTTTGAAAGCTAAAAAATAAAATTAAAAATGTAACGTTATCACGTGAGGAAAAAATAAAAATTTGGAAGATTTCGACATATTTGTGCAGTCCAATAATATTTTCTATTGGTACTCGTATGTACATCACAAATAGTATATCAGACCCTTCCTTTATATTAATATTTTAGTCAAAAATTATGAAATAACTGTTATTTGGTCCCTGATTAAAAATGGTTCTGGAATCTGTGAATGTATGGTAATTTCCATCACTTCGTTTATTTTCTTATTTTACATAAATGATGCTCTATTTCAAGACACGAAAATTGGTTGAACTTTAGCGGAGGATTTCAGATTTGATATTTTGAACTACTCGATTTTTTTCATTCATAACTCTAGATATATATGTTGTACATATCTAAGCCTTATTGCGATATTATTGAGGAAAGATGTCACAAGGACAGTATTGTGCTTCAATATATATTTATGCTTTTTAATATGGGCCGAGAACTATCCGTGAAATTGTGCCTTTTTCTTCCTCGTATGTGAAATTCTCATAAACATTCTTTCTGAACTCGAAGACATGCCTCGTCAATAAAGACAAAAAGAAAAAAAAATATTTTGAAGGAGTCCCAAACTGTTCTATATTCCTGATTATCTTTACAAGCATCTAAAAATTTCCAACTGAAAAGGGAAGCTCCATTTTTCTTGAATTTCTTAAATACAAAACGAAGAACATTATATTTTGACTGATATTAAACATTTGAAGTCTTTCAAGTTTCAGTGTTCAAGGGATTCAGTCCACTGTCGATTCGTTAGGAGTGAAACCCACTGTTCTTCGGCATAACTGGTATTTAGCACGCTTAAGCAGTGCTAAAAATATGGCCCGGCTTTTCTGCATGTTTTGTTGTAAGCGACTTGGCGTTGTTTAGCAAATTCGAGATCGAATCATTTTCAGGTACTTTGTATGGTTATAATTTTTATTAGGAACGCCACAGAGGATTCTCTAAGTCTTAGTAGAAAAATATTTTGAAGTGCCTATTTGGAGTGTCAGGTTTGGACTGAAAATTCTATATATGTACATACAGTTAGTCACATAAGTAAGTATACACTAGGTATGACGGGATTATTCACCTAACAGTTTTGTTAAATAACACAAAATAAAATAAAATAATGCTTTATTTACTCGAAAGAAACGTAGGGATCATCTCCAGTACAGAAATATTTACAGAATGACTAAAATAAGTTTTTTTTTGAACTTTATACAAAATCTGATATAAATTTATATCACAAAAGTAAGTATACGATAGATTAAGTGGTAGAAAAAGTAAGAAAAAGGCTGTATTAAAGTTATATTCTAATACTTGGTTGGATAACCTTTAGACTTAATAATAGCTTTAAGTCGTGATGACATTGATTTCACCAAGTTTTGTGTTACTGCTGGCGGTATTTTATTCCACTCCTCGTCAAGGATATTTTTTAGCTGATCCTTATTTTTTATCGAATGTTTACGTACTTAACGCTTTAAGTGTTCCCATAAATGCTCGATAGGGTTTGTATCCGGTGATTGTGGCGGTGTTTTCAATTGTTTTGGCACGTTATATAAAAGCCATTCTCGCACAATATTCGATGTATGCTTGGGGTCATTGTCTTGCTGGAAGATGAATGACCCCTCCATGTTCAATCTAATAGCACTTTGTTTTAAATTATTTTTTAAAATGTTTAAATAACCGTATCGATCCATAGTGTTCTCAATAAAAACCAAATTACCCACCCCTTTTGATGCCATACACCCCCAAACCATGACCGAACCCCCACCATGCTTAACAGTGCCAGTCATATTCTTAGGATATAACTATGCGTTAACTTTTCTCCATACTTTTTCACGACCATCGGATCCACATATACTAAATTTGCATTCGTCTGAAAATATGACTTGGTTCCAGAATATTTGGTCATGCTTTTCGTAATCTTTTGTAAATGCGATCCGTTTATGTCGGTTGACGGTACTCACGAACGGCTTTTTCCTAATACTACGTCCATGATAGCCAGCATTATACAATATACGTCGAATAGTTTGGGTACTACAATGTTTTCCAATCTCATTTTCCATTTCAGATTTTAATTTAGGGGCACTAATTTTGGGATTTGTTCTTACTTTGCGTACAATTAAGCTATTTTCCCTATGACTGAAGACCCGTGGGCGACCGGAGCGCGACTTATTTGCTGTGTTTCCCACAGTTTTATACTTAGTAACGATCTTTTGTATTGTAGCAAAACTTTTATCTACTAATTGACCGATTTCACGTAAAGATTTATTTTCTTTGTGATATTTTATTATCAAAGTTTTCAAATCGTCAGAAATCTCTTTTCCTCTCGGTGCCATCGCTGAAAATTATGTCATAAATTAAAAATATATATTTCTTCTATTGTTTAAACTCACTTTCTATTGTTTATTTAAATTGCTTGAACTTTTGTAAATCAAAACGAAAAATAAGATACATAGATTCACCAAGCAACCCACTCTGTATACTAACTTTTGTGATATAAATTTCATTCTCATCACCAACAAAGCCATGTGTGCCTAAAATTAACAGTTAAATTTGTGTGCTTATATAACCGCATACCAATACTCAAATTTTTTGAAAATTTTTTTTCGATTATATTTTGGAGAAATGCGTTAATTCCAACAATTTGTAAAGACAGAGCTGGTGTATACTTACTTATGTGACTAACTGTATTTACACATCAATAGAAATATGCTCCCATTGTAACTAGTTGCAATTTTCAACCATCCAGAGCCTCATTTAGTCACATTCTATTATCAAATGGATTTTCTTCTTTTTGTACTGTAATCAGGTTTTATTTAGTCTTTAGAGTTAATTGTGAGTCTTAGAATACTCAAACATTTTAACGCCCGATATTCCATACATATGTACATATATGAAAACATAGAGTTATTTTATTTAATATTAGATACATGTAACTGTACATAGAAAACTCTGTCCACTATTATTATTAATTTTCTAACGAGACACGCACTTGCATAAGCCTCACAAATTATGAACTCATCTCAGAAAGACAACAAAGCTAAGTAATTTCCATAATTTTTGTCCCACAAGGTGCTATTCAATTAAAATCCACCCCAGCCTAGGACGGACAGTTCCCACCGCATTTTAAATGAGTTATACCAGTGTTTCATATTTCAGTAACATTAATTTCGTTAATTTTCGTAATTATCCGACGGCGACAATCCGCTGACCGCTGCAGGTTGGCATTAAATGTGCGCGTCAACGATGCCAATCACTTTGTCTTATGCTAATTTAAATATTTTAACTTCTCTCAAGTGGAACCACTAGTCAACGCTGGTGGTGAGTGCCGATGCATAGCCCCCGGAACGCAATGCACGCCACTTCGGGTACCGTAGAGATAAGGATCGCATGCGATCACTTTAATGCCGTTTGTACACAAACAGACACGTATGCCGAGCTCGTTCTGTGAGAGTCCGCCAGTTGACAACGAGTCGGGTGACATTCACGCACGTCACGGAGAGGATGGGGAAGCAGTTAGTTTGACCGAGGCACTGCGACCACTTGTCACTTGAATGTTCCAATTTATATTTCTTACATATTTACATGTTGTTATTGTTATATAATTCAAAATAAAAATTTTGATAAACGAGGTCGATATATTTATAGGTAAATACTCATACCTAGCTTGTATGAAAAGCGAAAAAGGTGTATGTACATACATATGTAGCCCTCCAAGTACTTTTCAATTAAATACATATACATATGTGCATGTGTGTGGGTTAGTGACGTAATTACTTCAAAGCGGTTGCCGGCACCTCCCCCCTGCCCCCTGCTCATTAGTCACTGCGCGGGATACGCTTTGTTTGGACCACAAGCCCGCATTACGCTCATTTGAAGATGTGTTCGTGTGCACTGTGTGTGTGTGAGTTCTCCCAAACGTAAGGCTGAGTGTGTGTAAACAAATACTTGAGAGCCAGTACCGTAGGGATGATCCACCATAAAAATGAAAAATGTTCCATGTGCGAGGCGTGTGTAATCGTGTTTGTGATCCAATGTAAATACCGAGGATTGTTGGCGGTGAGCACATGGGTGTGCGTGTGTATTGCTTTTTGTTTCGACACAGATAGACGCGCAGACAATTGCCACAGTTGTTGCGCAGGTCCTGCTTACCGCATGTTTGATTATGGGACACCGAACTGGCGCAATTAATTGTATTTCATCTTTGATGAATTCGTTCCAGCGCAGACGTGAGATGATCGTGCCCCTGATCACCGGCCGAGCTCGAATGCCCTTGAAATCAGCGGCGTAACTGCTCTCGGAAATGGGCGAGCACCACCGAAGAAGAAGCAGAGTAGCAAAATGAAAGCATATCGAAAGTACAACAACGGAAAACGAAGCGAGAAATAGACACAATCGAATATGTATCATATATGTACATACATATATATTATGTACATATGTACATATACATTCATTGCCACATGTACATTTATTTTATGTTAGACCTATACTAAAAGCGTGATAGAGGAATTACTAAGCAGATATTACAAAAATAACAAATGCAAAACAACTGTTTCCCAAATGCAAATACATAGACAAGACATTGCGCCATTGCATAGCACTAGTGATGCACCGATGCCTGCGACAGGATAATGAGAGCGACGACTCAACACCGTAGTGTCAATTGTGCCATAGTGATTGTGTACAAGCCTTCCGAGAATTCTTCCGTTCTGCGAAGAAATCAGCGACTTGTCAAATGCGAGTGCGATCCATGCGATGACCGTTTTTCCTTCATGAGCCCCGAAATTCAACAACTGTTATTGATCCTGAGCAAACAATCAGCGGTAAACGATCAGTAAACGGAGACGAACTGGTCTCGTGTGGCAATTGGCACAACGTTACAATTAAGGTTGTGAATAGCCAGAGCAAAATGACGGCGTCGACAGTGATGACGTAACGGCAGCAGCGAAAAATCACATGTCTCGCTTGCCAATATGTGTCCTCCTTGCAACTTGCCGAAGGAAGTCGCCGAAATCTCCATATCCTTATCACAAAGACGGCCTGCCCTTTGATCGAGATTGTTCAACGCCAAAACTGAGATTTGTTTACTCAATACGCGTCTACAAAATACACACACATCCTCGAAAACAAGCGATCAACACACATACGCACATATGAGTGGATTTCTATGTACATACATATGTATGTACCTACGCGTGTACTAACGTATATGTACTAAAATTTGTATGCAAATACGAAATCAGAGCGATTACAATGTTTGACTAACCTTGTCGCCATTGCGTGCTCACATCCGAAATTGTAGTCGTATGTCAAACAGTGACAAAGAAAAGGACATTTACCAAACGAAATATCAACTAAATGATTTTTCCAGTGAATCGCCAAGTCTCCCTAATCGTGGCTTACTCAGTGATAACAGCGGATAAGGATACAAACAAATTCATTGAAGAAATTATAAAATAATCTGCCTTGGCCAGTGGCCAACAGCATTCCTTCGAATGTGATCTCGAAAATCTTCATAATCACGTCAATATGTATATTCTCAGAAACTTGTGTACTACATGCATATATCTACATATATTGTATGTATTTAGATATTCAAATATCAGATAAATATAGAGTTGTAAATCGTTCAATCGTTGAGAATCTCAAAGAGTTATCGAGTTTCTTATATAATAGTTTATTAGTATAATCCACCGGATGTTCAAGAACGCTGATATTAGTTATATGGGGGCAAGTTTTAATCCGATTATTTTCATAATTTCTATAATATACATATCTCACACTTTGACCGACATTTTCGGTAGAAAGTCAGCCATCGGCTCCGGAGTCCACATTTCCGGGATCTGGAGGCTTTATTTATGACAATTTTAGTTTTTTATTTTATTATTATTATAATTTTTTTATTTTTATTATTTTAATAAAATAATCCAAAAATGCGCGGCACTTTGGAAGAGAAAAATACGAGTGCAAAATTTTAAATCGACATTTCAACACTGAGGAATTAGTTAAACTTAATAGTGTCGAAAATATCAAAAAATTACTATATTTTTCAAAACGAACCGTTGTTCTGTTTCGCGTTTTTTTTATTGTTAAGGCCAACGTCAAATTCCAATAATTTAAGTTTTTATCAAGTTATATGACAGACATCCGCGTATCAATTCATTCGATCATTCTATCTTGATATACGAACATAACCTTACTGCTATATATCTAAGTATGTATGATGTATGTATATGGTATACGTATCATTCTAAGGTGGAATACGCAACTTTAACCTCTTTACAACATGTTGCGAGGGTATAAGCACAACATTATATATACATACATATGTATGTACGAACTGTGCATTTCCAATTTTTCTCCAAATTCATAACTCTGTGTATGTTCATAATCCAGCCCGTTTCTTCTCTCTTCCATTTACGATGTGAAAATCTATTTTAATTTACAGCAAACACAAAACGCCAAAAACAAAGGAGCGACAACCGACAGAGAGCAACAAAACGAAGTCGTCCGAAGCTGCAAAAGCATTCATTGGAATTGAATTAACAATTACAGCAACCGGTTATTGTTGGACAAGTGGACACAGCACAAAAACAAAAACAAACTCTTTGAAAAGCCATTGTGGAAATGCACGTGGAAAAGGGTTGTGTTATTTAGAACTGACTCGGGTCACTCGAGTTTGGGTGGAAAACGTAGATGTCAGTAAAACATGCAATTGCAAAAGCAAATATGCGCAACTCAAATACATAAATAATATGCGAGGTCTTGTCTGTTGTGGCCTGTATACGTTGTAGGGAAGAGTGTGACTACCACTTGCAGAATCGTTAGTCTATATCACCGCTAAAGTCACAGCAAAAGACACAGTGAAAATTTCGCGCCGGCTTAAAGCTTCCAAAACTCGCCACTTGTCGGCGTTGCACCCCGACGCTAAGACACGTAGAGCAAAATAACAAAAGCTCAACCAAAAATTGATCATGCTAAGAGTAACGACGGATACGTTATAGTTTATTGGAACTGCATTGTTTGCTTAACTATAATCGGGATACATCGGTCACTTTCAGAGATCCATGTTCTTCGGCATGGCACATTTTGGAATCCTATTCTTTTAATTCTAAATCATGAAAACGAAACGGTAAATAATAATAAATAAGGATGAAAATTATTGGTGTTCCTTCTTTAACCGTCCCATACGATCCGTTCTAAAAAAGCCGTAATTAATCTCATCAAATTAACATAGATATTATGTGTTCGGGTATAAGTTTACTCATCCATAAACTCAGAAGATAGTACTTTTTCTTCTTTACTGGCGGCGTAGACACCGTTTAGGCGGTTATAGCCGAGTTAACAACAGCGCGCCAGTCGTTTCACCATTTTGATATATGGGGCCAGATGGAGATTCCGAGCGAAGTCAAATGAGTTACGAGTTTACGAGAGAAAAGTTCTGCGGAAGATTTACGGTTTTTTGCGCATTGGCCATGGCGAATACCGCATTCGATGGAACGATGAACTGTAGGACATAGTTCCTCGATTTAAAAGACAGTGGCTACGCTGACTAGGTCATGCCTTCCGAATGAACGAAAACACTCCAGCTCTGAAAGTTTTCAACGCAGTAGCCGCCGAGGGAAGCAGAGGAAGACCTCCACTCCGTGGGAAACACCAGGTGGAGAAGGAACTGGCTTCGCTTGGAATCGTACAATCTCAGAACATATATAATGTGATACTTTGAGAAATACATATTGTAAGTTGTGTGTGCCCATTTACTTTTTTCACCAAACCAAATGTTGCTAAGTGCAGAATAACTACCCAGGATGGCGTCCCCAGTAGAGCTTTATATATACATACATATATAGTAATTAGCACAAAACTGGCTAGCATTAATTCTAATCCAATAGTCGTTATGGTACGGTAGTAAGAGAGAAATATTTGAAATCAAATATCAATTGCAACCGGATTTAGCACTGCCTTAACAGTTGGAATTGCTTTATTAAAAAGTAAGGTTTTCATTCTAGTCCTCCAAGATCCATATAATTTTGCAAGCACATAGAAGTTTACATCCGCGAGCCGAAGCCAAGTCGAAGCCAAGCCGAAAATCCCGTTTCCCTTTTAGATCCGAACTTAATTAGGTATTTAGTTTAAGCATAAAATTTAAGTAAAATAGATTTCTTGCAATGTAAATGCTTTGTCTTTAATCGCAAACGTCTCTCTACGAGATGAGAAAACTTTATTACTTGTGTTAGTGAGAAACACCACAAGGGCTATTGTTCGTATACACGCCTAAGGATGAACGCTCGAAATATTGTACAATATATCATTCGCTCCCAAATATACATATGCATGTACATATATTTAATTGTTGAACTTGCACTTTCATTGTTTTTCGTTTAGCCACATTCCATGCACATTTCCTTTTCCTGTTGTTGCCGCCATTCACAATCTGTTTGTCATGTGCTCCCTTTGCATCGGTTGCGCTTTTGTCGTTTCACCGCTTCGTCAATTCCATTGTGGAAGCTTTCTAACCCACTGGAAGAGCCGCATCCGATGTTTAGCTGACGCCAAACCTATTTCTGGCATGTTAATCACCAATCAATACTGAAAACCATTTCCTTGATTAAAAATGTATCCCTGCTCGGCTGAGGGGAATGCGTGACGCGCCGCCACCCCTTCCCAAGTTCCTAAGTGACTGCAATGCGGGTCAATATTTGCAGTTCTGTCAATGCACAAACATATGCTTACATACAGACATGTGTGGGTATGTGTGTGTGAATTAGCAAGCTCAAATCCTTAGGTCAGAGAATTTATGAAAATATTCACATAATACATACCTACATACATATGTATGTTTCATATGAACATTCGTACATACATTCAAATACATACTATATGTATGTATATAAAGCACAAATCAAAATCTGCAAAAATGAATAACGGTTTCAATATTTATAAAAAATTCAGCGCCGGATGCTGGAGACATGTTCGGTCGGATGGTCCACTAACTATGAATGTACATATGTATGTCTGTATGGGGACGATTAACAATGAATTTTCAAATGTAAATTTTGTAAAAAATAAAAAATATTTTTTTATAGTTTCTCATCCATTTTGGAAGCAAGTATACTTCGCTTTAAGGCATTTTTCGAATCAAAGAAGTTTGAGTGGCTTGAAATGGGGAACTTAAGTTCGAATGTTCACAAGTACATACATATGTATCCAGTTCATCCAAACACACACACACAGACGCGTGAGATTGAACACGCACACATACATACATATGTGCATACATAATAATGTGACTGCATGCCCCGAATTTTCGAGCATGCGACAACGATATCCATTAGTGGATGACGGCGTAAAACGGCGACAGCGATGACTGTGTCTAGTGAAGCCCAAATCGGCGTTGGCGACGACGTCTGCGGCGACATCACATGTGATTGACAGGCAATGACAAGTGATTTTGTTGCTATTGTGCAGCCCCAACGCTGCGGACCCCGTATAGTCCGAGTTCTGTATTCACCTCATCGCTCGAGACTAATTGTGTCGTCAAAATACAATTTTGACATTATTCGCTTTTAAAAATACTGCGCACACCAGCGCCGCCCTCACCCATGGGCACCGGGATAAGTACCTTCACGCCTGCTACCGAAGGAGCCATGTACGCGCAAGTGTGCTCACACATACGGAGAATGACGATGACGATGCTGTTTGCTTTTTGTCAACAAGGCACAAGGCTGCTTCGGCGCATTTAATTAAATAAATTAACATTTGCCGCATTTTTCTTTGCTTTTTTAAGTGATTTTACTTAAAACATTTGACAATTATGACAATTTGACACTCTGTCTTTCAAAATCAGCCATTGTGGTATTTTGTTTGTCATGGATTTGTAAATGTTTATGGAGTTTTGTCATTTGGCGGCTTCGACTTCAGAATTCTTGACAGTTGTTTGTGTGAATGCTCAACTTGTTTCCATAAAACATACATGGATGCTCGTGAATCACCGAATTAGGCTACACTTGCACACACCTAATGACATTTGACGAAACGACTTAACTCGACTTTGTAGTTTTATTCCCTCAAGCTGTAAACGGGTCACGGGAAATGTGCCAATAAAAACCAAAAACTGATTTCAAATATTTATGAGAGATCAAATAAGCTATAGTATAATTGAATGGCAGAATGCTTGAGTCGAATAAGTTGTTTTGTCAACACCCCACAAATATTTTGCAGATGTATCAAAATCTGAATTAAATATGACTCATTTCTGTTGCCGAAACGAATTTACGTGTATATGGTACTTTTTCTACGAATTGTTGTTTACATAAGAATGTACAACTTTTGGAGCAGTTTACTTTTTCATTTTATGCTCTCTAACATGTGAACTTATTGGCGAGACTAATACGCAGACCACGGCGTTAGGCATTGCAACATTTTAAGATCTCGTATTTTACTTTTACGACATTCTTTGCTGCTGCCAGGCACAGAGCAAACAAAAAATAAACAAAACACCGCCAAAAAGTGCCCACAATGCGCCACCTGCTCTATGTCAATTGGCGCCTCTTGCCGTAATAGCCAAACACTCATGGACATAACACACACAAACACATACCTAAACATACCAACACATGTGCACATACCTATGTATCTATATGTTATACCTATATGCATAAACAGACATACTTACATAAGCATTGATCAGTCGTCAGCGCTCGGTCACATCCCGAAATAGGCTCCCCACTGAAAGACTACTGATGAAGGGGGAGGTGAACACCACAAAAAATCAGCAAAATGCACATGCCTACAAACTTTCGAATGAGTTTAATCGGAATCAAAAGAACATCGACGTCCATACATATGTATGTGCCGGGAGATACACCCGCTTGTTATTTACATGTGTATGAGTGTATGCATTTAAATCTATGTGTATCTTTTTTAAGAACTGAGGAGACAATTGCTGTATTCTTCAGCGTATTCATAAAAACAAGACGGTGGGCTGAGTCGAGGTACGCTCAACGGGGCAAGTGGTTTATGGCGCAAAACCGCCGACCGTCGAGTAACTGGACTTTGTAGCTGGTCCGTCAAGCGTCGGTCTTTTCTAATAGGCAAGTATGCAGGTTGTCAGCTTATTGCAGCCGTCACTTGACGCGCCACCAAACAATAATCGCACCGACCAACCATCGACCAAAGTAATCCGTAGCAATAATAACAGCATTAGCCCTACGAGGCCACAATCGTACGGGTAATTATGCAAATGAGGCTCGCAGCTACCAACGAAACTTATGTTTCAGCATCGGCCCAGTTGCTTATGCTCTGGCGGTAGCAGCGGCCACGTTGTTGCACCCAATAGTTGGCATAAGTGCAGCTTCTCTATTTCGCTAAGATACTCGCATTAAATGATTACCATAAATATATTTGTACGCAGTTAAGACTGGAACTTCCAGCTAAAATCCAACTATAGAGAATAAGCACAGACTTGTACCAATTATACAACGACTTTCTGATGACTTGTTTTTGCGATCAGTGCTTTGCTCCATATTCCGATTAAGACTTCTGTTTTGGGCTATTCATTCACCTAGTGGTATTTTTCTGATGGTGGAGTGGTTCGTGACCAGTTGATGGTCCCACAGGGTTGCAACGCAACTGTGTGAGTAATTTAGAAGTTTTTCTCTCGTAGCATAAGCGTACACACAAATTTTCCGCTGCCAGAGTCGAAATTTAATATATTCTTAAATGGAGCTATAAAAATCATAATTCACCTGTAGAACTTTGTGTTTATGCGCCGCCTCGCGCATTATGGATGCACAGAATTTCTTAATACACCCCATTCCCCTAGCGCGCACATTTGCTTGGCGGGTCATCGTTTTTTATTTATAAACTTGGAAATTTTGCTATGAAAACTTTTAGTTTGTTGGGCCCTTCAAATTTTTACACCATATTGACCAAAATAGGAGGATGGTCCTCATCTGAAAAACAACCGAACAGCAGCATCCTCTTGAAAATAATAAAGTTCAGTTTCGTTTACATTTTATTGGGAATAAATCATTTATTGCTTCCTGCCATTTCAAGAGCCCACTTTTGTGTGGTCCAAAACGTCGCTGAGTAACAAGCTTTCTAATTAAGCTCATTGGAAATCGAAATAGAGATTATTGCACAGAAAGTCGCTGTTTAAGCCACAAAAAACAGACTCTCACAACATAACGGTCAGCGACCCGATATATCAATACAGGGTTTGTCCGGAAAGTAATAGGACTGAGTCGAATTAAAAAAATGTATTGAAATAATCGTTACAACTTTTTAAAAACTTTCAAAATACGAGGTATGACAATTAAGTAATGGGACTGATTCCATAAAAACCGTATATTTGAAAATTATTTTACAACTCTGCCATCCCCTTTAAAGTAGTCCCCTTGGGCAGCTATACAGCGATTCTAGCGCGTTTTCCATGCTTCGTAACATTTCTGGGACGATTCGACTGGGATGTTCGCGAGTACCCTCGTCACGGCCGCCTGGATGTCCGTAATCGACTCAAAATGGGTTCCTTTGACCACCGATTTTGTTTTAGGAAACAAAAAAAGTCACAGGGTGACATGTTGGGCGAATAAGGCGGCTGTTGCAACACGGCGATCCTTTTAGAGGCCAAATACTGGGACACGCTGAGGGCGGTGTCGTTTTCATCTTCATCTTGCTCATGCGGACTTTTTTTGGGCGTGGGGCGCGCGGAGACAACCATTGTGAGCTTGGGCACGACTGGGCACGGCTAAGAGCACTATCACCATACACTCTTGCAATTTTAGCGTACGTTTCCGAAGCTGTTTCGCCCAATCTGGCGCAAAATTTTATCGCGACGCGTTGCTCTTGATTTCGATTTTCCATTTTCGTGACGAGCACTACAAACACACGTCTACTCAAATTGAAGCAGCAGGCGAACTAAACAAGCTAGAGCGATGGTGCATATGTATATCAATGGAGAGGGGAGGGATGCTGGAAAAAGAGAAAGGGAATTTCAAGGTCACAGGTTTACCACAAGCGCGGCAATAAAATCAGTCTCATTACTTAATTGTCAAACCTCGTAGGCTACTTCTGCGCCGATGTAGAGCTGCCAGCGCGATTTCCAAGCATTGAAGGCGCCACGGAAAGCATTCTCCGGAACAGCCTTGAGAGTCGAGGTGCATGATGTCAAAATCCTTTGGATTCGCTTTTTTGGGCGAAGAGACGCCGACTTGTGCCAGTCTACAGAAGATTACCTCTTGTCTCGGGATCATACTCAAAGATTCATGACTCGTCACCGGTGATGACGTTATTCAAAAATTTCACATATGTTCAAATTTTCCTGGCACACTTCCACTCGCCGCAACCTCTGCTTAAACGAACGCTGCATTATCGGCTTTCACCATTCACAGAAACACGTCGCGCGAAAATGTTTGTCCTGGCTCTCCAAGTGCTCAGAGACAAGTGACCAGCCGCTCGTTCGTCAGCTAGGAATGCCCTCTACCGAAGCCAGTCGGTGCACGCACGCTCCGAAGTACAGTCGCGGCAGAAGAAAATCAGTCCTATTACTTTCTGGACAAACTCTGTTTGTAGAGCGCAGCCTGAAAATGATTTGGTTCGCTCCCAAAGAACAGAACTTTTAACCGACCAAGGACTGCTATCTCAGTAGTACTACGACATAAAGTTGGTTGCATGAAAAAGTAACAATATTACCACCGGTCTTCCAGCAAGAGACAAGTTTATGACGAACATCAAATTTTATAAGCCATAAATGTGCTTGTGAACGCCTTTCTGCTGCGTGCACACGATGAAGTGAAAGCTCATCCCTTTCGCCCACGAACCGCCCACATTCGGCGTATTTTCGATTTCACCTAGCGAAAAACAACAAGGCGACAAAATATTTGTTATTAGAATATCTACTCCGCAATGACTACACAATACAAAATAAAGCTTAGCACTGAGCAGACGAGATACAGGTTAAGGGTTCAAAGGCAAGGCGTTTGCCATATGGCCAAAAGTTCTGCAATTAACCATTAGACACTCAGAGACACTGAGTCTTAATGCAATTGATGGGTTGTGTTTGTATGAAAAAATTGCACGCTTTCGGAACTCATTAAAAATAAGAACGCTTTACGACTGCATTGGGACCGCGATGTTGTCTAAAAGGGTTCATTACGACTTGGGCAGTTTAAAAAAAGTGTACTTAGCTCTTGGCTTTTCCTTGCACCTTTCGTGAAAAATGAAGTCGTGAAAATATCTTAAAAAAAGGAAGAGAATTCTATTTTATTATTATGTTTTGCGCTTTGTTTTAAATAGTGATGACTGTGGGCTTCGGACCCATAATCTTTTTCCAGCATATGTTGCAAAATAACCTAAAATTATGTCTTTACATCTTTTATACTTTTTATGCCAATTAGACTCGCAGGGCATGGCTTAGAACATATGTATCTCCCAGTCAATATCGATAACTAATAAATCACTATTTAAAGCAAGTAACTTTCCAAAGTCAGAAGAAAGTTATAGCCCCTTCGCCTTTGCTGGCATTTAACGCGTCTTCAATTCCTGTTTGTGCGAATATTCTATTAATTTATTTATAATTAAATGTCGCTTGCTTTGGTCACATTAAAAGTCGCATAAATCAACGAGGCGCCGTGTGGAGTGAGCAAAATGCGCGCAAACGAGCACTTACAGCATTAACATTCCACGACCGAGCGCGTTGAGAATCGATAAGGGTGAGTGAGACGTCTCCCTCTTCGCTGAAACTCAAATAAGATTTGCCTACGCTAAAGACGTTATGCTGTACCTTGTGGCTGCTGTTGCTGCTGCGAGGGAGGAGACAAAACTTTAAAGAAACCTAATTGATTGAAAAATTTATGCTCGGGGGTGTTGTTTTCGCTGCTTTTATTTTGTTGCTTTTCTTTCATCCTCAAAGAAAACGTTCTTTTTTATATGGTATTTTCCAGGCGCTTCTGGGCGTTTGACCTTTCTTGTTGCGCTTTTGATGCCGACCACAATGGCCATGGACAAAAGCGACAGCGACACAGTCGCCCTTCAGTGGCTTTTTGCTGACAGCGGAGCTTGCTGGGTCAGGGGAATGCCAGGCAGTAAGTAATAGATTATGATTGTAGATTTAACTTTAGTTCGTTGGATTTTTTCGGTTTATATAATTCATGTCCGTCGGCTAATGGCCTTATGTTTTGTCGCTCGTGGGGTGGCAATCTCTTATAAATCTGTTTAAAACACAAATTATGTTCTGCGGTTTTGTTTATTTGATTTACAAGTTGTTGTTAAATTATTTAAGCACATTTTGGCGTAAATCATACTTATTTAATTGCAAAACGTAAGCGACAGACTTTCAAATCCCGCATTCCATATTCCGTTTCATCACTTGACTTGCGGCCGATCTCTTCTCTCTTTCTCTACAAGTTAAATTTTAATTTGATTAATGTTTACACACGTCGTCGACATCGAAAGTAGGAAAGTAAGTTAAGTGGGTAGAAAATAGGGGGAAGGAAATTGAATTTAAATGCTGGAGACGACAGTTCATTTCCACTCGGACCAGGCAACAGTGTGTGGTAAAACCGAATCTCACTTACGAATTGGCATCTTAAGGTATCCAATTTTGCACAGAAGAAAAATCTTAAGAATCGGTCTTTCAATATTAATTAACCCTTCATTTAGATGGAGTTAGAACAGAGAACTTACTTGCTTTACGTCCTCTGTTTAGAGATGTGTTGTTAATTGGCCCGCTGTGCCTCGCAGAAACGTACGCCACGTTGCGTACAAATTGAAATTAAATTTGAATTTAAGCACTTTTAATTGTGTAGCATACTTTTAGGCACCATTTGAGTTTACCGCGTAATTGACGACAAGCGGGGTGGGAACAGTTTGAACAGGAAATACAAAACGGGGAACATGAAAAGAAGTCATTTGCGTTAAGTGCCTTCGGCTGGAAAAGCGCCGTCAGGAGCAGCGTTTAACTTGCCTCGACGGCTGCGGCACGATGACGCGCGATTGTGTTTAATTAGACGCACACAAACCAATTAATCAATTCGGAATTGCTGGCACCCCTATTTGCCAACTACGAAGTCGAAATTATGCATTTTTTCGAGATTCTCGTATGGAGCCCTTATGCCACCCGCCCAGGGTTGGCGCTGGTAAATGGCGTAAAGTGTCAATGTCAAAAGCGATTCTTTACGCTAGAAATACACCAGTCAACAACAACAACAATGGGTTAGAAATATAAATAAAATCTTGTTAACACGCCATTCATCACTTCGCACAGGCCCTCCTCACCACTGAGCCCTCCTCACTAGTGAGCGCGAAACGTGTTGGCATTTATGCTGGACTGATTTTGTTGCAATAACGACCCAAGGAATGCTCGTTACTCCGTTATATGCAATGTTTGGACGGAAGAACTTTGTTTTCTGCCTCTGGTTCCGTTCATATTTTTGTGGACTGTGTTATTTTTGCTGATGGTGTTTTCGGCTAACCTAAATTGGACTGCAGACAAATTGATGTCATTAATTAAAAGTACAAAATTACAAAAACTTAAGTGCGACGCATCACCCCTCCATTCCTCGCTGTGGTAAGTAACTCTCACGTACAAACTCAGCTGGGGAGTGGGCTGCCCAAATAACTTTGAGTTGTTGGGTTGGCCGAGGTGGACAAAGTTTCACGAACGCAGCACTTGGACAAGTATCAATTACAAGACCACAAAAGCAATTCACTCTGTGTGCTTATCAGACGATGCGTAGGCGAACGCGTTAAAGGGTTAGCGATGTGATTCAGTCGATACTTACTTTGTGACGGATATTTGATATTTCTTGATTGCTTGTTTGACGCGATTGCTCTGTGTCAATTATAGCTGCCTGACTGCAGGTATGAAATATTCTCTGTAGGTATACCTAGAAAAAAAATGCCATCAACACTCTCCAACTTATTTTGACAAATTTTGTTTTTATCTCCCTTTCTTAAGAATTCACCGTCAAATGGTAATTTCATCTCCTATTCGCCCAATTTGCATATAATATCCGGATCATCAGTTGACTAATCGCGCCCATTGACGAGCTGACGAGAGTGATCGAAAAGTGACTCCAAAGTATTTCAAACAACAATCACTTAAATGAAGCCACTTCTCACAAATAACTGTAAATCGATCAAACTAATGCACAACTGCCAAAGCCTAAATTGAAAAGCAACCTATGTAGCTCTGGCTACCCCCATGCATATACACGGTATTTCACCTGCGGCGATAACTCTCACATAAAACTGAGCTTCAACGGTAGTAACCCTTTTTTTACAAGAACTTGTCCGTGGAGACACCCACAAGTGGTGAACAGCAGTTATCATAAATAAAATGAGAGCAAGCAAATGAAATCAACGACTCCGCTTCAGCACTCCTGGGCCCCTTCGGCCCTCATCTGGTGCGAACGATTACACTTTATCATTTGCCACGCCATTTATAGCCACTTTAAGGACATTTTGATTGTCGAATGGCTCGAGTATGTTAAGTATGCGCGCACAGAACCACACATTTTCTGGATTTTTATGGCGACCGTGGTGAACTGGAAGGGGGCGGACACTTGAAACCCAACCAACAACAATTGTTCGAGGCCAAACCCAGATTATGCAAGCCATCATATATTTATGGCATGTAAATGGGCATAATTTTGCCATCAGCTGCCAATGATGCTAATATATTTGAGCTTGTATGATGCTCATACTTTCTAGCGCCAACCTGCATACACACATATACACAGTGTTCACAAAAAAAAAGCAAAACTATGTAAAGGCAATAATGTAGGCAGAATTGACAACTTTTGGGCTGTTTTAGGCGATTTTATTAGGAAAACACCTTTCTTCTGTGGGCAGCGAAATGGAACAACTTTTTCGAATTTCTTTATTAAAAATGCTTTGATGAAAACGTGGAGCGCAACTATGTGGTGTGGTGCACACATTCGCATAAAAAGTATTTGCTTGAAATAATGAAAATATATGCGCTTTTGAATTGAGCCCTGCTTTTTTAAGATTACCGCACAGCTTACCATCACGCAAGTCCAGCACGTGGCCAGGGTTGAAGCAATGAAATTTGCGTAACTAAAATATGACAAACAACAGCAAATGTGAGATACGAGCGAAAAACCAATAAAGCATCGGTCATAAACAATGTTGTCGCGTGCTCCTGCCGACGTCAAAGGTTCCACTGCTCTGCGGCGCATTATTAACTTGTCATATTGAGATATAAAATGGTTCAACGCATTCCATAACTTTCTCTGAACTTTCGGCGGAATCCGTGATGGGCAAAAAAAAATCAGAAAAAGGGGCAGCAAATGCTGAAAAATTACTTTTGTACGCTTTGTGGCATGTTTATGCGCCCTCCCTCTGGAATGTCGTCGTCCCCGCCCTCTTGACAGAGTAAAGCAAATTTGTTGTCATTAGATCTACGATAAGCTTCCGACGACGCTCTGGAAGGATATCACGCCGCCACGGCAGTGGTTGGGCGGTGAGTTTTCTTTGTCATCAAAACGTTTTATTGAAATCTAAAATATAGCAAGAGCCAACAGTCAAATCGTTATTTCGAGCAGGACATTTCGTAATTGCAAAACCGCTTTCATGTCTACGGAGTCGCTTTGTTCGCATTAAGTTCATTCAATAAACTCCTCCAACCTCGTAGTTGGTTTCAACGCGACAAGGTCGGTAAGCAGTCACGGTAATTTTAACGGTTTAACGAGATTTTTTTCGTTTTAATTTTATGTTTAATCTAAAGATCAAATGTACTTAATTGGCTTGAAAAGATTCCATCACCAGTGGTAAATTACTTGATTAGTAAAGTACAAACCAGTTGAGGTCTACACAGTATACAAGCAAATGAAATCAAGAAAGGTAATCATTGCAAGTGTAAATTCATATATTTTTTATAGTGTTCCTATTTGATTGATTCCTTATTACACGAGGAATGCACCGTGGGCTTAGGTCTATTGTGGACTCTCCTAAATTACAAAGACCCACATAGCATAACGTCCAATATTCTGCTGGGTGCTAAGGAAGCGATTGACTAGCAGGTGTTCTCGTGCTTCAGGCTCCCTGTCGCAGAACCGGCAATTTACACAAGGAACTAGGCGCATGTTGTGTAAATGCCTCTTTAGCTTGCAGTGGCCTGTGTAAAATGCGACAAGTAGTCTGAGTTTATATCTAGGGATGTTGATTGCTTATTTAAATCTGCTGAGACTGTACCCCCATTAGCAACTTAGCATGTAGTTGTTGCCAATGCTACTCCCTGCCTACTCCTTCTTCCTTGCGGAGCTTTATGGTATGTAGACCCACTTCAGTGAAGGGTTCATGTCATACGATGTTAGTGGAAGCTGTAGAGCGGGCGAGCTCTTCAGCCATTTCGTTGCCGGGTATACCTTTGACCGGGCACCCAGATGAGGTGCTCATGGTTACGTTCCGCTAGGCTATTTAGCCGTTCTCTACACTCCTGCACCAGTAGCGATTTGATCTCGTCGGAGGAGACTGCTTTTAGTGCCGCTTGACTATCGCTAAGTACGGTTATACGCTCCTTGCGACAGTTGCGTTGGATGTTTATCTCTATGCACAAACTTATGGCTAAGACTTCTATCTGAAAAATGCTCGAAAACTTCCCATAAGTAAGGAGAGTTTTGGTGGTAGTTGGAGCCCTACCGAAAATACGTGATTATCGGTCCCACGATCATGGTGTACAGCGAGCCGATTACACACAGGTCAACATGCTGCTTCCACCGCAAAGTGGAATCCAGCGTGAGACGAAAATATTTAACCATGTTGATCATCTCTATCTCTCTGCCCATCAAGTGTAAGGTTCCTGAGGCCGGGCAGGGAGCTACGTCTCGTGAACAGGCGGAGGGTCGTTTAAGAAATGTTGATGTTCAACTCAACCCCACTATACCTCCCTTTTGCCAGGTTTAAACCTCTTTGTAATAGGTCACAGAGATTGTCCTCGAATTTACCTCTGGCTATAATAACAATGTCGTCAGCGTAAACTTGATAGCAGATCCCATTGACAGTTAGCAATGCTAAAAGGTCGTCCACGACAAGACTCCATAACAGCGGGGATAGTTTCTCCCAGATCCACTTTTGGTAAATGTACATGGAGAAGCTCGCCAAGCCCAGCAATCAACGGTAGATTCTAAGGCTGGGAAGAACCGAAAAAGATACGATATAAACATTCAGAGATTACCTCTCAATAGTGTAAAACTTTAAATCATTCTCTCGCACATGCATACGTAAATACATATACATACATATATATATATATGTATGAATTTTAAATGAAATACTTTTCTGAGAAGAAGAGGAAATTTCAGCATTATTTATCTTTTATTCGATCTAACGGTAGCTACAATAAATTCTACAACGGCTTCTGCTGCAGAAGTCCAAAATTTACAACTGAAATAACCGCAGACCACAGCAAACAACAGGCGAATAGCGAAAAACAATTTCACATTCATATTTCAAATGTTATGACACCCAGGGGATGTAGTGAGTGGCCACTGCCTAAGCTTTAGTACCTTTCTGGCACCCCACCTACCGCCCGCCGCCTCACTGGCGACCATTACAAATGTGCAACTAACGAATATCGATGTGAAAATGCCCAATTTTCGAGTGACCAAAGTGGCCGGGGCATCGCAAACGGCTGGCTGAACTCAGGACTGTCCGGCAAGGGAAAGAGCGCCAACTATCGCATACAACGCTCGTCCGTCGTGAGGTGGCACTTAGTATGCACAGCGCATTTGCCATATCATGACAACCAGCACAAACGAAACGCCCGAATGTAAAAAAGAATCGAAATCTACCGTCCCATTGCCCCTGGACGCACCGGTGGCGGCCCTTCAATACGCCAATATTTTAAATTCATTCTAAATAAATTCCGCTATATATTTTATAGCAATCGGAAAATCGTTCATGGCTCATCACTTTTATTAATCTTACGGTTCCCAAGTTTAAAATAAAATAACTGTACAAGATGACCGAATGTTTATTGTATCCGCTCATCGCCCATGAAATCCATGGAAAATATAAATAAAAGCTGCTGCTGCGGTTTCCGTCCCATTCCCAAACAATACCACTCTCTTATGTTAGCTGCATGTTGCAAATACATATCTACCGAGGGTACATACATAGGAACAATTTCATACATAAACACCTTTGATGGTGGATAAGAAGAGCACATGTTCCACAATGCGAGTTTGCGTTTTTCATGGTGTACGTGTCTGACCTTTTGATTTGCCTGCTCCACGTATGAAACCATTCTACACTCCTTAATCCTTCTTTCGTGGTCAGGCAGCATCAGAGTTATGGTTGCAAATGCCACTTTTTGCCATTGTGTGTATGTATGTGTGTGTGATAGTCGAATCTCCTCGTTTTACACTCTATTTTCAATTGCATTTTTTCAGAGAATGTAAAGTTTTTTAACCTTTCACCGTGGTTTCTGCGCGCAACACAAAGGCATAAGCCTTTTCAGTCACATGTAGCCCCCTTCACGTCATCACGCCTTACTCTGCTTGCTAGTTGGCCGTCCACAGCTAAAAAATTCCATTTTCATCGCTTCATTGCCGTAATAAGGCCAATTTATTGAATATTTCCCATTTTACAATGCTCTATAAATTTTCCAGGGTACTCATGACTTTTACTCCACACATAGTACGCTAAAGTCCACCGCAACCCTCAAAAGTGCCAAGTAATTCGGACACTTACTACTTATGTGTACAACACCAAGCCAGCCATAATTTGTTTATTATAAGCTTTGAATAGTTAACTGCCTCCTTTTGATACCTTTGTCCTCCTCACATTTTTTACAAATTTGTCCCACGCCCACCACACGCCTTCTGTCATTTTCTGTCATAATTTATGTCGCCTTGAGCTCTGCGACGCCACTTCCTGCTGCTTCTTAGCAATCAACGTCTCCTTAGTGTTCTCGGTGTCTGTGGTAAATTTGCCGTGCGAATTTATTAAAAAACCCAAACAGCAGCCAAAAGCAACAAAACTCCCCCTCTTTCACTCTCATGGCTGTTTCATTAATTTTGAGGGGTTGGAGCTGGCCTGCATGAGACTATTCCCAGGGGGTATCTTCGTGTTCGTTGAATCGGCAAAAAGCAACAGTGGCAAGCGAAGCAATTGTCTCATAATTTTTGTACTTTTGATATTTTAATGCGAATAATGAAATTTGTCTGTAAGTTCTGTGTGCATTATGAAGGGTAGCAAACGTTGGAAGGTACCCGCTAGTTCGCTGGTAATAACGTCACGGGGTCTTTTAAAAAATATTGAAGGAATAGGCTTTTACATACAAGAAGGTTCTAAAGTTTACTTAACATTTGTATCGTGAAACCATTATGAGGTTAATTTTGATTTTTGAAGAGATCAACAATTTCTATCCCGATAATTGAGCGCGTTCAATATAGAACGTTACTGATCAACTATGTATCTATTTATAAAACTATAATTTTTGAAGAGTTCCTATGATGATGAATACCTGTTGTTAAACTAAATACAAAATTCCAGCACAGCTTGATTGACAGATTCTCTGAAGTTAAGCCATCCAGCCCTGCGTATGAAGGGTTCTGAATGATGCACCGGAGGTATAGGAGAATAATAAACCCGCTCTTAATATATATAAAGTAAAACGATTTCACACGACAGAAGCTGTCACTGACAAGCAGACATTGAAAAACAACGGAACAGCAGCAACTACTTAACTCCCTGTTCGTGTAATATATACGAAGATAGAATAAAAAGTATTTCGAGTTCACGAGTCGACGCATACCGCCAAGAATTAGATATGACAGCAACCGACGACGTGAACATTTAGGCAATGATTTGGAAATCAGAGCCTCAGTTGAGAAGTTAGCTGGGAATAGACGGTATGTATTCCTTTTTCTTTGGGGATCACTGAGAAACTTAAAGCCATAATATATGTTTGCGCTTTCCCCATCAAATTTAGGAATTAAAATTGTTTTTTTTATGATAAACTTTTTAATATTAGAGAAGAGGAGAGTGTGAAGTTAAAAATATAATAATTTTCACAAGAGAAAAAAATTCAATAAGATTGAACTATAAGTATGATTCGAAGTTTGAAAAAAGCTTGATGGATATACAGGGTTTGTCCGGAAAATAATAGAACTGAGTCAATTAAAAAAAATTTATTCAACCAATCGTTACAATTCCTTAAAAACTTTCAAAATAGGCTCCTTCTGCTTCGATGCAGCGCTGCCAGCGCAATTTCCAAGCATTTAAGGCGTCACGGAAAGAATTCTCCGGAATAGCCTTCAGAGCCGAGGAGCATACTGCTTAGATCCCCTCTGTCGTCTCAAAATGCTTGCCTTTCAGCGGTCTTTTCAGGCAAGGAAACAAAAAAAGTCCGGGGGCCACATCTGTGCTGTAGGGCGGTATGGTAGCTGTTCATAAGAAAGGCAGTGTGTGCCGGGGCGTTGTCATGGTGTAACCAATCCAAATTCAATCGGCTGCGATGTCTTGTCGGACCCGATTGGCCCTTCGTTTGAGTCTCTTGAGGACTTCCTCGAAAAACTTGGCGTTGGCGGTTTGTCCAGGAGGATCAAATTCATGGTGCACGATGCCTTTGATATCAAAATTCAATACAATACTTTCGCTGCATAACTTTCGTTGGGATTATTTTTACTAATTTGGAGTCACAGATAAAATAGTTCACTAAGATACAGAGATCAGAATATATACAAAATAAAACTTAGACTCCTTTGACTTTCACAACCAACCTCTATATCTTCAAAATTACTCAAATCAATAATCCGAAAGAAAAACACTTAACCACTTCTCCGAATTCTAAGCTGCACAAACGGAACTCATCAAGGTGTTGCCGAAATCACTTAAAGAAATGATAATCGCTTTGTTTATAGACACACGGGGTAACGGCCATCGAACGCAGGTCTCGTCTTCAGACAGTAGATTAGCTCGAAATGGGGCGAATAATTCACCTGAAACGGGCGTGTGGACGAAGTTGGCAGCAGCACAAACGGAGGCAATTTCACAAATATCATAATGGGGTCAAATGTAATGTAGCCACACACACATGCACGGCACACATGTCGAGGCACTTACACAATCACGCTTATCTCTGTCAGCAAATGCTGTGGCAACAACAAAAGAACACTCAACGCGGAGTATCTGCCAAATCTAGTCGACCTGAGTAAGTTCAATAATCGAGCAAACAATTTGGGGGTTCGAGTCCTCAAAGTTGATGCCACACATGTACTTCTGTGTGTGTAGGTATGTATGCAGCGCTTGAGTACGCGAAATGAGTAGTTAAGTTACTTACCGATGAGCGCAAGGAAAGGTCGGCCGCGCGAGGGGGATTCGCAAGGATTAGCAAATAAACTCGCACCCGCACGCACGCACTTCGTGTGCCGCAAGCTGTGTGTGTGTGTGTGTGTGGAGATGTGTGGGCATGCGGGTGATAAGTATGCATGAGAATGCCCGTTGCGATGCAGGAAACCATATGTATTTTATTGCGAACGCATAGGCATGGAGGCATTTGTATCAGTTAAGTCGAACACCTTCACACACACGAACACACATACACACACCAGCTATGGCACTTGTAATGTGTACTTTTATTGCCGAACGTTTTGCACACTTTGCGGCCACAAAAAATGCGAAAATAAAAATGAAAACAACAACAAACAACAACTAGGAACCAACAATGTTCGCTCGTATCGAAGTCGAGTATTCGAACCCATATCCATTTTCGATACACTTAACGATTTCCCCAGGCCAAGCCGCCTTTTTCAATTTGAAGAACGGCAACGGAAGCACTCGAAAGCTACATAGTATAACAACAACACAGCGCGGAGAGCACTCGCTTTGTTGATAAATATAACCGCAATTGACTTTTAGTCCGCCAATTCATTTCAAGTTGCAGGATAACAAAGTGTTTTTCTTTATGATACCACTCGGACACCCACACACCAACATATTTATTTACACATACATACATATGTATATCGAAGATATACGGCTCATATTTATACCACATACTTGTCGCTGGGTGTGTGCGTGCTTAAATCAAAGTATTTCTTATTAAAAGTTTAGACTTACTTTTCAAACATACATACATACACATGTACACATCTAAATACCGTACATACTGCTCATTGGGGTCCACGCGAAGATAGTGTGAATTGAGTCTCATATGAAGGGTACATAAGTGCCGAAAAGTTTCGCCAAGATTAACAGAAGCACATGTCAATTTTGCTTGTAAAGAGTGTGCCCGTGGACCTTTTTCCCGCTGACTGCAGTAATTTAATAAAAAAGTTCCAATCGCCATCCCCGAAAACATGTGTCAAAAAACTTTGAGACGCTTAATTTGACATCGAGTAAACGTTTGGTTGGCGCTAATGCGGAGATAATGTCATGTTGTCCGTCATTTATTCGATGACCTTGATACAGCTAAGCCGACTGGTAACTGGTAACTGGACATGTCATGTACAACAACAGAAATTGTTGTAGTCACTAATTTTTTGGAAGGAAATGAAAAATTACCCAAATATGCACCATGAAATTGATGATAGCAAGCACCGAGGGCGTCTGTCTCAGGACCAAGGAAAAGCCAAAATGAGGTAACAAATGTGAAGAGTATGAAATTTAAGTGTGAACAATATCGCAATAAACAGTTGCTCATCTTCCGACTTCTCTGTGCCAAGTGGATTTCAGTTGCTATGATTTCTATTTAAGCTTGTCCTGTTATTTCTTATTCGAGTAGGGATGAAAATTGTCTACCTTTTGGCCACATCTTTGGAATTAGGTCACTTTGAAAAATATAGAAACAAGAAAAGCCGTTAACTTCGGTTGGACCGAAGCTAAACTTTCAGCTGTCGATTGAGAAAAGGTATTTCAACCTAATTTCCCAAAGAACAACTTTAAGTTGCCCACTTTGCCCAATACCGCTAACGAGTTTCTATTCTACTAAGCTTCTTACCCTGAATTTCTAAAACTTTTGGAAAAGTGTTGCTATCAAAGATGACTCCTTTCCTCCACGAAAATAATATACTTAATACCAACGCACCAATTCGGTTTTCGTGCTAACTGGCACTGTAGAGCAAGAAAACAGAATTACCAACGAAGCGTTCGAGCACAGAGAGTACTGTTCAACTATTTGTCTAGATGTGGCTCAAGGGGTGATAAGGTCTGGCATGAAGGCCTTTTATGGAAAATCAAAAACGTTCTATCTTACGAATTGCATAAAACTTTGGAGTAATATTTAAGAGACAGGAAATTTACAGTTAAATAGCAAATTTCAGAACAGAAGAACAGGGTAGCGTGCTAGGCCCAATTCTGTACATAATATATACAGCAGACATTCCAACAACTATTAACGTATTACCATCTACTCTCGCGGCCCCATCAGAGCATCAAGGGTATTATGAGCAAAAATGCAAGCATGTTACATTCTCGCTAAGACCAGAAACGTGTCGGACAGTTAAAATAAACAATGTCCTAGTACCCCAAGCGAATGAAGTATCGCTCAGTTTGTATGGCAACTATATATGCTATAGTGGTCCGATATCGGCAGTTCCGACCAAAGCTGAGGAAATAGTTCGCCATTATACAGACTTAGAGGAGCGTGGGAGACCCTGTAAATCTCCCACGCTCCTGTAACACCTAGACAAACTTCGCTGCAAACTTAATGTACCCTGTTCAGGGTATAAAAAAAAATGTAAGTAAATTGACCACTCATTTGCCTTTAATTAGGGATATGTTATTTTGATCAACATGTATTTTCACAAAAGAGTTGTTGTATAAGAGCACCTATCTACACGCTGCAATACCATCGATATTCATTACTTCATACCAAATTTTTGTTGATTCATATTTATACAATGAACAGGGTATATTAAGTTTGTCACGAAGTTTGTAACACCCAGAAGGAAGCGTCGGAGACCCTATACAGTATATATATAAATGATCAGTATGTTGAGCTGAGTCGATTTAGCCATGTCCGTCTGTCTGTCTATCCGTCCGTCTGTCTGTATATATACGAACTAGTGCTTCAGTTTTTAAGATATCGTTCATCGTAAACGTCATTTTCCCTTCAAGAAGCTGCTCATTTTCACCAAATTTGGTATAAATTATTATCTGAAGCACCAATGTAATCTGTGAAGGATATATTAGCTTCGGCGCAGCCGAAGTTAACGTTTTTTCTTGTTTTCTTTTCTACTCTATGAAAAACTTGAATACTGAAGAAGCAGTAGCAGCCAGGGCTTGTTTCTGAAATAAAATTATTATCATTGAATCTTAAGTCGGGATTTTAGAACGTTTAAAACTGATTACTAGATTTTTGCAAGTGGGAACTAACAATTTTTCTCTGGTTACCCAATACGCAGGCCATAACGGTGCATTAGTATACATGGAGCGCATTCGCACTTCATTGACTGTCAAGGCGCATTATTGGAAAACAAAGCTCTAATGAACAATGGCTCATTAAGCACCAATAAAGAAGACGTCGCTCAACCAAAGCACGATTTAGTGAAATGTGTACGCGTAGGCCTGCAACAGGATATTCGAGGAAAAGTTTTTATAAAAAATTCAAGTTGGAGTGGGATCAACTAAAGCGCAACGACAAACGTTCAAGGTACACTGCGGTTAAGCATCACAAGGACTTCTACATACTTGGCCAACAACTAATGACACAAATTGAAGAAACTGTCGGTGGAGTGAAAGAATATATCGAAAAGCAATTAAGCAGATGAAAGCGGCTTAAGTGCAAACAGCATCATGTGACATGAAATTCTTATCAGCTGCCAAACACCTCCTCCATTCAGCTTATTCAAGCGAAGCGGTCCTCCCCACATCACTTCGCAAACCATCTCATCGCCGCTTACGTAGTTTGCGCATTTGACAACAGCGCGCCCATACAATTCACCGTTAATGATGTGTTTGTGTCGATTAGGTGGCACTGAATGTCCTTTCAATGAGGTGTTGGCCACTTTGCATCGTAGCCTCATCGCATGTCTAATGGCATTTTCATAGTGGAGCTGACCGGAAGCTGGACGATGCGTGTCGTACGAGTACGTCAACTAAATGAGTCATCTCACGCACACATGTGCCCTGAGTGAATGCAATAAATGAGGCGTGGGTGGCGTGAGTGGGAGTCGGGCAACGAGTGCGTGTCGCCTGTCTTAATGCCGCTTGAAGAGGCTGTCGCTATCGGTTTTTGCGTTCTCCAAGCACAGAGTCTGGGAACATGGACATCTTGGGTGTGAATTATTGGCCCATTTCAAATGGGCATTAATTAGTTGTCCAAACCAAAATAAAACCACCAACAACCATATCTTCAATTTCAATTTCAATACATACATACATACTTACATACTGGGGTATGTGGACAAAGTTTACAGTGTTTCGGAACTTCATAATCATTTTTGCACAGAATAAATATCGCGCTTTTGGAGAGAACATTGAACTTCCGAGGAAGTACATAAAGTTGTTGTATTAGGTTGAATATTCTTGAACCAAAAGCTTTCATGAGTTCGGAGACATTCATGGTAGCCCTGCTAATTTCGGATTAATTACGGCAAAAAACTAACTCAAATGCTCCGATTTCTTAACGATACTTCGATAACAGTACTGAGCCCACTGTGTAGATAATGCGCACGGAAGTAGATTCTCGAAACGAACTCCGTTCCTTCAATGTGATGTTCATTCCATTGGCGCGCTTTTACCGTTATTCACCGTCTAATTGTGCAAAATGTGAACGTTTATAGGGTGGACTTAATGAAATGTTTTTATTTTATTGGCAGGTGAAAGACAATATTTGTTCGGTAACCACGTATGCTGGTAAAAGTTTCCAAGGGGTTGATAGAAATTATACTACCTATGTATTGATTTTTGCTGGGTTCAAGAGTAACAGGTCCGCGCAATGCATTTGCAAATTTCTGCGTTCATAAATCCGAATAAAGCAAATTTTCAGTAAAATCACACGAATGATTTCTGACTCACAGCTCTTAACTATTTGGTGCTGACGTTCTTAATAGTGCGGCGTAAAAACGGGATCTAAATAAGTATTATATTATATTAGCTTCCTATTCCCATTGAAGAAGAAATCCCGCTTATTGCAAAAGACATTTTAAGGACCCGAATAATGAAACTCATAACGAATACGAAGTTAGACGAGTTTTTCCCAGGATTAGGGTCCACAATAGTAAGAATTACCACCTATACCTACTGAGAGACATCACTGTGGGCAATAATAATACCCAATGACCACTTGACTTAGTGCCAAAGCAGTGTATGATCGAATCGAGCATGAAGCTTATCAATCAGAAAGGAGATCAATATATAGTCGAAAAAGTCTTTTCGTATTTCTAATCAAACTTTAACTTATTTTTTTTTATATTTATAATGAACTTTAATGAACCAAATATGTACCATTTTGGTCGACCATTTTTTGCCAATTTCCCGCTAGAGACATTAATCTATCATTGTAAAGCTTTTCTGTTTTCTCGACGAAGAAATGCGACAAGTAATTTACACAGGCTTCTCTTGAAGCTAACTTTACTCCATTAAGGAAGTTCTGCATTGACCGAAACAATTGGTAGTCCAATGGTGCAAGGTCAGGGCTATATGGTGAATGCATCAAGACTTCCCACCCAAGCTCTCCCAGTTTTTACCGAGTCATCAAAGATGTGTGTGGTCTAACGTTGTCCTGATGGAAGACGAAGCCCTTTCTATTGATCAGTTTTGGTCGTTTTTTTCGATTTTTCGCAGACAATTCATGTGGTACCCAAACAACGAACTTCTTTTTGTAGCCAGCCTTTTTTAAATGGTTTAAAACCGTTTGAAGATGAATGTTAAGTTCCTTAGTGATGTCTTGACTGCTTACGTGACGGTCCTGGTCAATCCTTTCAGGAACGGAAGCGAACCAACCATTGTGCTATACTTCACAAATTTCATCGGTGGCTTGCGTAGCATTCTTCCCTTTTGTATGCAAAAATTTCAAAATAAAGCGAATTTCTTTATTATTTTCCCTCATTTTTAAACAGCTGTAACTTTTTTTCAACTTCCCCGAATTTCATTTTTTTGGTTAAATGAAGCTTAAAATCTCACCTTTCCAACACTATATGGTATGACACAATATGAATGCAAAGTGACTAGCACTGGAACGACTTTTTCGACTACCCTGTACATATGTAGGTATATCATTAGACACTATAATTCATTTCGACAAACTCCAAGTTGGCAGAGCAGATGTGTACCAGAGAAGTGAACTGAGTGATTCCCTTCCGTCCGAACGCATCCACATACTATACAAGTTGTTATACTTGTAGTTATACGCAGGTGCGGGCTCACAAACAATATGCATATATGTACTATATTTCCACTTTGTTTATCACTCAACGACAAATTAAATAAATAGACTTGTAAGCATTTTTATGATTTTTAGCCTAAAAAGTGCTCACTTTTACCACAGGGTTGACTATTTGTTGGAATAGTCTAAATAATGGGTACATTTCCACGAATTTAGGTGACAGTACATCACATACATGTGTAAGTTTGTATATTTGTGTGTATGATGCACACAGATTTTCCTTGCGGTGGAGGGGCAATCATAAAGTCAAGTGGTGGCCATAAATATAACGAGCGACACATGTCGCCCCGGCCTGCCGAGGACAACTCGGGTGCACGTAAATAAGAAGTTTGTTACTTCTATCATACATAATGCATGTACTTATGGACATACATACATACATACTCTGGACATACATATGTGTGTGTGTTTGAATTTATGAAAGCAAATAATAAAGATAACGCCAAAGCTAGTTACGATGGCGAACTGTGTTTTTGGGGGAATTGCTGGTTAGTTACTTAGTTGGTAGCCACGGCCAACTCCCTGGCGTATGCCGTGGTCCTCTGCGTTAGTTGTGGATGTCATAAATCTCTATTGAACTTGTCACTATTGATTTGGATTTTTGGCTACCAGCATGTATGATGTACCGTTAAGAGGGCGAGAGATATCGGTGGACGTGTGGGGTTCGCTGGAATTAAATAATGTCATGTGTCATAATGCCCGGTAGTCTAGTCATACTTCACTACACTTCCACATGCGTGTATACATAAGTATGTGTATATGTGTATCGCATAATTGGAAGTGTCTGCATGAGCCTTAGCACAAAGAATTAAACACCGATGTCCTCCATGTAAACCACACGAAACTATATTTTTGTACATACACACATTCGTATGTAGTCGTGTGCTCGAATGTCTAATGCATCTGCTAGTTTCCTCTCGACGCCTCTTATCAGTTTGCCATGCGAAGTGAAATGAGAAATTACTCTTGTCGACTTTTTGCATTTTTCTACCATGTCCAGATTGTTTTGCTTTTCATAAATCACTGATGAATTACATCTACATACGGAATTGCCAAACTAAACAAACAGAGTAGGACTTTGCAAGTCTACTGTTATTGAAACCCTGTCGGAAGTGTGCGATATGCGGAAGCTTATTAACAAAGAACTAGAATATCAACAAAAAGACATCTATATTTTGACCAGGTTATATAAGTCTCTATCTCTTTCTAATTATGTTATGACATTCCCACATATTCCATTTGGAAATCGACGACATTGAATTCGAAATTTCTTTATGGCTTTCTCACAAGACACACTCGACAAAAGCGTTATAAAACTTCGTATTAGTTCGTGGGTGTACAGTACCATTACTTGTGTCAAGATATTGCATTTGGTAAATAGAACTTTCGTTAGATTAAAGATGATTTAATACTGGCTTTCCACAAATATTTGTATCGAAGGAAAAACTGACAGTCTTTGTCTTAAATCTCATTCGGTTTAACCGTTTTCATCTTTAAAATTTCTTCAGCTATATATTGTATGATGGTGGTGAACTACATGAAATCTCTACTGGCCACATATTTCTCACACATACATTCCTACAAGAGTGTGCATTTGAATGTGTGGGGGATGCATAGTACATATACATACTTATACACTATATGAATATGTATATAGATCCAAACACGGTGCGAACATAAATATTAAACGAACTTATCTCCCAACTACCTTTTGCTTTTGTTATTGACTTCTGCGTTTGGCTGACTATATTTGGTTGCTGTGAAATTTATCATTCATTCCGGGGCAAGTTTGTTAATTATTTATGTTCTCATTTTTGCACTGAGACTTAATTTTGTATCAAACACATAATTCGTCTCGTAAGCTTGTTATGTTCTTAGTGAAGTTTGGTGATATATGACCGCAAGCAGAACTTTGCTTATCTTCGATTTCGTTTTGTGACAATTACGAGGGACGGACCACTTCTGTGACGGAGTTCGCAACAAAAGCAAAAGAGAGTCGTTTGAGGTTCAAATAGTATCTTGGTCTCTTTCTGTCGTGGTTTTAATACTCTCGCAGCATTTTATTATTGTTTGGAACACCTAAAGCCACTAGATATACGTAAATATGCTATACATATGTACATATACATATATGTATAAGTGATCAGAATGACATCTCTGCAACTGATGGTTGAGTAAAAATTGAGATAGCGTGAAAACTTGCTATACGTGTTCCGAAAGCGCGATTGGTATTGTAGATAAAATTGCACATAGGGGTTCTATATATTATGAACCAAATATGTACCATTATGCTCGACCACTTTTAACCATTTTTCCGCTAGACATTATTCCATCAGTGTAAATCTTTTCTGGTTTCTCGGCAAAAAACTGCAACAAGTAATTTTCACAGGCTTCTCTTGAAGCCAACTTTACTCCATTAAGGGAGTTCTGTATTGACCGAAAGAAATGGTAGTCCGATTGTGCAAGGTCAGGGCTATATGGTGGATGCATCAAAACTTCCCAGTCAAGCTCTCATAGTTTTTGTCGAGCCATCAAAGATGTGTGAGGTCTAACGTTGTTCTGATGAAAAACGAAGCCCTTTCTGTTGATCAGTTCTGGCCGTTTTTTCCGATTGCTTGCTTCAATCTCATCAGTTGTTGACAGTAAAATGTAGAATAATTTCATCGAATTTTCAAAGATAGGTCGACCAGAGCGAAGTGTATCTTTCACATCCAAATTTCCAGAACGGAAGTGAGCGAACCATTGTTGTGCTACACGAACTGATACAGCATCGTCTCCGTAAACTTCACAAATTTCATTGGTGGCTTAGGTGGCCACCACTTTTTTATACACAAATTTCAAAATATAGCGAACACATTCCCACACATTTTTGAGCAGCTGTAAATTTTTTACAACTTCCCCGAATTTAATTTTTTTGGTTAAATGAAGCGTAAAATCTCACTTTTCCAACACTATATACTTTGGCACAATGTGATTGGTAGCACTGGAGATGTGCGACTGCAACGACAAAATACGAAAAGACTTTTTCGACTACCCGTTGAAATAAGTATTAAAGTATACTTAAGTACTACCAAAAGCTAAATTTCGTCAGAATTTCTTTGTTTGACATTTTATTGAAATTAATTATTCTTTAAAATAATGTAATGTGAATATGAAAGCTCACATCCCTAATATAATGACTTCTGATTATTTGGTCGGCATTTTCCTTATACGAGTATACCGCATAAATTTAATTAAGCCTTTTCGGTATTATCACATACAAGCATATCTCATTTGAGGTGTTATTATAAATATCTGGGACGCGGAGCAAAATTAAAGAATCTAAGTGAGTCTACCCTTTAATTAAAATACGAAAATTGATTTGACAAAGCCTGAAAGTATTTCCTCAGTTTTGATCCTTCAAATTTACGAATGCATAAAACCTTAGGTTACCTTGTTAAAATATCATACCTTAGGAGAGATATCTTCTTCTTCTTAATTGGCGTAAAAACCGCTTAAGCGATTATAGCCGAGTTAACAACAGCGCGCCAGTCGTTTCTTCTTTTCGCTACGTGGCGCCAATTGGATATTCCAAGCGAAGCCAGGTCCTTCTCCACTTGGTCCTTCCAACGGAGTGGAGGTCTTCCTCTTCCTCTGCTTCCAACGGCGGGTACTGCGTCGAATATTTTCAGAGCTGGAGTGTTTTCGTCCATCCGGACAACATGACCTAGCCAGCGTAGCCGCTGTCTTTTAATTCGCTGAACTATGTCGATGTCGTCGTATATCTCGTACAGCTCATCGTTCCATCGAATGCGGTATTCGCCACATAAATCTTTCGCAGAACTTTTCTCTCGAAAACTCGCAACGTCGACTCATCCGTTGTTGACATCGTCCAAGACTCTGCACCATTAGGAGAGATATACTACTTACATATGACTGAAGAGCTTTTGCTATTAGAATTTCTGTGCCTCTA